>NW_022900914.1:56659888-56685536 GCF_012274545.1 Fukomys damarensis | reverse complement strand
AAAAAAAAAAAAAAAAAAAAAGGTGAATTATTTAGGGTTTACTTAATGTTGTATCTGTGTCTTCATGAATTAGATACCTGACCTTGTAAAAGAGAGGTGAGGGAGCTTTCTTCCATTTTGCCTTCCTGTAATGTGAAGGCAGGGTGATTGTTCTATTTTACAGTAGTCTGGTATAGTAGTAGGAATGGAGCCAGTCAATGCTAGAGATATAAAACAATGCATGGAATGTAGGTTAAGAGAGTTTAGTTGTGTTTGATGACTGAATTATTTAGTTGAGATCTTTCTCTGAGGCTTCCCAATGGGACCTGTAATTTTTACCAGGGTAACTGTGCATTTGAGAAAATGAAATAGCCAAGTAGGAGCCACTAGACACAGGTTCTGCATTATTACTAATCGTATGAGACTCAAAATGTTATGCTGGTCCATCAGTCAGTATGAGGGTTTGTGGAGCACAGATAATCAGGTCCATCTTCCATTTGGCCAGACTCATTCTGCAGTATTCTATGAACTCTAGCATGCATATTTAGAATAGATTCAGCAGCTGGCAGAATCTCCACATTTGCTTTTTAATCTGTGCAGTAAGCACTATGATAGTGGGAGAGGCAACCTGGAAGACAGTAGAACTGCCTTTACCTAGGAATACAGCAAACAAAAAAAATGTTGTGTATTCATGCAAGGACTTCAGAAATTATTGTCAAGATCAAGCATCTTGCATCCTCATGCAGCTCACCTATTTGGCCTATAAGGAAAACATATGGGTTTTAGATAAGGGTAACAGGATTATCATAAGTGTAACCAATCATAAGTAACCCAGATACAACTTATGTACAAGGTAAGTATTTATTTGAGCACATTGATATTTTCCTTGGTGCTTGGTATATACCTATTTTTCTGGCAAATGCCTTTTTATCTGTCTGTGTTGATAAAGCTCCCTAAAATCATTTGTTTTCAGCCAGTAAGGCCCACAATATATCCTCACTGTCCTATCATAGGGGAGTATCATCTCTTCAACCCTACATCATAGTTTAATTAACAGACATCTTGATGGTTTGCTTGTGGAATATATCACACAAGCTCTTTATATTGATGACATTATGGTTATTGGACCAAGTGAACAATAAATAGCAACTATTTTAAATTTATTAATAACACATCTGCACGGGAATGGGTGAAAACTCCAGGAAAAAAACAGGTGCTTTCTCTCCCTCTCTCTCTCTTTCTTTCTCTCTCTCTCTCTCTCTCTCTCTCTCTCTCTCTCTCTCTCTGTGAAATACCTAGTGGTCCAGTACTGTGGGACACATCAAACTATCTTTTCCAGAGTAAAGGGTAAGTTGTTGAGTGTGATACTCTCTTAGTTACTTTATCAACACTGAGACACAATACCCAACATACACAACTTAAAGGAGGAAAGGTTTATTTGGGCTCACCATTTTCAGTAGTTTCAGACCATAGTTGGCTGGCTTCAAGGCATGGCGGAGGGGCACAATAGAGGAAGGTTGTTCATGGCATGTAGACAGGAAGTAGAGAGGGATCAAGGGAGGGGAGGGAAGATATACCTTTGCAAGCCATGAGCCCTGGCCCCATTTCTTCTAAACAGCCTTCCTCTCGCAGCAGCACGTTCACCGAGCTTATCCATGCACTAATCTGCTGGCGAGTATCACATACCCATGATCCCATCACCTTCCAAATGCACCACCTCTGAGCTCATAAGGTTTTGGGGGGAGATCTGGATATACAACATAGCAGGTGCCACCACAATCTATGGTCCTTTTGTATTTGGGAGGCAATATATTTTTTATTCAGGTATGTGATCCCAGCATTTTTATTAAACAATTTAAAAGCTGTTAGTTTTGGGAAGGAGAGGGAAGGGGCCTGAAGAGACAGCTCTCCAAAAGTCTAGGTGTTGGTACAAACTGTTTTTACTACTTGGGCCATATGTTTTAGCAGAACTAAAGATCTAAAGGCAGATTGACATTCCTGGAGTCCTTAGCAGGCAATGCTTAGGATTTTACAGCAATGCACTATTGTTCTGTATGGATAATTACTCTCCTGCTGAGGAATGGCTTCTGTTCTGATACAAGACCTCAGAAAACACTTGATCCATAACTATAGACCAGCAAGTTCCCATGTGACTTGAGTTAATCATTATAAAACAGCTGTTATATGCCCTACTAAGCTATAAAGTTGAGTATATACAGCAGCACTCTATGATCTTATATCTAGTTTCTACTACTTTATCTCCTCTGGCTTACAAGTAAAGCCTATTGGAAAATTCCCTATAATCAGATAAAAAGGAAAAGAAATCTCAAGCTAGGTTTATGGATGGTCCTGTATGAGATGCTGGCACACCGTTGAAAGTGAACAGTAGCAGAAGTCCAGCTGCTTTTGGGAACATCTTTGGAGAATAATGGTGCAGGAAAACTCTCCTTTGGGCAGAAATTTACTAAAGGTGCCTGGTTGTTCACTCTGCAAGGGACTTAGAAAGAGTATAATTATAACATGTTTCTAGACAGTCAAGTCTGAGAAAACAGACCAACGCCTGTGGATTTAGCTCAGTGGCCTCAGACCTGGCTTGCGAGGCCAAGGTCCTGAATTCAATCCCTGGTACAAAAAAAAAAAAAAAAAAAAAAAAAAAAAAAAAAAAAAAAAGTAGTAAGAAGACAGATCTCTTTGAATGATTCAACAGTGAAATTATTTTGTCTCAGATAGATCCATATTCCATAAAAATGTATGCTTCAGCAGTAAAGGATTTAAATAATTAAGTAGATAAGATGACCATTTTTGTGGCCAACCCTTTCCCATAGACTATTTTTCCAGTAGGTTTATGAACAAAATACATATGGCAAGAGCTGAGATTATCCATGGTCTCAGCAGTATAATCTTACAGTCACCAAGATAAACCTAGCTAAAACTACTGGTAAATGCTCAATACTCTAGTAACAGAGGCCCACATGAAATCCTGATGCAGCACCATTCCATTCCCTGGGGTAATTATTTATCTACCATGTGTCAAGGTGATTACATAGAATAGCTTTCTTCATGGAAGAAAAGGTGTTTTGTCCTTATAGAAACAGACTCCAGATATAAATTTGCCTTTCCCCTATCCAATGATTCTGCCAAAATTATCTATGAATTCACAGAATATTTTACCAATCATGAGGATATTTTATAAGGTGCTGCTTCCCATCAAATAATTTAATTTATAGAAAAGTACAACAAGTCTCATAATAAACACTTGTCTTATATGTTTCAATCATCCTGGAGTTAGCCAACTTGAAAGAAAAGTAAAATGGCCTTTGTAAGATGCAGTTACAGTAGCAATTACGTGAGAATAATTGGAAGGGCTAAGACCAAGAATTCAAAAGATTGTATAAATTCTGAATCAGCATGCTCTATGTGTTATTATTTCTTCCATGGCCAGGAATCACAGGTTCAGTAATTGAGGTAATGAGAGGAGCCAGTGACTATCAGTTTGTTTTTTTTTCTTCTAGTCTCTGTGATTTTATATTCTTCCAGCCAAGATGACTTTGTTACAAAGGAAATAATTATCTAGGTTAAGTATTAATTTAACTGTAATTTAACTGCCACTGGCCCCTTGGTGGTCCTTGTGTTCTTGAGTCAATAGGCAAAGAAAGGACTTCCTGTGTTGGCTGGAGTACATGATTCTTATTACTAAGGAAGTACTCTTTTGCAATAGAGGTGAGGCGGAGTGTGTCTAGAAAAAGGAGATCCCTTTTGGTATCGAGGACCAGTTTCATGGAAGAAATTTTTTCCATAGATTGAGGAAAGGGAAAGATAGTTGCAGGATGCTTCAAGCACATTACATTTACAGTGCATTTTATCTCTATTATTATTATATTTTAATGTATAACAAATAATAACATGTAATTTTTTGCTGTCATTCAGAAAACCCAGCTTCACAGCTATAGGATTTTGGAAATAGAAGCAAGTTTTTCATTGCTAATGTGGCAATCTCAGGGTATTTCACTTTGACTTTAATTTACAACATATAGAGATTTGAAATTGTCTAAAACAGAAATCTAAGGTCCCCAGCACCTGCAATCTCAAACACTTGATCCTCTTCTAGTATGGACATAGTCAATTCACCTGCTTTACTTACAAATGGGTTGCAAATCCTTTCCCAGTTTGGGGTCCTTTTGTGGTTAGAAAATAATGAATATTTTTTGAAAGCTTAAATAGGTTGTCATGTACAAGCTGGGAAAGAGAGAGCTCTTTCAAAAGCTCTGCTAATGGTTGAAACATCAAAAATTCCAATTTTCACTCATCCCCCATAATTGTAGTTTGGTTTTGAATGAATCCACTTTTTAACTGCTGACTTGAATGAAGTTGTCAGTCTCTCCTGAAGTGACAGACTGAGTTCACTGAGCAAGTTTATGACACAGGCTGTGGCAATAGAACGTATTGCCAATGGTGCTCATTTTTATAAAATAAACCTATGGGAGCAGCTCTTGTAACTCAGAAATTCTGACCAGTAGTCTACTTTTAGAAAACTGTATCACTTGTTTATATCAGAGAAAACACGTACACTCTGCTTCTATAAACTCACAAAGCTACACAGTCAGACATTACTTAAGGGCACATATGCTAATATGTCTGATAATTTTTATCATTTCCCATAAAATGTTGTAAAGTTCAGGTGACAGTTTTTGGTTAGCACACATCTTGCTATGAATGATAGTGAGTACATTAACATTCAGATGTAAACTCTGACTCAATGTGTGGAATGAAAGCTGTCCAGCCAAAGCAGCCACTCTGTCCATTGATATACCAACACAAAATGGCCAGTTCAGATTTCCCAATGTGTAATCATGCAAAGACACAAATACTTCTGCAGCTGTGATGTTAGTTGGTAAGAAAAAAACACATAACACATCCTTACACACATCCTCCTAAAAACAGATGGTAAAAAAGAAATCCCAGTGTTGTTTTTAACACCAGTGGACTTGTCAATCTGGATCATGGTGACTCAGTAATTCTCTCTAACCATTGTGCATCCGTGTCCTCTGGTAAGAATCATTAATTATTCTGGTGATTATGCTAACCAAAAGAGGGAGGTCTGCCACATTTTGAACTGCAGCCTCTCTTAAAAATTCACAACAGTCTGCACTCCTACCAACAATGGAGAAGAGTTCCTTTTTCCCCACAACCCTACCAACATTAGTTATTGATTGATTTCTTGATAGCAGCCATTCTTTGTGGGGTGAGGGGGAATCTCAGCGCTGTTTTCATCGGCATCTCCCTAATGACCAGTGATGTGAACATGTTTTCATATATTTACTTGATTCTTTTACTTTGTCTGAGAAATGTCTGTTCATTTCAGATACCTGTGATGTAAAGGTACAAGATCCCAATGATGAATGTAACTGTACTGTATACCTAAAATGTACCAATAAACTCAATGAGGAAAAACAAGTTCACAACAAATGTTCCTTTTTTTTTTTTTGCTTCTTTTAAAATTAATTTTATTGGTACATTTTAGGTATATAATATAATGACATTTATCATTGGAAATTTGTACCTTAATGTAATCTGTCTTGGTTCTTATTTTTCCCCCATTCCCTTGCCCTCCTTCAACCAATCCACCCCTCCCTATTTACAAAGACTTTGGTTCCATTTTTTCATTTTCTCAAGATAATTCCATTCCCTCTTTCCCCTACCCCTCCTACTTTGCTCCTTTTCTTCCCATTTCACAATGTGTATTATACCTTTTAGTCCTTATTTACACTTTCAATTTCTCACAATAGAAAAACTATTTGGTGTTTCCAAATGTGTGTCCTATTTGTTTCTCTTAAGAGTACCACCTCAATGTGCAACCATTTAGCTATAAATATCTCTTTCTAATTCTTTTTTTGGGGGTATCTGGAATTGAATTTTGGACATTGTGCTTATGAGGCAGGCAGAAGAACCACAGAGCTAAATCCTTGGCCCCTAATTTCTCATTCTTTCTGACTGAGTAGTATTCAATTTTATTAAACTTTTTTTTTCTTTATCCAGTCTCTAGTTGATGAGCCATTGGGCTGTTTCCAAGTTTAAACTATTATAAAATGTGCTATTATAAACATGGGTGCACATATATCACTGTGGTATGATTCTTTGAATTCTTTTGGGAAGATACCCAGCAGGGGAATACCTGGGTGAAATGGAACTTCCCATCCTAGCTCTTTGAGGTATCTCCATATTGATTTCCACAGTGATTGCACCAGTATATACTCCCACCAACAGTGGAGCAAGGTTCCTTTTACCCCCATAACCCTGACAGCATTTGTTACTGGTTGATTTCATTAGAGCAGCCGTTCTTTCTGGGGTGAGGTGGAATCTCAGCATTATTTTTATTTGCATCTCTGAAGTGACCAAATGTTCTTAATAGCAGACAAAATCAACATTTTTTTACTAACAGTAGAGGTGTCTTAGCTTTAACAATGTGCTTAGCCACCAAGAATGATGTTCATACATTTGATGAATTCATGGCCTTCAGTGATTGTTTCTATTTGTGAAAATCTCCAAAGGCATGTCTTTAAAGCAAAGTTCTTAGTCTCTATGTGGTGAAGCAATCTTGAAGGTTTCCTGGATTCCTTGGATAGCTGGTTACCACAATTATACAAAGGAAACTTTGACAATGTGAGTCTGCTCTTGCAAAGAGCCCATAATTTAACACTTGGTATTTTCTTTTAAATGGAGCTTTCTTTTGTTGACAGTCTTCAACTCTTCTGCTGTCTCATAATTGGGTATTTTCTCCTATTCAAACAAGCTCTCTAGTGTTCCAGTAACATTTTCTTTTTTATTCATTTGTCTTTGATTAGCTTGTGGGCTTATCAAAGCTGTGAACTGAGAGAAGTACACAGTTCAGGAAAAAAGAAATTGAAGGAAGTGGTAAATAAAATAATCAGTAGGCCAAGTTCTATTCCTGATTTAAAGCGTGCAACCAGATGCAGCTTAATTTTCCTTTGTCTCTCACTGATAGGGTACTGATAGGAGTCTGCCCATAGCTGAGTTATTATGGTCGCTGTCCAAACCTCTCTGCTAATTTTAATCTGAACTGGCAACTGCTCCTCAGTGTTAACATGACCACCTCAGCTCCACCTCAGATCATCAGACTTTAGATTCTCATAAGGAGTACACAACCTGGGTATTTTGTATGTGGAGTTCACAATAGGGTTCATGCTTGTACTAGATTCTAATGCATCACTCATATAATACGTAACAGAGCTCAGGCAGTAGTGCTTTGGATGTGGAGTTGTAAATAAAGACAAAGCTTGAACTGCTTGCTTGCTTCTCACCTCTTGCCGTGTCATCCAGTTCCTAACTGCCCAAGGACTAGCACCAAATTGTGTCTCAGGGCTTGGGGACTCCAGACTCAGGGTGTCTCTTAGTACTGCCCTGTGACTAATCAATGGAGAAACACAGCAACCTAATCCAAACAGAGCAACTAATGACCCAGACCGTTCAGGTCCAGAGGGTTTTACCACCTCATGAGATCAAGAACAGTGATTAGCTGAAGAGATTGACTAAGGTAAACGAATGCGAAATGGATGGTGAAAGAAGACAGAAGTCCCAGCTACTGCCACATGATAAAAGTAGGAATTGATATCGTCATAAGCATTGTCCCCTTATTTTGTTATGAATGCATGTGTGTCTGTATATATAATGAGTCATGTATCTTTGTTCTCACCCTCTCCCATTATCTTATTGTGTTACATAAAAATATTGGGTTTATATCACAGAATATGTTATGATCAAGAAAATTATAAATAGTCAAGGACTATACTATGGGAAATGTTGTTGTACTTTCAGTATGCTGGACAGTTTCACCACATTAGGCAGAGGTATGATTTGGTCATTGCTTTTATTTGGGGATGAAGTATGGATTAAAAAGATGCATATACAAATAGGAAGAAAAGGGTAAAGGTGTAGGGGAAGTGGGAAGGGTAGGGGAAAGGAAATAAGGGAAAAGGAAAAATATGGGAAAAGGAAAAATGGAAATAAAGTATTTGTAGATAGGGAAGGGAGGGGGGTGAAGGGAGGGCAGGGACAAGGTGAAAAAATGAGAACCAAGACCTGTCATGTAAAGAAAGGTACAAGATCCCAATAATGAATGTAACTGTACTGTATACCTAAAATGCACCAATAAACTCAATAAGAAAACAAAAAAGTTGCATATACGTGCCTAATAGGGAAGATACTTAAACTATTTTTTTAGCAACAGGATGTCTGTATATTGATCAAAATTTATTCTTCAAGTTTGCATGAGAGTGTTTTTGAATGAGATAAATATTCACATCAGTGTGCTTTCAGTAAAGCAGGTTGACATCCATTTACGAGTAGGCTTGATCCAATTTTGACCATGCCAAAAGTGTAAAGCACAAAGCTCCCTTTCCACATTAAAGAATCATAATGCCCTTGTAGCTGAGAATTTACTTCAAAATGAGAATGTAAATGTGTCTCCCTTCAGCTGAGATGCCCAGAGACTGAAGAAAAAATTGACTAACCAAAAAGAAGTAATCCTTTTGGGAAACAAGTACTCAAATTGATTAAGTTGTTTGTTTCCTACAGTAGAAATCTAGATATGTGAATGTAAATTGTTCCTTTAAGAAAAAAGAGTAACCCTTGCTTTGATTTTACTTTGTTATGCCAGTTGGGAACCACATATTTGTGTATCCAATTTGTGTTTCTTTGCCCAACATTCTTCCTCCCTGTGAAGATCTACCTTCGGCCATGTTATGTGATTCTTCCTCATGGTGCTTTTCCTGTCTCCAGATAATAAATAAAGGCTAAAAGCATCCAAATGAAAGTCTTCCTATTATGTTTTCTTCACTATTCATGAAAAGGAGAGGAATTGAGCTGCCTCTGGCTACCCTACCCCTACTGGTTGGAGACTGATCCATCAAGAGATAGGAGTAAACAGTAATAAATGGTAAGAGGAGGCACAATCAGCATGCCAAAGTCACAAGTAAGAAAGTTCGTTACATTGATTGGAACACAGGATGCATAGTACATACTACTATAAATTAAGTCGGTCCTAAGGTGGCTCACTCATTCTACCACACATAAATAAAACATCCAAAAATGCATAGCAACATATAATATATTAACAAACAATGAATCTCAGTTGCACCATGAGAAACAATATGCAATTAATAAACAGCAAAGTAAAACATAAATAGAAAATAGGGAAACAGAGACCTTTTGCAAAATGGAAAGGGACCAAGATATGCAGGGAGAAGGAAGTGGGGGGGTTAAAGGGAATGAAAAAAGATTTAAGATGTATTATGTAAATCTATCAACTCCTCACAAGAAATATAATAATCATGTACTGAAAACAGGTAAAACAATAAAAACTGAAAAAAAAACAAGACTGGAAAATCTCAACTCGGATTAGGTTCTCATTTCAACAGAGCAGAGTAAAGAAAGGTAAGAGTGTTTTTGAAGATGAAATATCTTTGATTATCATGGACTTCTTGCTTTATATAACCTAAGCGATACTATAGGTAGGGACTAGGATGGCAGAAGGTCAAAGTCTCTAAGTAATCTAGAAAGATATTCACAGCTGCAGTATAAGATGGGTTCATATCATTGACAAGTCTGTTTTATTTCAGCAATCAGATACATTTCAGGGGAAAAATTAATACATCAATTGTTGATTCAACTATACTATTTCATATGACTTTACAAAAATTCTTGTTTCAGAGAGCCTCATTTTCATTTTGGATGGATTACATATCATATAGCATAGGTGCAATTATCTTAGCCTCTCAGCCCCTTACTGTGGCTCCTTTATTTATCTTTGTGTGAACAAACAATGACAGTTGAGGAAATCATTGCATAGTGAATCCAAGTGAAACCTTTTGTAAAGACACATTTTATAATATATTTGCAGCCTCTTCATTTATCCATTTTATAAAATAGTGCTGTGGATAGGTACATATTTATAAAAAATAAAATCAAAAGGTTCCATTTGTAAGTAATGTTGACCTAAAAATTTATGATAATGTTGTTAATAAATATATAAATAAAGGACATTATTCTCCAGTAATTGTTTGTTTTGTTTTATTTATTGAATATTTTATATGGAGTTCAACCTCTGAACTGTTAGTAGCAAAATTAAGATAATTAATATTTGGTCCTGAATTGAGTTAATCTTGAGAAAAACATATTTTTCCTTAAATGAATGAAAATTTCTTTATTCTGTTAAAGTAAGAATAAAAGATTTAGAGACCCTTCATCTCTGATGAAGTTTCCAGGGGCATTAGAAAAGCACACATAGAGAAGTCTCTTTATTGTCATAGTCAAGTATGACATTTTGCATATTTTATTTCTTTATTTTTTTAATTAGAGAAAATGCCTTTATTCTTCTGTTTCCAGAAACCATGACTAGAGACAATGATTACAAAGTAAATGCATTGACTTTGCTGGCAATTTAATTGGGTTAAAATGTCTTTGATATAGAAAAGACTTTGCATCTAATCATCAGGCTTTTACAGGGGCCAGATGAGGTCCAGGCAAGATTGTGGAGGAGTTTCAGGATGCCTTTGACCTCCCCCATCAGGCTCTACCTCCTTCTCAGGGCTTCCAGGCTGCTTTCCTGTAACTAGTGCTGCTCAGGTTTGGGATTTGAGGTCAGAATTGTGCAGGAATCTATGAAGGGCACTGATACTGGTATTAGAATGTGTCTACAATATTCCTTCTCTTCTCGGCTTTCAGTCTTCTGGGATTAATCTCTAGATTTGTTTTCCACTGACTACCTCATCACGGCTGGGAAATTTTTTTTTTTTTTTTTTTTTTTTTTTTTTTTTGTACTAAGATGGAACTCAGGACCTTGTGCTTGCGAGACAGGTGGCAGAACCACTGAGCTAAATAACTAGGCTTTGCAATTTTTCCCTACCTCTCAAGATCTGACATCTGTTTCCTCAGTTTCCTAGTTTCCGAATGACCATTAATTCTGTGCTCACAAATGATATTCTGTGATCCAGACTCCATCCCCTGTCCCTACAGGCAAATCCTCATTAAGAAGTACAGATCAATTAGTGCATTTAATGTTAAGTGCTCAGTTTTTCTACTATTCCACCAGTATTATTCAGGTGAAAATTTTATTTTTCCTACTATTTGAACTAAAGATGTTTATTTTCACTCAGAATTATAATAACCTTCATATTGGAAACAAATTCAATATAAAATTTCAAACTTTTTGATTAGTATGAGGGAGAATTTGAGGGGTAATTATAGGAATTCTGGACCTAAAATTCTCATGTCCATTCATGTAAGTTAGCTCTTCATTCTTTAAAACAAAATTTAACATTTTGTTTCTTTAATAATTTTGAAAAACATAGCAATCTTTACCTGAATCAAAGAAATAATTAATTAAAAAAATTAAAACTAATGTCATTATTGCAAAAAGTTTGTGAAGGAAAAATGGTACATAGCACATCTTGATTCTTTGTTGATCTCCTTTCTCTCCCCTACTGCCTTTGTCTCCCGTGCCCGTTATTGTCATCATCATCATTACCATCATCATCATTTTTAGATCATGTTTATGACAATTAAAGTTTACATCCCTTGTGAGTATCTAATAAAAGCACCTGACACTTCTGAAATATTTTTACTTCACTTTGTCTTACCCCATCCACTCACGTTTGGTCCAGGAAAACTTTCCCATTTGCAAAATATCTATCTTTCCTTGTATCACTCCTTTATTTTGCTCTTTATTTTCACTTTGCCTTGCTCAATTGAGAGATGCTGTATGATATTTGACCTTGTATTTGAGTCTCAAGTCCTCCCATGTTCATTGCCCTTTTGTTGCTGTTTGTTACTGTTTTTTGCTCCTGCTTTTTTGTTCAAAGTGATTGTGTGTGTGTGTGTGTGTGTGTGTGTGTGTTTGAGCAGCAAGTTCCTGGGCCTTGCCATTCCTAAGCAAGTGTTTTACTACTGAGCTATTATTCCCAAGGTTTCCTCCTACTTGATTACCTATGCCACCCTTCAAAAAACCCCACTTCCACCCCCACAAACACCAAAATGAACAGACGTTCAAATCAGTTCCATAAAATGTATTTTTGCATACAGCCTGCATACCTCTCTCTGCCCATATACTTTAAATCATTTCTAGACCACATGTGATATATAATAACAATACCATGTAAAAAAATGCAACATTGTTTAGCAAATAATAAATAGCAAATACAAACTGTTTAGAAGCAGTTTACCTGTTCAATAAAATGTAAATTTTTCAAACAAATTCATATTTTCATGGTCAGATCTGAGAGTACAGAACCCGCAGGTATGAAAAGCTGATGCTATATACTTGTCAAGAGGGAAAAATACATTTTTTTATTAGTTCACATACAGTTTCCAGATTTGTGTTTAGTACATAGAAGATTCTGAACAAAATGTTTCCTATTATTTTGTATTAGTGTTAACTCCTTAAGTACTTTCCTGTATGCTTTCTTTTCAACTTCCTACTATTTTTCAAATCACTGTTACTTTGTATTTCTGCCATCATTTTCCACCCCACTGACAATATGCTTAATTCCTCTCTCGTCTTCTTCCATCTTTCTTCAAAGGAGAGATAACATTTTTGTCTAGAAGGATTTTTCTATTACTAGCTACTAAGGATGGGATCCATAATGCTGCCCAGAGTGATAAGCAACACACTTGACCTCCCTGCTGAAATAAGAGAGGGCATAGGTGTGATCTATTTATATTAACTTCATAAATAGAGATTTGTTCTCTATTTGGAGAAATTTAAGGTAGCTGTTCCTATAATATTAAATGGAAGCAGTTATCAAGTCTGAAGGACTGACAAAAAGGGACAATATTTGGAAGAAATCAACTTGGAAGATTAATAGAAATGTTTATAGAAACTTCTGGGGCACTGGCTGGTTTCCACAGGAAAGTAAAAGGAACTTTTCAAATGCAGTAGGAATAAGGAAGCACAGAAACCCAGGGGTGTCTGGTTGCTTCATTGACACTATAAAGAAGTCATGACTTGAGCATTGAAAGGAATAAAATAATTTAAAACTACGTGAAAATCAGACCATCAGGAAAGGAACCAAAATTCATTTTAAGGCAAAAACACTGAAATGCTTTGGAACAAATGAGTATGAATATTTACAAGGATTGACACTTGTTTCCCTAAGGTGGGAGTGAGAGTAGGATTTAAAAAAAAAAAGACAAAGGTAAGACTGCATTTTCATTTTGATACTGGATGAGTGATTCAGATGAAGTCTTTTCCCTAATGCATAATATTGTGAATCATTATATGGCTGACTTTCTGGGAGGTTTCACGGGTTTGAAGCTATTGCTCCTGCCTCAGAATCCCCACAACTAGTTCTGTATTGGGTATTCTCCCTTCATTTTACTTCCATGCCCACTGTACCAAAAGCAGATGATTTATCTGGAAAATAATGAAACCCACAAAGACTATGTTGTTGTTAAAATTATTATCTTTGTGGTAATGACCTCTTGCATTCTTTTATCCATCATTTATAGAAAATACTAGTTTTGATACCAAAACCATTTTCCCTGTAACTGCATTTAAAAAATGATCATATACTGTACATGTTAAATGAATTTCAGGAAGATTTTTAGATGGGTGTGAATGCAGAATCTCCATAGAACATTAACTTCCATTTCTTGTCTTCCCCAAATAGTTCCTATGTTACATAGTTCAATCTCTGAGCTCACCAGTGCATACTTTAAAAATACTGAAAAACAGGCCGGGGATTTAGCTGAGTGGTTTGGTGGCCTGCCTTACAAGCGCAAAGACCTGAAAAAAAAAATACTGAGAAATAGCTAATGCTTCTAACTTCAACTTTTGGTAACTTGTGGGTCATTTGTAAAATACTAGCTCAGGAGCCTGGGCAAAGAGGAAACACAAAATACAGGACTGTTGCCTGATTTTAACAGGGCATGAGCCTCTATTAGAGGCTGAAAAAGTTGAAAGTAAGTATGAAACAAGAAGATAAATTTCATAAGATCTGAATAATTCTGTGAAATTTCACCTTTCCTATAGGTAAAAACAAAATGGGGACAATCATGGATGTGAAACTCACCGAGATGGCACACAAGTATTATGGTGTCAACAAATATGAGCAAAGACTCAATTCATTTTTAAATTAGCCCATCAAATTTGTCTTCTATACCCGTCCAGTAAAATACAAATTACAAGGCATGCGTTAGAAAGAAATGGTGTGCGCTTCGATGAAAGAAATGGAGAAAAGTTTGAGTACGCGGGAAGCACAACGAAAGACTTCCCATTAGTTCTTTCTTCTACCACCCCAAATAAATCTATCATCTACATAAAATTCATGGGCAACCTGCATCACAACTTCAAGAAAAGTTTCCCTCAATTCCTCTTCACCTACCATTCAGATTGTTGTTTCTTTCTACATAAATATTTTCACCAGTGAAAGATCTTGAGAGCTATAATGAACTCAATATTGTAGTAGGTATCAGGTATCAGGTAAAGGATTCGTTTTGGCTCCTAGTCAGATTTTTGTTCAGTGGCCTAAAATTATTATCTTACCTCACCACAAATGGGAAATAATTTGTGTAATTTCTGATGAACATACCTTTCTACTCCACACTGGTTGCATTATGTAAAAGACTCTGTGAATAATATTTTTGATTCAGTCTAGTACTAACTAGCTTGTCAGAATAATGAATGAAAAAGATAGCAGAATAAAACAGAGCATATTTCTCTTTTTCTTGAAAGTGAGACATTCTACCCTGCCCCCACAGTTTCTCAAAGGTTGAAAGAAAAGAAATAAAATTCTCATCGCTAATACATTTTTGGTCAAGGAACCCTGAGGGCTACTTCCTGTTTTTCTGTGTGTGAATAATAGTCTGGTGCTGAGGGCAACTGGATTGTGTTTTATTTTATTGTATGGCTGTAAAGCAATTTCAGTCTCCAATTGAACATTTCATTTCTTCTTTATTAAATTTCATGATTGTTCTTTCACCTCAGGTACTTAGAGTAGTGGCATTTATATTTTGGAGAGCACATTTTCTCCAATGGAAGTGTTTATCTTAAAGAACCTGGTGGTTTTTGATACGAGGAATCCAAATAATCTAGGAATGCGTGCTGAGTGCCTGGTGGGACAGAGTGCAGGTACCTGTAAAATGGAAAAGGGGGAAAAGGGAAGAGGGTGAACTAAGATGACGCATCACAGATCAGTGTGACCCCTAACCAATGTGGCAGAAGTGTCAAGCCTGTGTGGTTGAATGTGATTGATAATAGACTTCATGTCTTTAAAAATTCATTGCATTGAGAATGAATATGAACTTTGCTGAGGACGCAAAAGACATAAACTACAAGTGGACATAATAGCCTTAAGGCCAAATTAAATTGTCACTTTTTCCATCAAGGCCTTTCTTACTACATCAGGCTTCCTTGCTCTTCTCATCGGTGAGCACATGCGTTGTTTCCTTTCGTGCTACACGGCTGAACAATTAACCATTTCTTCATATTACTGAATTTCCCTTTCATGCTTTTGAGTACCTAATACCATTGGTTTAGAAGTGGCCGTACCTTACTCCTTAACTGGTCTGCAGGACTTAAGGAGCAGCCATATTCTCCATAAGATAAAGTGAGATGGCAAAACAATGTTAATAGAAGTATACTAATTGTATGAGGTGCCGCTGTCATGATATTTAAAATACGTAATCTGCATGTACACATGTTTTAAAAATTTACCCAAATGCTCATGCTAAAATTTAAACCACATCTATAAAACTCTACAGCCCACACTTATATCACCATAAAAAGCACTGGAATTCTACTCAAGTTATCAGAACTCCCTCCTGATCTCATTCCTTTCTTGTTGTATAACTGTGGAAATTCACTTTCTTTTTTATTACCCTGCATTGCCTGGTCTATATTGTGGCTGTAAGAAGATCTCCCCAGAAAGCCTCCGAATATAGTTGGAGTTTTGATCAAAAGTAACAAATGTGAAGAAATATCTAAGTTTAAAAAAAAAAGGATTATATAAGTTAAAATGTGGCATTTCAAACCTTCGTTTATACTTATATCCAACCCCAGTACCTAGTACAATATTGATATATAGGCCTCTTCAACTATTTTATTTATTTATTTATTTTTGCTATGGGGATCGAATGCAACTATTTTCAAATTACTTTGATATAAACATGATGACATGGGAAAATAATATTCAGAAAGCAGGTTATAGAAGTTTTAATCCATTCTAGTGCTGTTTTACTTTTGTGTAAATTTAATTTCAAGTGTCCGTCTCTGTGTGTGTTTATTTTGTGTTGAGCAAGTGGGATGGGATGGGTGGGAGAAAAGCAGTTTGGTGTCCAGAAATAACCACATTAGCACAGAGAGCACCCAGGAAACCAATTAGTTCTGCAAAATTCAGTTTTTAATACAGCAGGGAACAAAATTCAACTAAAGTTATTGATTTGGTCAATTAAAGTGGGACTTGGCCCTCAGAAAATAATTACTAGAAACCAATAACCTTGGTTTAAAAAAAAATTCTGAAACTTTGTTTGAACCCTGTTTCCCATGTATGCAGTACATCACAGAAGGCATAATAATTTAAATATAATTTGTTAGAATTTGATGTTTATTTGAAATTGTAATTATGAGAGGCTGTTAAACCGGTAGTTCCCTTTAGACCATGCCTTCTGGTTTTCACACATTTATGTCATGCAGTCCCACATTAATTCTGGGCTTGGCCACATACTGTGCTTTGAATCATGGGGAATTATCAAGTGTGGTTAAAATTGTGCAATTGCATTCATCAGGAAGGTGTTGCTTCCTGGAACACATTTATCAAGCGTTCATTAATCTTTGGTGAGATTACCTGAAAATCACCAAAAACACAGTGACTTTGAAGGATTAAGGGCCAGTTTAGAAATTTCAGTCCCATTAAATTTCACCTAAGTGACATCAGTGAAACTTGTGGAGAAAAACACTCACAAAATGTGGTAACATGTCATTGGTTAAAACTGCTAAGCTTTGGAATGATTTTGTTTCTCTTAATATCTGATGAATTTTTCTCTTGATGCATATGTTGATTTCAAAACTGGGGAAGTTTAAATTCCCTGAATAACAACTACAACATTTATAGCACAATCTAATTATACTAGCATCTACCTTTGATTCTCTTTCACTGAAAAAGTTAATTATAAGATTCATATGTAGAGTTGCTGGTTAGAAACACTTCATTAAATAATAGGTATTAGTAAACTTTTTATTTTAAAATAACTTTAGCTATATATGATGAGTATTATAAAGATAGTACAGTGTTCCTATATGTCCCACTGCCAATTTACCTTCTAATTATCTTTATAGGTTCAAAATTATTATATAATTAGTGATACATTATAGTAAACCATAATTCATACTTTATTCCTTAATTTATTTCTAACATCCTTTTTTTCTTTCTGTAGATTGTAATTATTTTTCAGATGTTTGTTGTTTTTGATAATCTTGATTTTGAGGGTACTGGTATGGTATTTTGCAGAATGCCACTCAGTTGACACTTATGATTTTCACATGGTTGAGTTTTGGTGAGCTATTTTTGGGAAGACTACAGTAATAAAGTACTGTTTTTATTATATGGTAGAAAGGATATATACTATCAATTACATTAATATTAATATTAATCTTGGCCATCTGACTTAAAATTGTGTTTTTCAAGTTTCTATATAATAAAATTACTTGCATTCCTTCTTTTCTTATTTCCTTTGTTCTTTAGAATTGTGTCATTATAAACTGCCACTGGGAGGAATGGAGAGTGATATTCCACGTCTTGGTCAGTGATGAACAATCTACCAAAATTGCATGGGCTTCTGCCGGGAAGATTTGTCTCTTCCATCTCATTTGTTATTTATACAGGCATTCATTGACTTAAGTTAGTGTCATAAATTTGTTTAATATAGAAGTTGCCAAGACATCCATTTTTAGCTGTGGCATAATCTGTTTGAAACCCAGTCACATCCCATCATCTTTATTTGGCTTAATTTAAAATCACCCTCACCCAACCCAAACAACCTCACAGCTGCTGACCACAATATAACCTGAGGGTCCACAGCAGTTTCCTTTTGGCATGTAATTTCTCTTACTACCTAACTCACAAGCTGATTAGGAAAGCATGAGAGAAAAAGCCATTGGATCTTACTACAAATATATTTCCACAGATTTTATTTTTTTCTTCTCTTTTATACTTTCCATCTGCTGGTTGAGCCACGAGTTGCCTCTAGATTTCCTCCTAGTGTATCAAAATACTTCTGCTTGTCCTGTGTTTTGTTGTGCTTCCTTGGAGTCTCTACTGACTTTCTGAAAGTAGCTATCTCCCTTCCAAGACTGTCCTAGACAAGGGATATTCTGGCTTAGGTCCATTCTCAAGACCAAATGAGAAAGAACTCACAATATTTAGTATAGACTTATACTTATTGAAATATCAGGATAGATGTTTATTTTATTTTTTAGGTTGTCATCTACCATCGTTTTACGTTGTGTGTATGTGTGTAGGTACATATCTAGCACTTTTAAAACCATTTATGTATTTATATATTCATTCATTCATTCATTCATTCATTCATGAGACAGGGTCTCACTAAGTCACTATTTTTTTTTTCTCGTTGAATTTGTTGGTAGACTTTAGGTGTACAGTACCGTTACATTCACTACCGGGGTCTTGTACCATTACTTGACAGGTCTTGGTTCTCATTTTTTCCCCACAGCCCTGCCCCTGCCTCAACCACTTCTCCCTTCCTTATTTACAAAAACTTTATTTTCAGTTTTTCATTTTCTCAGATTTTTTTTTCTTTTCCCTTATTTCCCTCCCCCTAACCTTCCCACTTCCCCCTAAACCTTTAGCCCTTTTATTCCTATTTTACATTTCAAGATGACCTCAGACTTCCAGTTGCCTTAGACACCCACAGTGCTGGGGTTGCAGGTATGTCACACTGCATCATTTGCTTAAATCATCCCAATCTGTTAATACATCTTTCGGTTGTCCTTTACATCCATTTGTCATACTGCCATCATTCTCTTTTGATTTTTTTTAGCACCTTCTTAATTTATCACACTATAAGATACTTGAGACCAGTCATATATTTTTTAAAAGTTACTTTTTTCAAGGCCCCTGGGTTTTTTGTTGTTGCCGTTGTTGTTGCTGAGTAGTATCAGAAACCAAGAGTAATATTAGAGTAATTTTAGAAACCAAGATCTGTGTCCTGTGTATGATCATTGCTACTGGAGTACCATAGCTTTGGGGCTTACCTGGTAGAAAAAGCAAGTACATGTGTGTATACTAACCCATGTACTTACGGGTATCTATATATTTTCACATACAACTATTTGCATGTCTATTAAGCTAAAAATAAGGTTGTGCTGATGCCTCAGAGATCATTCTATCCCACCTCCTTACTTATCTATACCTTCCACTCCCCAAAATGTGATATAGTACCTTACTTCAATGTTTTTCATCCATTTACTTAATTGTTCAGTTATAGTGTACACACAAAAAGCTTTCAGAATTTTCTGATAAGAAGGCTGAAGAGAATTGGTGAATAGAGAGCCTTTGCCCCATGGTGCAATGACAAGGTATTGGCAAGATCTTATCATTTGAAGAGTAAGTCTGCTCTGGAAAATAATATGGGAATACTATACAAATTTTACTCTTCTTTTTTTCTGATATGGCTGAAGGTAACAAACAAACAGGGAAGCCACTTAGAAACAGGTGAAAATTTTGCAAAATAAAACAAAATGATGATATTTTTCTGTTCTTGCATTGGTAAAGTTGTCACAGACAGCTTTCTGAAATTCATAAAACAATTGTTAAAAAATGGAACTTTCAGGCTCATACTTTAAGACTTCTGTTAAATACCATGTCTCCTATTTTTGTGTAAAACATACTGTCACAACTTACTGACCAATTACCTATAAAATTGTCCAGAAGGAAAAAGCAATGACAAATAATTATTTCAACTTATAGTAGTGATTTAGTTACTGGGTGACTATGATAAATTAGTGTTGTTGACTATAGTTATGAGCACATTGTTTAAAATGCTTTGCTTTTAAAAGATTGATAACTTTATTATAGTTTATAGGGAACAGGGAAAGGAGATTTTTACTAGAGTTCCTGCAGTGAGTCTTAGTTTCCTGCGAGCCATGACAACACAAATGATAGCTATCAACAATGCCTATTTAATTGATTTTTGGATTTTTATCTCTTGCTTTTGGCAGAATGTAGAAAAGATGAGTATAAGTGCATTCTGATCAATGTGGATGTAATTGCTTTTTAGTCTATCCGATATAGTAGCTCAGTTATTTTGTCTAAAAATTTCTACTAAAGTGACACCTTTCATTTCTTTAGAAAATTATGGTTGCGAGCATTAATCTCCCCATCATCATATTGTCCAGTTTACTATCTTTAAAATATTGATGTATTCTCTTTAAAATCCTAACTTCCTTCAAAAGTTAATTATATGGAAAACCTTGGTGAGAAAAGCAACCATTAAAGAAAATATTTCATGTTCCCATTGAAATTAATTTTAAAGTTGAGTGTAATATTGTAGCACAGGGATGTGATGATCAATGTTGCTCTTGTATCTTTTGAAATATTCTTCTCAAGTCTGTTACCGGAAATCTGAACAATATAGAAATCTGCTCCCTACAGGAAACACAGGAAGAAGTCTATGAAGCCTCACAATTAGCACAAAGTGATGAAGATTTGTAAATTGTTCAAGTCAATTAGAGCGAGATAATTAAAGTTTCTTTCTTCATGCATATACTGAAGAATTGATTTCATTCCTTTTTTTTTTTTCAGTTGAAACTGAAGTCATGAGAGAAAAACCTATATTCTGAGACCTGGTTATTTTTTAGAATATTGTATGCTTAGGTAAGTTAATGAAAGAGAAGAGCCAGAATTTTTTTAACTTTTACTTTTAAGTTTAAAACAAAATATCCTTAAGTGTCAAGGCAACTAGATACTTTAAGTCTAAAAATAGGCTCTCAAAACAACTTCATTAAGTCCTTTAGACAAGATGCTTTATATTCTCTATTATTAATTCTGCTTCTGTTTGCACTACAGAGAAATATGTTGAATTAATAAATTACAATGTAATGTTTTTTAAATACTTCCAAGAGCCGAATGACTATTCAAACACAGGTAAATTGGCCAGGGTGACAGTTGTATTCTATTTATTTTTCCATATCACAGTTTAATGAAATAATCTTTTATAATACTTGTTATTTAATGAAATTTGATTTGCTATTTATGTGAAAAATAATACTAACATAATTATTTTTTAGTTAAGTCAGTAAGGCTGTAGCAGAATCCTGTTCTAGCCTTGAGTGCTCTGAATGCAGCTGAAATCGAAACTAAATAAAATTTTGCATTAGGTAGTTCAAAAATTCAAGGCAAAATAAGTCAATTGCAAACAGAAAAGTACCTCATGCAGGACGTGTAATGTTGAAAAGAAAAATCAGTTCTCACACCTTGAATATTAAAAGTCGGCACATAGAAGATTGTAGCTAGAGAATCTGACATTATCTATCTATTCATTGAGTATTTATTAAACGCTTCTTTCCAGGGATTGAGAATACTATAATAAATAAAGACAGCCCCTGCATTCATTAGTTCTACCAGGGAAAGTAGTTAATAGATAAATAAAAATGTGCTAAGTGAGAGTATATTCTGAGAAAATATAGTTCCGGATCACACAATAATAGAGTCTCTATAAGGAAGTCGTAGGAAAATACTTCTCCAGCAAACTAAGTGAATAATGAAGGCTTAAATCTGTGCAAGTGCTGGGGGATGAGGATTCCAGATAAAATGAAACTTTGGAAATAGTAGGTCTAAAAAGCAAAGGCATATTTGGTGTGTTTTCCAAAAAAGGAATGGCTGGGGTGAAATGAGCAATGGAGGGAGAGATGGGACATGAAATAAAAGAGCATCCAGGGCCAGGATATAGTAGATAGGATAATAATTGTAGTTTTGAGGTAAATGGAAAAGTTGTATTGACTATAAGGGAAATGAATAAAGGAAATGAGATCAAGATGTCTAGACTAACTCCATAGTTTAATGATGGTGGAATTACCTATGGGAGAAAACTCAGAATACAGAAGCTATGAGTTGGATTAGGATTTAAACTTTGCTTTGATGGCTTTGAGGCAACTGCTATACTTTTCCATGGAGCTAGGGCCCTGATGGATTTATTTGGCATTTGAATGCAGATGATATTTAAAGACAAGGCTCTGGATGAAATCATCAGGAGATAAGGATGAAAGTTGTAAGGGATGAATTTCAAGTCCCTTTACATACAGACATTGGAAGAGAAGGAACATAAAGGAAAAAGAAAATAAGGGGAAAGCAGTGGGTAGAAAAAAGGAAAGAAAATATTTCATGAAAAATGGGGTGATGAGTTGGGTGTACTCAATAATTTAAGTAAATGGAGCCAGAAAATTCCCACCAGTTTTAACAACAGATGTTATGGGAGATCTATCAGATTAATAGCCACTTTTCAAAAGCTAAGGAAACATATACTTGATTACTGTAAATTATAAAAAAATAGGAGAGGGGTAGGTGAAAAGAGCAAAGGTAAGGATTCTTCAAGTATTCCTATAAACAGGAGCAAAGAAACCAAATCATTTATCTGAGTACAAATCTGAAGTCTGAATGTCGGTCTTATGGGTTTTGAGGACGGAGGCGACCTGAGCTGGAATGATGAAAATAGTGCAAGTGAGAGGAATATGCCCAGGAGAAGATGTGAAGTGAGCTCACTCAGGGGTCACAACCTTGAGGTGGTAGAGGTCAGTGTGGATGTGGAGGCTGCCCTGAGAGAGCCTTGGGGATAATCAGCCACTGCAGGAGAAGAGAAGGCCAGGGAAGGATGGATCAAGCAAAGGGGAATACGTGGTTTGCAAAGTATGTGCAAGTGATTTTGGGGTCACTGCTGCTATCAGTGAAGAGTTAACAGTTGGGAAGTAGATTTCATTGAGAAGAAATTGTTTCTGAAACAAATAAAATCACTAGGAAAAAAAGAGTAGGGTTGTTGTGCAGCAATGATTTCATTTGAGTCTAAAAATTAAAAATTTAAAATGAGAGGTGCCCGGACATCTTTTTTTTCTCTATTGATGTTTAGATAAGGCTTCTTTCTGGGTTGGTGTTGAACACATGGAAAGATTTTCATTTTTTCTTCTATCTGGAGTTAATCTACTTAAGTTAAATACTTAAAGGTAAATGCTTTTGGGTTTACAGAAAAAATACTTCGATGGGGGTGGAATATATGAGGATTTGAAAGTACCCTGGTAAAGGACATTGAAATCATGAAGTTGTTCATATGAACATTAATATTGTTTGTTTCCTGGGGAAACAGAAACATTATAAGAACAAAAACTTAATAACCATAGTAAAACATTCTATAAAACAGAAGGAAAGGACCTAATGTCTGATAATATTAACAAGAAACTTACTAAAATCATTTAGACAGCACATATTGACCTTAAAAGTAGAGGTGCCATTAGAATATGCCACTAAAACATTTTCTGGATAGAGTAGTTGTATAAACATTTATATATTCCCTCTCCCTCTCATGTTAAGGTATTTTGGGGGAAATATTTTGATTTCTTTTGTCACCTAAATAAAAGATTTAGTGACTAGAAAAAGTGTATGACAATACTAGACAGTAATTAAATTACTTCTGAAAGCCAATTTTAAATGTTTTTATAGAGAACAGCAAAAATTGAGCTGAGAACCTCTTTTTTTTTACCAACTAGGCAAAATGGTATCATCCGGTAGTTAAGTAGGTAGGAAAGTAAGAGGAAACATTTACTTTGTAATAGTTAGTGCAATTCAGTATAAGCATCCACTGGAACCTAGCAACCCCACTTCACAGTCTGGGTTCCTGAAAACTCATTTTTGTGAAAAACAAGCAATAAATATTCTGAATCTTTGGGATCATTAAAATGTCCAAAACTACTTCAAAATCAATTTTAATGGCCTGAATAAATATTATAGTAGTATAGGTAAAAACGGTAAAGGGAATGACTACAACATAATAAATCTTTGAAATCTCATGCTAATTAAGATATTACAGCCAGGGATTTAGATCAGTGGTTCCACCACCTGCCTCGCAAGCACAAGGGCCTGAGATTGATCCCCAGTACGAAAAAAACAAAAAAAGATATCACTTACAAGAAAGAACGAGCACTACTGACCTAGGTAAGTTATGCAACGGTGTAAAACTATATTCGGTCTCAAGCTTTTTTTTTTTTTCTTTTTTAGTAGATTCACATATGTAGTGATAATACAACTGCTGAATGGAAAGGATGCAAAGGAACTTCAAAAGGATGACTTTTTTCCTGATTAGAAGAGAATGAATATAAGAATGGAGCATGGTTCAAAGCTTCAGTTAAATCTCTTAAATTGCTTGTTATTTACCTGTATGAAAGGAAATACAAAGAGAAAATATAAAGAGACAAAAAGGATTGTAGTAGTCAGGTTTCCTTTGCTTCTTATCGGAGGCGAGCTGCTTTATAAAGGAGAGGATTCTCCTGACTCACTACTCAGGAGTTCAGTTGCGAAAGCCTCACCTACTAGTGGCCGCATTACTGTCAGTGCTGCTGCACTACAAAGCGTTGGATAACAAAGATGAGGTGTGGGTGTGTGTGCTGTTTGCGCTCACTTCAGCTTCCAGTGATCCATGCACAGCCATGTTTATTACCAGCACAATTCACAAAAGGCAAAACTTCGAAGCATCCTATATGTTCATGAACAGATGAAAGGATAAAGAAATGTCATATTTATATACAATAGTGTACTACTCTGGCATAAAGAAAGATAAACTTGAGTTGTTTGAATAAATGGATGCACTTTGAGACCATAATATTAAGTGAGATAAATGAAACACACAAGCTTAAATATCACATGGTTTTTCTTATATGAGAAACCCAAATTATAAACATAAAGCAAAATAAAACACAGGTAATAGGAAACAGGGTTTTAGACCTTTTGCAATTGGAAAGCAGACCAAGAGAGGGAAGGGGGTAGGAGGAGGGGAAGGGAAAGAGATAAAAAAAGAATTGATATACATTATATACCTGTTGCATCTCTGCACAAGGACTGCAACCGTTATGTATTGCAAGTGCACTAATAAAAATTAAAATTGAAAAAAGTCATCAAGATTTAGTTATGGTTGCACCAAACTAATGAACTTACATCTTGTGTTCAATTTCCCAATGTCCCTCCTCTGAACACCATAGTAAGATTAAGACTCTGTTCTGGCAATTCTTCCTAAACAGGGAATCACATTTCAATACACAAAAGCCACAAGAACACTCAAGCCAATTCAAAATATGGGAGGGATGGATGCAGGAAGGGGGGATGGGAAATAGGCCTCACCCAGAATAATTTGATTCAACTCCATTCTCCGCGTGCACAAAACTCTGAAAATATCCACTTTATTCTTAAATGTTTTCATTTTGTTTAAATTATGAGGTACCTTGCAAGCTTGGTCAGTAGATCATGAGACTCTTAATTTTGTCTAAATTAAGAAATTTTACTTGAAAATGTTAGGATTTCCTCATCAAAAGAAAATAAAATGTAGCCCCAAACTAAGGAATTTAATGTGTTAAAGTTAGATAAATAATAAAAACTGTGTGGAT
>NW_022900914.1:56656738-56659847 GCF_012274545.1 Fukomys damarensis | reverse complement strand
TATATATATATATATATATATATATATATAAAAGAAAAATAAATAAATCTTTCCCTATAAGCCTATAACCACACATGCCTTTCTGCAAAACACAAGTATAGGATCTGGAGACTGCAGTTTCTTAATTAAGTGTCATGGGAATGTTTAGGTGTGAAATTAGTCACCAGAGGGAGCCCATATTATTCCTCAAAAGCAGTAGCAAAAGGCTGAGGACAAAATGAAAATACATGTAGAGATTGAGTCAGAAAAGTTCAAGGAGAGTACAAAGTGTTCTTTTACGTTTCTTGAATTGCAGTTTCCTCCCAATTTCAAGCTTTGAATGAGCTAACTTTGATAGATGCGAAGGCTTTTTATAGCGAAAGCATAGAAGAAAACAAAATTCATTTTTCCCAGTGGCTATTTATCCACTGACCTTCACATTTATTTAACATGAAAACTACTTTTGTACATGTTGACTCAATTTTTACAAGAATAAGACATTTTATTTGGCTCCTAGGCAGGTTACCTGTGATAGTTTCTATGCAATTCAAGTGTCAGTATCTGCCCAATTCTTCTCAAAAATAAAGTCAATATTGGCATGTAATTAACAATAGAAACTGTTTACACAATTGGATCTTTTAATCAAGCATGAAAGAAAGCAGAAATTGTAATCAGAAGACAACCCTTCAAAATATTTCCTATTGTGAATTTCTATAATTTTAGGACCCCATACAATGGAATTTATGAGTGATTTTCACTCCATTATTTCAAATTAGCTGAACAGTGAAGGATTTTAAAAAGCAAAACTCAGTCTAAAATCTCAAATGCACATATCAGTATTGTAAAATTGACACTTATATATTTGGAAGGGTTGAAATAGAATAAAAGTATCACGTGCAATGTGCCCATGGTCTCTATTGCTTTTCTTATTCAGTTGTCAAACTCAAGGAGAAGGAAGATTATGGATTATTCAGTTTTTATTCAAATCATAGTTCTATTTCTCAGAATGATAGGAACTCTAACAGAACTTGTACTTCTGCATACTCTCTTACAAAGACTTAAATACTCTGGCCTGCCCTTACATTTTGCATTGTGTAGCAACTGTCTTGAAATACTCAGGCAAAAAAGAGTTGAGAACTGTTACTGCTGTACAAGCCTTCAGTTCTTGAATCAAGATGTTAATTTATGATTTCATTGCTGCCTATCATTTTTTGAACTTGTACATATTCACCTTACTGTGAATTTCTTCCATCACCATTGTGAGTAGAATAACTTTGTAGTCAAGTTACAGGCTATACATTCTGTTTTGTTTTGTTTATTGTTTTTTTGAGACAGGGTCTCACTGTATAGTTGAGACTGATCTGGAACTCACTATGTAGCCCAGACTGGTCTGGAACTCACAGTGATCTTCCTGCCTCAGCCTCCCAAGTGCTGGGATTACAGGCGTGCGCCACTATGCTGGCCCATTTCTGAATCTCTATGTGGAGCATAACCATTACTAGATGCCTACTTTCAGAGATTCTGGCTAGAATATCTTCTAGTTTTATGGCCTTGGAGAATTAAACTTTTCTCTTTATTTTTCCATTTTTTAACTTAGTTTACTCATAGTTCTCATTGATAGGACTATTAGGTATATTAAATGAACAATTAAATTCTAAACAATATTTTTAGGAGCACAGTAAGTTCCCAGTAAATGGTATCTGCGGTTGCTGATGATTTCTTTGTTATTGCCATTGGCTGGGGTTATAGTCAAGAAATATCTATTGTGACTATTCCATAATGTGTATAATTCACTCTCCTGAAATTGAAATAAGCTTGCTTTGATTTTAACTTCTTTCTTTCTTCTTGGCTTTAACTTTACATTTTCAGTCAGATATCTGTAACTTCCAGTATTTGAACTCATGTATGAGGAAGTGCTATTATAGGATTTCATAGGCAGGGCTGAGAAAAACATAGGGCTTGATCTCAGTCTGATAAACATGGGTATGATAACCTTCCAACCGTGTCTGTGGAGAAGGTGAGACTCTTGGTCCAGGCTGTGGGGAACTGATCCGCAACAGGAAATGATAAACAGATCACAAAAGATCTGAAAAAGTCAGGACCGTGCCACTTCCACTTAGCTGCAAGCAAGTTTTGCCTCTGTTGAAGAAATCGCTTTAGAGTGGGAACTCGAGACAACAAAAATTATGAGGATGGTATTCTTATATGTGTAGCAATACAGTGAATATAACTTTTAAAATAGTGAAATCATATGATTCTCATAAATGTTATACGTTTTCCTGATTTGTGGTTTTCTTCAACAGAAATATTAGTTGAGATATAAAACTGTTTTTCCAATCTTACAAAAAATAAAAATATTTACCGGTACTTCATTTAGAAAATTATTGATCCTCTGTTACATTTATGATGTGGTATATTTATTTTTAAATTATGATGCAGTATATATATATATATATATTTAATATAATTTAATTGAAAACAAGAATAAATAATAATAAAATAATACATTTTAAAATCTTTGACCAAAAATATTGAAGGACAGTTTGAACAGTGGTTGACTCCGTCTACTGACGTAACACCTGACATGGAGTCCATGTCTTAGCTGTGCCTCGACAGACAACCATGCTCCCTCCCAGATTCGGATCCACTTCCGGCTTTCTCTTATCTGTCCTAGAGTCTTTTTTAAAATTAATTTGTTTCCTCACATTTTAGTTTAGGATCATGTCATTTCCTTTGCGACGTTTATTCGTTTTGTTGGAATTACTTCCTGATGTCGAGCAAGTTACTTTCTCTAAATGCTGATTGCAAATCTTCCCTCTTTCCAATGGAAGCAGTATCATGATTGGGACTTCAAATAGATCACAGATAGAGGAGAGAGAACCTGGGAAGGAAGGCAGTAATTCATCACATGGAGCACAGCAAGTTCGAGAGTAAATACAACAAAGAGAGGATGTGCTTCAGCTTCCCAAGCCAGTGAAGAAGATCTTTAATATGATTAGCAGAGGGGTCGTCTTTATTCTTTTGCACTGACCCTTGTTTGTTTATTTATTTATTTATTTATTGGTACCGGGGTGACCCCTGTATTTTTAAAGCACTTTTCTGTGTGTGTGTGTGTGTGTGTGTGTGTGTG
>NW_022900914.1:56654581-56656638 GCF_012274545.1 Fukomys damarensis | reverse complement strand
AAATCAACATTGGTAGAATTGTTTTGTCTCAGAAGTGATTTCTACTAATATTTCTGAAAAGTTAATGCTAGTTTTTGAAATTTGTGAGTGGATTATTTTACAACTAAAAATCTACAAATCTTCCATTTATTGGAATTTTCACATAGGTACCATGTTCAGAAATTTTTAAACATTGTATTCATACTTATCAATATTTCACAAAATTTCATGTTCTATCTTTCTTCTCCCCCACTTGAAAAGGTGATAAATGAATGAAGTAAAAGAAAACAGGAAGGGAAATAGGACCTTCATTAATTTCTGCATGACTGAAATCGGAATCATAAGGATAACCACTTAACATGGGGATGGGAGCAGCACACTACCATGCTTGGAAATGAAGAAAAACTGAAAACATGGGACTTATCAGACCTGTTCCACCTTGCCCCAAATAGGAATATGGCTTTCGCTTTAATTTCAAAAATTCAAGCTAGAGGAAAAGAGAGACCATTCCCCATGGAGTGTGACTTGCAGAAATTTATACTCAAGAGCCCTGGCCCAGCTACTGATGAGTCTCAGAACTCTGAGAACTATGAGGCAAGCATGTAAGAGCCTGGTCACTTGGAGTTCCCAGACCTCTTCCAACGATCCTTCTAAGAACTCAGGCAACCAACTAAAACCCTCAGATAGAAGATTGGGGAGCTCTTCTGTAAAACATGTATTTTTTCCAGAAAAAGATGTTTTGATGCAAGGATTTATATATTCCTTAGTGAAAAACTGTCTTTAACATGGAATCTCCATATGATGTCAATAATCACATTTGCCTTTTCCAAGGTTTTCAATATATCACATGGAGGGTATACAAATTATAATCATATCATGACTATGAAGATGGGAAGAGGGTTATGGTTTGAAGAGAAAAGCAATGAGTAATAAGTAATAATAAAGTAAATCTCTTCTGTTAAAGAAACCGAGTATGTACAGTCTGCACCAGATGATTCAAGAGACTGTGATATAGGGATAACATTTAAAAATATATAAGTAAAAATGAGTACACATAGTAGTGTGCTAATGTTTAAATGGATGTATCATTGATTTGTTAAAACAATATCACCACATATTTCCCTATGCAGTATTTTACAAATAGTCTATTTTCACTAGGAAAAGTATACAAATAAATTAAGATTTTTTTATTTTTTTCATTTATATATTTAATAAATTTGGATTTCTTTCTGGATGGCCAAAATTAAGAATCCAACTTTGTGTTGCTTTCATTTTAAAGTGAGTCAATTATAAAATGAAAAATTATAGGATTCCAACATCCATCATGAAGACTATTGTTATTAATCTTTATGGATTACTTGAAATTTGGTAAATGAGAATATACATCTCTTCATTACCCACAATTCCTTCACCTCACTCAAAGGTAGCAGTGTTGACAGATACATTGATTAAGTGGACTGTGATCATCATTCCAAAATACAACAAACCCTCACATTATATAACATGAACATATAGTCTTTGCCTATCATACCTTCATAAACCTAAAAACACAATTTACAACACCAAAAAATAAAACCCTATTTTAAAAGCATTGCTTTCTGTTCCTAACAATTTAAAATTTTACAGTCAGTTATTGATTTATTTTTCCCAGTTCTGGGCATTGAACTCAGGGCCTTCACTTCGAGTTATTTCACTAGCCCTTCTCCCTCATTTTACTTTTGGGATAGACTTCCTGTAATGTTGCTAAACTGCCCAGGCTGTGCCCAGACTTAGGTTCTTATAACTTTACAATTCCAGAGTGTGGGGATTTTAAACTTCTAATCATATACCTCCATGCCTGACTCTTGTATTGATTTCTCTGTGTACTTGCTTGGTTTTGTTCATAGACCCTGAATTCTGTTCCATCATTGTCCTATTCTTCTAAGAACACATCACTTTTTGATATATTCTATTCTTCACTGGGCAATTGTAGCTGTCAAAAAATTTTAAAATACGATGAATGTTCAAGCCTATTGTCTTAGCTGGGGAATAGTTTAGAAAAATGACCTACTCCCTGATCCACCGTATGGCATCTATGG
>NW_022900914.1:56621054-56654460 GCF_012274545.1 Fukomys damarensis | reverse complement strand
TTCTTTCTTTCTTTCTTTCTTTCTTTCTTTCTTTCTTTCTTTCTTTCTTTCTTTCTTTTTCTTTTTCTTTCGGAGAAAATAGAGGCCTTTGGGGCTGGGCATATCCCTTAGTACTGCTACAATATTTCCCTACCATTCAAAAGCTCTGGATCTGGGTTTGACCTCCAGCGTAGAAAAAGGCCTTTGAAAGATAGCTACCTCATGACCCTATGAGCACATCTACCTTCCACCCAGCCCTCCCTACATAAACGCTGCCTAAATGATTCCTAAATGTGTCTAAATGAGACCTTTCCCGTGATGTGGTAGTGGCTGCACACCCAGGTAAGTATAGTGCTTCAATGTGCATTTTCTCCTTTTTGCAGGAAGAGAGTATCAGCATACAAACCTTTAAGTAATTTGTCCTTACTAAATATTTAAATAGGTTAATTAAAGAACAAACAAAATAAGACTCTTTTGACGGTGTATTTATTTCTATTTACTGTTCCATTTCTCTTCATTATAGAAAAATTATTTGCCTTTCATAATTTAGTAGGAAAATACAAATCCTCCGTGCCTCTAGATGTTAGATTTCTGTTCTCTATTAAATTATCTCCAGTAATGCTATTGCTTCAATCACTCCACAAAAATGCCTCTTACCCAAATCATCAGTGACAGCTCTATTTCCACTTTTGGAAGTCATATTTTTGTTCAATTCTGATCCAGTTTGACCTATTAGTAGTGAGTATTTTTACTTTCCTGAGTGCTCTGATTGTACTCATCTTCAGAGACCATAATTTTCTGAGTTCACACTTCCTTCATTACTCAATCTCCTCTGATCTTCCAATCCCTATATTTTGCTGTACCTAGAACTTGGTATCTGCAATTCTCTATTTACATCCATGCCCAGTATTGTTTCATCTGATGACATTGATTTAATCATCTTATGTGCTCTAATACTTCTAAAATTCCATTTTTTTCTATAGTTATTTCTTACTTGATTCACTTTCATGTACCAACTCAATATGTTCACTTTTAATAGACCTGTCAAACTTAACAATATGTTATGATCTTGACATATGTTGTTGACTCCTGTCTTTTTCTCTTTCAATTTTTTCCATTCCATGAAAGAAAGCTCTGACTTTTCTATATTTGTAAGCCAAACATCATACAATCATCCTTGATTCTTCTCTTTATCTTTCAGAATTTCATTCATTTTATTGTCTCAGCTTGCATTCTAAAAGAAATTCGAATTGTTTTCTTCAAATTACTTCAAGTTGTGATTTCTTATTTATTTTATTTTCTATGTTTTTGAGGTTTTAGTTTATTATTCTTGGAGGAAATGGTTAAAATACTGTGGGAGGTTAATCATTTTCCTTTTATACTTTATTCTATTTATACTGAATTCCTGCATCGTTTTTCCAATTAATGAGCAGAATATTTCTTCCTTATTACCAAAAACACAAATTTTCTGTGAATTATTTTGTATTTTCTTCATTTTTGAGAGAATGAACCTAAAACTTTAGTATGGAGATTATGTTATATGACCAAGTGTATCTACTTATGAACTCATAGTTAGATTCAGGTATAAATACTGGTCTTTGTACTACAAAATTGAGTGAAGTTTTAAACAGGAAAATTGAGTCTGAACAATATTAGAAGTATTTAAAATGAAATTTATACTATGCTGTAGCAAATAACCACAGGAAAATTGAAAAATAAATAGCCAGCCACTAAGCTCTTGTGGCCATTTTACAAATTATCCAATGGATTTTATTTATGGAAGGGATTATAAAGAAATGTGGAATTAGAAGAGAGCCATAACAAACAATGAAAACAAAATTCAAATCAATAATGTCTTCATTCATTCATTCTGAGGTGTCAGTTTGCTTCTAGTGATAGATGAGATGCTCTGGTAAATGGGACTTCTAGTAAATTTCTAGAAGAATGGAATTCTCTCATCTGCTAACCTTTCTATGTGGGCATTGTATCCTATTATAGAGAATTTAGAGAACCATGCTACCTGTCTTTACATTTTTTTTCTATAGAGATATATTGCCTTTGATCAGATCTTATCATCATATATAAAACGTTTTTTCTTTTACAGAAGGAAATTTTGCTCTTCTCCTGAGTCTGATATTGTGCTTATAATTCTGTGTTATAAAGTCATGGAATTTCTAGATAAAGAATGAGAAACTAGAGACATTTATAGCTAAATGGATGCCCACTGAGGCTATACTCTCAAGTGAAATAAATAGGACACATGTGTAAATACCAAATAGTTTCTCTGGTATGAGAAACTGAAAGTATAAATAAGGACCATAATGTGTAATAGATAATGTGAAACAGGAAGAAAAGGTCCAAAGGGGAAAGGAAAGAGAGGGGTAGAGGAAAGGAAAGAAGGAAAGGAATAAATATGAAAAAAGGAAAAAATGGAAATGTGAAGAGGGAGGAATGAAGGGGTTGAAGGGAGGGCAGGGGAATGGGGAAAAAGTAAGAACCAAGATATATTATGTAAAGGTACAGATTCCCAATAATGAATGCCAGCATATTGTATGCCTAAAAAAATAGTTTCAAAGAGTATAAATATCCCGTCTCCTCTTATCTCACAGTTCTCTTCCAGAACTTTACAGTTGATTTGAAATTCCTTGTTCTTTCAATACTGTCATTAGTCTTCTCTAGTTTAAAAAATTCACTCTTGTCAAAGTTTATTCATCTTAAATTGGGCAGATAGAACTGGTCAACACAGGAGTGAGTTAGAGAAGTAGGCTGGGCCCTAATGGATGTGATTTCAAGGATTTTCCTTGTAGCTCCCATGAAGCACTGCTTGAAACTCCTCCATTATATTTTTATAACACAATCATTAGAATCTTGCTTTATGTGCACCTTCTATTTGAAAACATAACATTTCAATATTGTCTATCATTATAAATTATGTGGGTAACATAAATTAAAAATATCATTAACAAAGTTTTGCAGCTTTTATTGCATTTAATGTCTATAGAAGATTAATAACTTCACTCTCTCAAACTTTTTTGTCATTTATAAAGTGACATATTAACATTATCAGTCTGTTAAATTTTCTGGAATAAACTAAGAAAAATTCAAATATAAGCTATAGGATAAATTACAAACATTTTATGAGGCATAAATAAAACTTGTCATAGTATTTTGGAAAAATGGCAGGCTTTGCATTTAACCTTTACTCCCCAGAGTATTAAGTTTTACCATATGGTTGCTGTATAGCCGTCTTGCCCAATAAGCTGTTCCTTTTCGAACCCCATTTTCCCCTCCTCTGAAAAAGTGTCATTATTATTAATAAGAAAGATCACGATTCCATTTGAAAGTATATTACATAACCTAATATAAATTGTTACATATGGTTCTGGGAAGTGTTAATTTCTTACTCTTCTCTCTTTAATGTGCATAAGAACTGCTGAGCAAGTTTCTAAAGATCTATCTGAATGTGTGAGGAAGAAAGAAAGATTCCTGGAGTGGGTTCAAAGCATACTGAAAAATAAGCTGTGAGGCATAGGAACTGAACATACAATCGTCTTCTCAACTCTTTATATAACTAGCTCATTTTACCCTCACAATAATACTAGGAGTTACATGCCATTATTACTTCTAGTTTACATGAAGAAATGAGGCACAAAGAAATTTGATATGAGTCCATAGGTAAGCAACTAGCAAAGAGTACAGTTGAAATGTGTGCCCTGGCAGAATGGGAACTATCACACTAGTCTCCCTGCCAAAGGAACCAGACCTCCGAATGTTATGTTTTATAGATGATCCTCTCAGAAACTAGTACATCTACAGAAAAATGGACAAAATGAAGGGGGAGAGGGCATTTTATACTTTTAGAATTGTACTGCACTGATCCTCCATGCCAGGAAGAAATCACTGCCTAAAATTTGTCCTTTTGTCCCTAGCTCAGCAATTTTTTTGCTTTGAATTCCCTTCATTATGGTGACAGACAAGGTCACAAGATACACAATTGCTTGAATTTTTTAAAGCTAGCCTCCTGACCAGAGTGTCAGTGACATTTGCAGCTCTTTAATTATACACAAATGCCCCTTTCATCTTGCATAATGCTGAGCAATAAAATCAAATGCACATTCTTTTCTCTGGGTAGCTATTTAGAACATAAAGCATTTGTATTATGTGTTAATCAGCACATCTATATTTTGGCAAGGTATGTATAGACAGTAAGTGCAGAAGGACATTTAGTCTATTATAATGAATTTATAGTGCTGAAGAATCCACAAAAGGGTTAGAAAATGTTGGCTATTGTACTATTTTTTTAAAAAAAATATATAGCCTAAGGATGCAGAAGTGCTGACTATTGGGAAACCAAAGTAGATTATAAAGAAGAAAATAGCATGACATAAAGTTACATTAAAATAATTTTTTAGAATTTCATCAAGAGATTGGAGGCCAAGTAACAAGGAAGATGAGGACACTATTGCTTCCAAATGAGTGTTTCTTGGCAAGATTTAAGAGAGTGCTGACTATGAGAGAGAGACAAAAATTGTGTTTTCATTTGGAGCTAAGAGAAACCACAACAATCAAACAAAACTTAAGGACAACTTTGTATGTCTGATAACACAGTCTGAGGATTATAATTTTTGTGTCATTTTGACTATCCATCTTTTCATTATCCTTCCTTCTTAGTTTAGCCTGTTCTCCAAAATGTCTTGTGTCTCTTCTTCATGCAGGTATTTACTAAATAAAGATAATTTCTTTCCAAAAAGTATGAACATCATGGATTTAGAGTTTGTTTTACAAAAGAAAAATACTTAGATTATGTAGTATCTTGAATGCAGATTTATTTATGCCAAATAAGCAAATATGTAAGCAGCCAAATGAAAAATTATAAACAAAGTGCTTCTTTAAAAATTTCAAGTCACAGTGTCCAAAAAGTACTGGTTGTCATTATTTTTTATTCTGACTTCTTTTATTTCCAAGTTAAATGTTCAGGATTGTTAGAAATTTTAATGTACTTCATTTTCTTTATAATGTAGAAAATTCTTTAAATTTATTCGAGTGTTTATGAAGTTGTCCTAAAACCTGTGATGGAAAAGAGAGATATGGTTGCATAATACCCGCTCCAAAAATAAATTTCAAATAGAGAACATAATTTAAAGATATGAAAAATAAATCAAAGCAGTGTGAAGTAATTTAGAAGTGAGTAGCAAATAATAAAGTCTCTAGGAGTTGATAGGAGGGAAAAGTCATGGGATTATCAAGATCACCGAAGCCTTTATGAGAGATTTATTATTATTTCTCAAAGAAAATGGACAATTGCACTGGTTGAAAAAAAAGCCTTATCTGATAATCAATAAATCTTTTAGGGATATTAAATGAAAACAGGGATAACCCATGTCTTTCAAGGTATTCCAACACTTAACAATAGTATAAGCATACAAGAAAAGGATGGAATCATCCTCGATTAGAGATTTTCTTTTGGAATTAGTAAGCAGACACAATATTTAAAACTAGGAAGAGTTGCTGCATTATGTTTAATATCAGACTAGGGACTATGACCTTGATTCTCTGAATTTAGTTTAGGATTAGAGTAACAATGAAAAAATAGTTTTTGTTTGTTTGTTTGCTTTGACACTGGAGATTGAACAGACGACTCCCCGTATATTAAGCACATGCTGTACCTACTAAGATATGACCTCAGCCCCCAGAAAACTGGTTTTGAAAAGATAATACAGCAGTTACATCTCGAGAGTCATGATTTAACAAATATTTCACTAAAACGATTTAGGAAAAAGGCAGTTAAATACAGTAGAATATTTAAAAATTAGTCATGAGACCAAAGAAGATTTTTTGTAGAAGATGGGCACGAACACATGCATGTGTGTAAAAGAATAGTTTTTAAGAGGCCCTAAAAGAATTTTGAGCTGTTAAATTAGAAGTTTCAATAAATTTGTCTCTACATCTATATAGAACTGGAAACACTTGTATTATTATATCTATATGGAAATTTAAGTATTCAATGATATTATATATAAAGAATTTCATACGATGACTGAATGTTATATGTTATTTGCATAAAAGTCTTGAAAAGTTTCTTTTTTATTTCAAACAATAGGTAGGAGTACATATAGAATCAAAGAAAAATGTGAAAGATTGTTGGCCATTAACTACTATATTGTGAATTCTCTTTTTAAATGTAAATATTCTATTTTATGAAGACACTTGATGCATTTCCCTATGTTACTGAACATTGACCAGACATGTACATACAAGGAAAAATATTGCATGATGTCTCTTATAACCCAAAGTACAAATAAATTTAAAGCAAAATGAAAGAGAGATAATAGGAAACAGGGAGATAGACATTTTGCAAAAGAGAAGGGGACAAAGTGAGGTAAGGAAAGATGATATAAAAAGCATTAAATTGTGTTATGTATGTGTACCAACTCCCCATGATGAATGTAATCATTATGTACCATAAACACATACAATTAAAAATACAATATAACAACAGTCATAAATGAATCAGTATTTGTCATCTGTATAGATCAGGCATAAGTTGTATCATTTCTTGAAGCAATAGAATTTGAGCAAGAAGATACTCTATAGTCGGTGTAAATGAAGATGCCTGCATTTGCATCTGACCCAAAGTGAAGAAAGCACACTTGTTTAAACAGAACATAGTGCGAAATTTTCTTCTTATATCTGTGCACATTCTGTTAGCAGAACTTAGTGGAGTGACCACATCCAACTTTAAGAGAAGCTGGAGAATGGGGATTTTTCAGGCAGACATGCCTAGCTAGCTATAAATCTGGTGCTGTTTTTCTGTTAAGCAAAATGATAAGGCCTTGTGGACAATTAAAAGTTCCTGGAGCAAAACATGGCATTTAAATTTATATTTTTCATAGTATTTCACAGGTAGAAACGATGTCAATTTTGTTCCTATCCTATAGGATATTCTTCCCAAAGTGCAAGATGGAATGGTCCAGGTAGTTGCAGGGCAGAAGGTGGCTTTACTAGAGAATATTTTCTTTTAATGACGTTTCTTATGAACGTCTGCTTAGTTCTAGGAATATTTCCTGATTAGTTTTAGGACTATTTCCTGATTACTCCTATCCCTCCTTTTCAAAGAGATATAAGAATTTTCATCTACTAACGTAGGATCTTTGGTAATATAAAGAGAGCCCATTGGTTCACTGTGTGCAAAATACACCTGAACACAAATAGGAAATTTTTATTCCATTGACCCTCAGTCTTTTTCACAAAGAAATGACTGGTTATCAACATTCTACTCAGAGAAAACAAGATGCTAATTGTCTGAAAAGAAACAAACTAATTTCCCTCAGTGCTTGCCAAATGCATTAGGAATGAATATGGGATCATTGCCCGATGCACACTTCAGCGTTCGTTCCCTAGACATGCAGACAGCACACGTATCTCAAGAAGGCAAAACAGTTCTGAGTTTTTCTCAATAATGCAAAATAAAATAAAGATTAAGGGGAAAAACAGCCTAGAAATGTCTAACTAAATCTTATAAATCTCAATATTTTCATACTATCCAATGCTTTCTTCACTTATATTTTACCTATATATTTACCATTCCTTCCTTTTGTGCTGACACTTCTCAAGTTTTTTAAAAAATTGCCTTCTACAAGCTCTTTCATTATATTAGATCTACATAGACAACTTCTTTATGTAAGCTTTGCCTTTAATTTTGAGTACCCGGCAGAGCTTTTCCTACTTTGTTGACATGATTCTCTGAGTCATATTTGTGAGATCCATTTAATGTTATCCGACAGAGAAATCTGCAATACATTTGAGGATGGTGTAGAGCCAGCAGTCATCATCTAATGGTCATCAGGGGCAGCCTCTGTGAAAGAAAAATACAAAGCTGTTAGCTGGTCCATCCTACACATCCCTCTTCTATATGCCCCAAGCTTCTTACTAATAGCTAGTGATAGAAGCCAAGTGCAGCTCAAGCCCTCTCAGAAACTTGGCAGCAAATCTGCAAGGCTACTCCCTGTGCAGAAACAAAGTTATCCACAGATGTCCCCAACAAACATTCACGGTGACCTCATATAAGTCTCTGTACTTAGTCTCTCAGTTAGATGAAAAATTCAATGATTTCTACAACTGTCTCCTATATATTTATTTCCCATTTCTTTTTAACAGTATGTAGTATTTAATTTCTTTCTGTATCTCTCTGTCAAGCTGATACTTTTCTACTTTCCTGTTTAAACTCTTGTTAGGAACAAGAGTCAGAGCAGCAATGGGACTGCAAACAAAATAAATTATTTTAAAGCCATTATTCATTTAGTGTTTTAATCATTCTCAAATAATATGGTCAAAAGTAGCATCCAGGCTCTTTCTAAAATTATTCAAATAGCAGAATCGCCCTTAGTGCCAAACACATCCTTTTGTTTTCCTGGTTCAAAGACAGAAATTCACACAAAATTCCATAAAACTGACAATGAGATCCATATGCAAAATCAATATAAAAATACCTATTTTTCTTCATTGCTATAGCTCCAACATATAACAATTAAAACAAAATTGTACATAGTGAGCAGAAAATAAATATTTATTGAATAATTAATTGTTTTTGAATATATACTCTTTACTGGATAATTTGGGAAGCCACAATAGATATTTTAGACCCTCAGGGCAATATTTAGCTGCTAAAAAGCTAATTCATTTTATGAGCCACTTAAGCATTAAAGTGTGAATTTTCAATTGTATTTCCATAGCCTGGAGATTAAGAATTAATTCATATAATCAGTCCCATTGAAATTCCAAGTTGGTAGTTATATTTTTTTAAACCATAGTTTCTTCTCTAAAATTTAGTCTCTTGAGAAGAAATTACCACTAGATGCAGATTTCAGGAATCCAGGCATCGCTTGCATCAAACATTAGAATATTAAAATATACATCTAACTCACATATAAATTGCCATATTAAAAAGGCAAGAAAATGTGATATTTAGGTTAGCATTCACCCATATTTAAAAGTTACTAATAAACAAACTTTTGTCTATATTTTCTCTTATCTACCAGCTCCCAAAATCAGAAATGTTATCTATACCTCTACAAATACAGTTATTGATGGAGAAGAATGTAAAGAAAAAAATGCTTGTATACAATTTAATTCATGTTATCTCAAAGTCCCCATTGAAATACTAAAAGTAATGCATATGCAAATATACGCTATGAATCCAAGATTCTGTCACAGTGCTAGAAAACCTGCAATGGTACATTCACCAATGAAAACTTCAAAAAAATGGTAGAAAAATATAATGTAGATAAAGAAGATGAAGAGGAAGATACACTTTCCTGAGATTCATTAGATGTCAGAAGGGAACAAAAAATTCCCTCAGAAAATGTAGGCAGTTAATCTGCAGTACAGATCTACCAATATTTAGTGTTGGCAAACAGAGATAATGAAATGGCTGATGATAGTGACCAGCTCTTAACTGATGAATATAAGGTAAAAACATTTAATGCACTGAGGCAGGAAGATATTTTAGATCTCCTATTGTAACACCATATCAAATGGGATCCAACTGACATACATTTTCTGCAAATATATTGAGCTTTAATTTCCTTTGGTTTTAGATCTAGTTTAAGTTTTAAATAAAAAGAAAAGTGCTAAATAGCAATATGGCAAAGCAATAGAATAAATTCAATATGCGAGGCATTCCACAAAACAGTGGATTGAATATTTTTAAGAAATCTATGAAAACATGGATATGCTATAGAGCTCAAATAGATTTAGAAACAAAGTGACATAACCAAACACAGTGAGTGCATCTTGTTTGGATACTGATGAGAGTGATAATAACAGAGAAAAAAATTAAAGGATCATTGGGATTCTGGCTATATAAAAAATGGCTTTGAATCTTGGAGATGAATTATTTAAGGATGATGTATATGTATTATTAGCAGACTAATGGCTCTACAAAGATACCCACAGCCTAATTCCAAACTCCTAACCTGTGAGTATATTATGCTACACTGTAAAAAGGGGAGAAGTTGGAGCTATTGAAGAAAAACATTGTTAAGATTTTAAACCTTGTTGTTTTGAAATGAAAACAAGTTTATCTTCTCATCAATGCACAGAACAGATGAGATTTTTAATTTGCAATATCAGTCATTTGTGAAAATTCAGATATACAACTTGAAATAAAACTACATATACTTGAAAAAAAGGGGGGGGCTAAGATTGTAGATGGAATTTAGGTTGGTAATCAGTATTCTGTAAGATAGAGATTATTCCTGATAAGTGGAGTGGGATGTAATTACAAAGTCTATAAAAGTGAGAGAAAGCAAATGTGCACTGTCAAGGAGAGGAAGTGTGTATTGTACCTCAGTGAGACATACTTCTGTCCTCCAGAGAAATGATAATAAATCTTTATTTATTGAACCTTGAGCCTGTACATTTTTTCCAAATTTTATAGCAACAATACAAGAATAACACATTAAGATTTGAATCAACCATTTCATCAAAAGCAAAATGTAAAGCAAATGTAAAGAAGGAAGTTTAACTTTAGTCTTTGTGATTTTGAGCATATTTGAAAAAGTGATAACATTTTTAAATGTCTTTAAATAGACAAAATATATTTTAAAAATTAAAAATAGTACATGAAGTGGTGTTGAGCTGTGAAATTTTAAAAAAAAACTTTCATCACTTTCTTTTTTTTTCAGCTTTGAGTTTAATGGTACATTTTAGGGATACAGTACAGTTACATTCATTGCTGGGATCTTGTACTTCTACATGACAGGTCTTGGTTCTCATTTTTTCCCTTTGTCCCTGCCCTCCCTTCACCCCCTCCTCCCCTCCCCATCTACAATCACTTTATTTCCATCTTTTCATTATCTCACATTTTTTTCTTTTCCCTTTTAACCCTTACCCTACCGATCCCACCTTCCCTACACCTTTAGCTCCTTTCTCCCCATTTCTAAATGTCAGTAATCTTATTAGGATCTTCCGTATTATTGCAGATTATTCACACCAGAGAAACTATTTGGCATTTACATGTGTGACTTATTTATTTCACTTAGGAGTATATCTTCAATATGTATCCATTTTCCTATGAATGAATCTATTTTCTCATCCTTTATGGCTGAGTAATATTCCATTTTATAGAAAAATCATATCTCCTTTATCCAGTTTCCAACGGATTGGCAAATGGTCTATTTCTAAGTTTTAGCTATTACAGACTGTGCCGCTATAAACATGGACACTCATACTTCTCTGTGATATGATTCTTTTAGTTCTTTTGGAAATATGCCCAGCAGAGGGATGGCTGGGTCAAATGGAACCTCCAGTCCAAGCTCTTTGAGGTATCTCCATATTGATTTCCATAGTGGTTGCACCAGTCTGCACTCCCATCAAAAATGGAGAAGGGTTCCTTTCTCTTTTGCTTCTTTTGTTAGATTGATTCCTAGATATTTCTTTTTTTTTTTTTTGGATGCTATTGTGAAAGGAATTGTTTCCCTAATTTTTCTCTCAGTGAGTCTGTTATTTGTGTACAAGAAGGCTATTGATTTGGGGGTGTTCACCTTGTATCCAGATACTCTACTGAATCTTTCAATTAAGTCTAGAAGTCTTTTGGTGGAGTTTTTGGGTTCATTGTAGAGTATCATATCATCAGCAAATAATGACAGTTTAACTTCTTCCTTTCCTATCTTTATTGCTTTAATTTCTTTCTCTTGTCTAATTGCTGTGGCTAGTGTTTCCAGAACTATACCGAAGAGGAGTGGTGATAATGGGGATGCCCATTTTTGAATCGGGTCTTTATATTTGGGGGGATGATTGTTTTGATTTCTTTATATTTTCTTGATAATAGTCCTTTGTCTGAGGAACAGCTGGTAAAAATTATTTCCCACATTGCAGGTTGTCTCTTAGTTCTGCTGATGGTTTCTTTTGAAGTACAGAAGCTTTTTCATAAGATGAGATCCCAGTTGTTGATTTTATCTGCTAGTTCCCGTGCTACTGAGGGTTTATTAAACATGGATAATATTGTATATACTGTCCAATGAAAACAGACAATATGCCTTAAATTTCATCCTGAATATGTTCCTCAAAGAGCAATCTCACATGGTTCCATTAAAGGATATGAATAACTATGGTGACTAAAGTGTTACTTGTGATCTGGAGGAAGCTGACATGCTATCCATAATTAGGAGAATGCAAATATATTAAGAAGCCATATAGAGTAAGAGCACAATCATGATCTGCATAACGACAATTTGATGAAAGATGAACTACGTGTACAACTGTGGTCCCATAAGATTATGTTACTTTGTAACAGTCTTGATTTGTTAAAGTGTATTTAGGATGTTGGTATGGTGTCAGAGTTGCCTAAGGATATTTTGCAGAAAATTCACATTGTTAAACAACTTAAGATTGTAATTAAGAGCAAACAAAATGAGATAAATAACAGTAACAATATACTTTCTAAATAAATAATGATGTATTAGGAGACAAAAAGAGAAACAAAAAGTCAATACAAACAGTAGGAATAAGCATCAAAATTAAAAAATACTATTTACTTTTTTTCACTTATCAAGTTAAAATTTATTAGACTTTTTAATACTTTTTATTTCAATGTAATGAGTAGATGTTAATAAATAAAATATAAAAGCCATTCTATGAAATGATAATATTCATAACAAAATAATTCGATAATAACAATGTTAAATACACTATATATCATGATCTTAAAATAATGTTTTCATTTGTTAATCTATCTCTCTGCTCATTTCCTATCAATACTATACGTTCTTTTTTTGCATACAACATTTTAATTATTAACAAAGTATCCCACATGGTATAATTTTGAATTTCTTTATATTTCACAATATCTATTACTCTTTTTGGCTCTCATTACACTTCTAGATTCTCACACCAGAGAAACAATGCAATATTTATACATGTGCTTGCTTTATTTCACTTAACAGTATGTTCTCAAAGTGCATCCATTTACCTAGAAATATTTCAAGTTTATTCTTTTTTTAAGAGTAGTACTCCATTATATATTTAAAAACATATTTTTTATCCATTCATCAGTTGATGGGTATTTGGGTTGTTTCCAAAATGTAGCTATTACAAACGGTGCCACTATAAACATGGTTGAGCATAGATTGCTGTGTTATGATTCTTTTAATTCTTTTGAGAAGACACCCAGTAGGGGAATAGCTGAGTCAAATGGGACCTCTAATCCTAGTTTTTTGAGGAATCTCCACATTGAGTTCCATAATGGTTGCATCAGTCTACACTCCCACCAACAGTGGGCAAGTGTTCCTTTTTCTCAACAGCCTTTATTTTTAATTAAGTACATTTCAATTACACAGATTACAAACAAGAATAGACTTTGTACATAGTAGGTCTTCAAGTATATTTCCAAATTCCAGTCTTGCCCATCTTCTCATCACAAGGCTCCACTGCAGAAAATACATAAATGTTGGAAGTGAGGTGAAAAGCTGGATAATGTGATCCTATAAAATTCATACATTATTTGTAGGAAGAAATCCAGAATCCCTAGTCTGTCTTCTAGGCAGAGCTCCAGTGGTTTTTGATTTCTGCTATTCTCTTCTCTTCGTCTTCACTCCAACCCTGTTTACTTGCTTTTCCTTACAGCTCCCTACTCTAGCACTTTGCACTTTTGCTTTTCTAATGTCTTTAACTCTTACTCTGCTAGCAATTTCTCCAAATATTACACTTGCTAGGGTGCCCTATATTACATGTTAACTAAAATAAAAACACAATCAAGAATTGTCCAAGCTTTACCATTACATTCCCCAATGGCATACATGTATTACCTTAAACTTCTCTTTCTTGTATTTATAAGAATTGCAATAAACAGGCTGGGCGTGGTGGCGCATGCCTCTAATCCCAGCACTTGGGAGGCTGAGGCAGGAGGATCGCTGTGAGGTCGAGAGCAGCCTGGGCTATATAGTGAGTTCCAGGTCAGTCTCAACTACATAGTGAGACCCTGTAACAAAAAACAAATAAACAAACAAACAAAAAAAATTGAAATAAAGTTATACAAAATATGACGGGGAATTTTGTTTTGATGGTTGCTTTGATTTGAGCAAAATATTTCCAATCATGATAATTTTTCATTTCAGGCACTCCTGAAATGCATGCTGAATTAAATTTTAAAAGCACTTTTGTATCTATACCTGTATTAATAAAGTAATTTTACTTAGAGCATTAAGACAGTACCCTTCATTTTTGACCAATAAATTTTAAAAATCAATAAGGATATAAGGTATTTGATTATCATAATGAATACACACCATGAATATATAAAACTATTTTAGCATATATAATACAGAAAGAAAAACTGTCCATTACTAAAAATACATATTTTTTGAAGTTTCAATATTCCTTTGATAAGGGATCGTGTATTACCTTTCCAATGTAAGAAATTACACACAACACATTTTTTAGTTCAATTTAAAATATGGAAGAGTAAAATCAAAAGAATAAATAAATAGAAAAAGAAGTTATCTGAAATACTGAGAAATAGCTTTTCGAAATGTTGCATGGGTCAAAGAGAAAGTGTCCATGGTAATTTTAGTCTATTTAGAAAATTACAAGTTCCAAGAAAGAGAGAGGAAAAAGAGTATGTTGATATATTTCAGTATACTAAAATGAACTAAATTAAACACAAATAAGTAAAATTTTGAATGGAGAGTCCCTTCATTAATTTGAAGACAGAAAATTACCAAAATCCTGTTACCATACAGATGCAATCTACTTTGGACCAAATCAACAAGGATCATGAGAAACTGACACAGAGCAGATGTCAATAAACTTTTTCTGAAGATCGGGTTAGGTTTCTTTGGCCATATATGCTCTTTATCACAGCAATTCAACTTCTCTTTTGCATTGCTAAAACAGCCACATGCTAAGTATTACCTGGGTAGTGTCTTATTTCAATAAGCATTTACCTGTGGAAGCTGTATTTGAATTCTGTAAAATTTTTGTATCACAAAATATTCTTATTTTGCCTTGTTTTGGCCATGTATAGTATAAAACCATTCATAGTTCTTCTGTGGTACAAAACAGGACTAAGGGTATAGCTCTCCAATGACTCTTAGAACATTTCCTTTATCAAATATGCATAGTAAAGTTGGAAAAGTGGGCATAAGAGTCACAGGAAAATGAGGACATAACTTGTTATTAAAGTTTATGAACAGGTAGATGCTTCTGGACTGGATACAAATGTACTCTCTGAAGATAAAACACTACAAACATATTATCCTCCTCCTTCCCTTTAATGGACCACACTTTTTAACCGGAAGGAGTAAATCCTGATGACATCATAGGCTGGAAGAAAAATATGTTGCACTGTATTTGATTGATTTGTTAGAGGCTCATACTCTTCCAAATAGCATACATAAAACTGAATTTTACGTTATTATGAATAGTGTCTTACAATTTTTCCCAGTTGTTCAGGGGTCACAAAGTAGTTGCTACTGCCCAAACATACAGATTAAGCCACTGATCTTATATTTTTTAACGTAATTCTTTTGTGCACTTCGCTGTTACTACATGTTTTGGATTTAATTGCTGTGTAAAAGGGCATCATAAAGATTACACTATTTTTAGAATGAAATCTTTCTGATTATGCAGGGGGGTTCAGAAACAGAGCAGCCAAATATGCATTTGATTAGTAGAGAAAATCTTTGGAGACCTGACAGCAATTTTCTCTATTTTTCATAAAGCAACCATAAGTACTGTTTTAGGCAGAATCTAATAATGGATGATATCCACAAGTAAGTGAAGCCACATTCAATTTTATTTCAAGATGCACGCAATAGACTTGGTATCACTGGACAAATAGAGCAACTAACTATGGGGCTGGAATTACCAAGGACTCTAAATAGATCGACAAGATTCCAAAGCTACACCACATTTCTGAGAGATATGTATATTTACACATTCATTCGTTTTATAGTTCTCTCTTTTATCGACATATTTATTAACTGTGCATATGAATAGGATTCAGTGACTTTTCCATACATGCACGCACTGAACATATCCAACCACACTTCTTTCATCCCCATCTCCAGCCCCCACACCCATACACCTTTTCAAGTACCCTGTAATCACTGCTCTACTCACAGTTTGATTTTTATTTTTATTTTTCACATATAAGAGAGCACGGAGTGCTTGTCGTTCTCTTTGTCTTATTTCACTTAACATAATGTTCTCCAGTTCCTTCCATTTTGTTGCAAAGGTGACTTCGTTCCTTTTTATGTCCGAGTATGCTTCATTGTGTGCGTGTCTATGCTTGCGTGAGTCTTGTGTGAGGATGTATCACATTTCCTTCACCCGCAATTCTCTTAATGAGAGCAGCCAGGCTGATTTTAATACCTTACCTTTTTGTAATTATGCTGCAATAAAAATAGACATGCAGGTTATCTTTTTTATATGCTGACTTAATTGCCTTTGGATATTCAATAAGGAGTAGGACGGTGAGATCCTATAGTATTTCCAGTTTTTTGTTTTTTGAGGAAATGTTATACTGCTCTGAATAGAGACTACTAATTTATATTTTCACCAATAGCATTTGAGAGGTCCTTTTTTTCTATATTATCACCAGCATTTGTGACTTGTATTTATTGTTTTTTTAGATTATTGCCATTCGAATTGCAGTGTAATATTTCATTCGCATTTTTGTTTGGATTCCCTTGTTCTGTTATTAAGCACTTTTCTGTGTGTGTGTGTGTGTGTGTGTGTGTGTGTGTGTGTGTGTATTATAGTTCTTCTCTTGAAAGCTGCCAATTTTCTCAGAACCATTTATTTAGGAGTCTATCACTTTGCAGTGTACATTTTTGGCATCTTGGTTGAGAATAGGTGCCTATAGATATTATAACTATGGAGTCTCTACTCTGATTCACTGGGGTATGTATTAATTTTATGTCAATGCTACGCTGTTTTGTTTTTAGGGTTCCCTAATATATATTAAAATTGAATATTTGTTTCTTTAGCTCAAGATTTGTTGGACTAGGACCTTTGGGCTTCCGGATTAATTTTAGTGAAATTTTCTCTAGTTCTGTGAGGGATATTAATGGTATTTGGGGGAATTACAATGAATTTATAGACTGTTTTGAGTAGTATAGACATTTAAATAATTTTAATTATTCCAACTAATAAACATCATAATCTACCCATCTTTTAGCATATAATCTTTTTTAAATTAGTTTTATTGGTACATTTAAGGTATACAATTTAATAACATTCATCTTTGAAAATTTGCACCTTTACATAATCCATCTGGTTCTTGTTTTTTCCCATTTCCATTCCCTCTCTTCAAATCCTCCCTCCCTCCCTATCTACAAAGACTTTGTTTCCATTTTTTCATATTAATTCCATCCCTTATTTTTTTAACGTATGATTTTTATGTGCTGTTGTGTTCAATTTGCGAATATATTGTTGAAAATTTTTGCATCTAGGATCATGAGGCATATTGTTCTATATTTTTCTTTGTTGTATCCTTCTCAGTTTTTGGAAACAGATAATGCTGACTTCATAGTTGTAGTATGGAAGGATTCCATCTGCTTTGGTTCTATAGAATGGCTTAAGAGGAATTGGTGAGAGGTTTCTGTTGTTTGTTTTGTCTTGTTTTTTGTTTGTTTGTTTTTTGCACTAGGGATCAAAATCAGGACCTTGTGCTTGCGAGGCAAGTGGTGGAACCACTGAGTTAAATCCCTATTGTTTTTGTTTTTGACAGGGTCCTGTTATATTCCCCAGGCTGGCCCATATTTGTGGTTTTCTGTTCCTCACCCTCCTGAATTTTGTGATTACAGCCCCAATCCCCCATGCCTGACAATTGTTGTTAGTTTCTTAGACATTTGATAAAAATGCAGGGACAAAGAAATCTGGTACAGGGCTTTTTTTGTTTTGAAATTTTTTTATTACTACTTCAATGTCATCAATATTTATTGATCTATTCCAGTTTTTTAATGTCTGCATGGTTCAATTTTGGTAGTTCCTATGTATTCAAATAGGATTTCCAGTTTATTATCATATAGTTTTTAAAAATCTCTATCCTTTGAGTTTATGTAGTATGAGTAGTAATATCATGTTTTTCTTCTTTACTTGAATCTTTTTCTTTTTTCTTGGATACTATAGCTAAAAGTTTTTTAATATCATTTATCAACTTAGGAACCGTTTCATTAATTTTTGTAAATGTTTTTAGTCTGTTGTTTACTTATGCTACAGTTTTTAGTATTCTTTCTATTATTTTGAATTTAGTTTGTTACTACTTTTCTAAATCTTTGGGACATAACACTAAGTTATTCATTTGAAACTGATATTTTACTGATATGAGTGCTCATTGCTATAAATTTCCCTCTTAGTAAAGCTTTTGCTTCATTCCTCAGGTTTTAAATTTACCATTTTCATTTTTTGAGAAATTTTTGCAATTTTCCTCTGTCTCAATAACATATTGTTTGTTCAAAAGTATGTTGCTTAGCCTCCAAGTATTTGTATAATGTCTAATTTTTTGTTCACAGCTGCTTTGTTTCCGTTGTGATCAGAAATGATACAGGTTATAATTTCATTCTCTTAAACATTTCAGGCTTGTTTTGTGAGTAGTGTATGATCTATCCTTGAGCAAGCTCCACACACTGATGAAGAGTACATATTGTACAGCTGGATTTGATGATTTCTTAAATGCTTAGGTGCATCTTATATGTACTATAGTTTAACTCTGATGTTTATTTTATTTTGTTCTGGATGATCTGTCCATTGATGAGAGTGGGGTTTTGAAATTCCCTACTATTATTGTGATGTAACCTCATTCTCCTTTAACATTGATAGTACTTGATTTATTAAGATGGGTTTTCTAATATTAGGAACATATAGATTCATAAACATGTTTTCCTGTTGAATTGTTTCCTGTATAGTTTCACAGTGACCCCCTCTATCTCTTACTATTTTAGTCTTAAAGTCTATTATGTCAGATCTCAAACGTCTCTCCCAAAACTGTGCTCAAAAGTTGGGCTTCTGGAAGGTGATTGGATAATGGGGGCGCCATACACATCTGAAGATTCATCCACTGATGAATTTGTACCTGAACACACTGTTAGGATATGAGGCCTGATCTGGAGTCAGGAATACTTTAGAAGCATATATTCTTGTCTCTAGGTGCTGTTCCTCCTCTTCCTCCCTCTGCCTCTCCCTCTTCCTTCCCTTTCTCCTTCTCTCCCTCCTACCCCATCCTCTCCTTCTCCTCTTCTCCTTTGCTTCTTCCTCTACTTTCTCCCCTCCTTAACTTTCCCCTTCTTTTCCATCTCCTCCTTCTTGTCCATTTGCTCCTCCTTCCCCTCCTCCTTCTCCTCCTCTTCTTCTCCTTCTCCTCATCCTCCTTATTTTCTGAGCCCACCCTTGTTCTGGCCACCACAGTTTGAGTGTCTTTCTTCTACCTTGTCCTACTGCCATGATATTCTTGCCTTGGAGCTATGTGACCATGGACCGGATCCTCCACATTGTGCCAAATTAATCTTCTTTAAATTGTAAGTGTTGGATATTTTATCCTAGGGATGAGAAAGGGACTAATACAAAAAAGTGCTACTCTAATGAGTGCACTAATCATTGATAAGTTCATAGTTGAAGGCTCTTCTGAGAGGTGAGGTGAGTTAGAGCAAGTAGACCCCTGAGGACATACTGGCTACAACTTTTGTTTGGCTCTTTTCCCTACTTTGCTCCCTGGGTGCCATGAGATGAATGATTTTTTCTGCTTTGCCTTTCCACCATAGTGTTTATGCCTTGGAAACATCCATCCAGTGACCTCTAAAACTGCAAGCCAAAATGAACTATTTCTCTTTAAAATTTTTAGATCAGATATTTTGTCACAGTAATAGAGAGGTGACTGACATAACAAGATATAAGTGTTACTATTGTTCCTTTATTTTAAAAAGTTAATTCTTCCAGTCTGTATCTTTCAACTGGAAAATATAGTCTGTTATATTCAAGGATATTTAAGGACTGACTCTTGTCTCTATTTTCTCCTTGTTTTTTTAAGAACGTTCTTTACATCTTTGTTTTTCAATGGCTTACTGTATTGATAATGTTCGATTATTTTCTACTTATCTTTTGTAAATCTACTTCTCTGGTGGAATTTATATTTTCACATGTTTTTTTATGAACATAATTATCTTTGTTTCACTTCTAGATATAGAACTCCCTTATGCAACTTTCATAAGGCTGATCTGGTGATTGTAAATTCTCTCATTTTTTCCTTAGAAGATCTTTATTTCTTCATTTCCAAATGAACAGGAAGTGAAGCCAACAATACAAATTCAAATAAAAAGTCTCTTTTCAAGATGGTTCTGGATGCAGCATCATGGTGGTTCCTTGAGAGCTCAAATCAGGGCTCCGGTGTAGGTATCTGGTTATTCATCTGAGGAGGTTTTATACCTGGGAGAGTAGTGAAACATTCCAGTAACTAGAATTGCTAGCATCCATGCTGGAACATTTTGCTTGGACATTCTCTTTCACCCTTTCCCCTGCAAAGAGGAGGCTGCTCCTCTCATAGCTGTGGAGCCTTTATGGAAGAGGTCAAGATATTTATTTCTCTTACTATGGTTTTGTCTCTGTTCTTTGAATTGTACAAATTTTCAGGCTGTTTCCTGAAGGTTTCTAGTGTTCTCCCATGATTACTCATTTCAAAATGCAGCCATATATACCTTCCTTTGGTGGATCTTTGTGAGATGGAAATAAATGTTGAAAGTTTTGTATTTAGTCATAATGCAATCCACTGTGATACATTTTGAAGGTATTTTGTACTATAGTTAAATTAATAATTTTTTCTTCTTACTTGTACATGAATAAAGGAGAAGTTCTAATCAGAAACTGTGTAGGAGAGTTAATAAAATTTGCTAATAAATCTAAAGACAGTGCCTGGCTGATGTCAAGAAAAATAAAACTTGTGATATAAACATGAATATGTATATCATCTTTTCTCTTTTCCTGGAGATGTTCAATAGCCATATTTTTGTAAAATTTCCTACAAATTTTCATCTATATGTACACATACCAGGTTAATGTTTTTACCCTTACAACATTTATGACAGTGAGCAGACATCAGTGACTCTCAAAAGGCAAGAAGATACAATAAAAAACTAAATTAATAAGTGCCTCTTTACAAATATAATAAATTAATAATTAATTATGGTATATTTATAGGAAAGAAATTCTTTAATGCTTTTGACAAAAAAATAATCATTTTGCTCTCAATGGTACCACAGAATTACTTCTTTCCAAATGAGAACCTGTAGGTTACACAAGGACACATCAACCCTGGCTAAACTCCTTTATGATGAAACAGTTTTCTCTCTGGTCTTTACACAAGGGACAGCTAAGAACCATTGTAATTATTTGTGTGGCTTAGCAAGGTATTGCTCTCTTGCCTTCTTGTAGATTGGAAACTCTGCTTAGAGACAAACATTAAATATAATGGAAGTGATAGGACTTGAAAGGACCACAGTATGTGGAAAGAACATGACTATGGGATGAAGTAGATGGAAATTCATTTCAAAAATCTTAGTCAAAAATTAATGAAGAAGATCATACATATGCGAGAGGGAGAAGACATGGTACAGTTGTGCTCATTCTTTGCTGTAAAATTCTTACATTTGAAATGACTTCCTCTTCATTTAAAGGAATAAAATCTCCTTTACCTAACACTGGAGATTTTTGCAAGGATTGATTCAAAATGTTAAACTGAATGTTGAAAATGTTCATTAACCATCAAGAATTATAAAAATAAGATCAGTTAGTATCAAAAACCTAGATATTTGTAATTCAGTAGGAATCTCTCAAGATATACTGGTTTCTAACTCATATAAAATCTATAAGAAATAAAAGTTAAGTAATCCATATTTCCTTTCTCTTAAAAAATTGCCCCATTTGAAAACAATCTATATCATAATATATTGGTTTCTTTCCCATCTGAGGAGCAATACACAATACCCATGACTTTAAGGAGGAGAGGTTTAATTGGCCTGATAATTTCAGGGAATTTGGCTGGTTTTAAAGTAGAAACATTATGACAAAGGGAATAGTGGGGTAAAACTGCTCAGTTCATAAGGAATGCGAGCAGAGTAAGGGATAGTGACAGAGAGGAAGTGGCCAGGGATCATATATAGTCATCAAAGCCACACTCCATGACTCACTCTGACACATCCAGAAGTGTGGTTTACTATTCTTCAGGGTGGCATCCATGGCAATCAAGTTGACAACTATCACACCTTGTCCAACTGACACCCAAGCATATCTTGTTAAATAACACTTATTCTTCAAACACAATAATAAATTAATGATTCTACCTGACATGTTACAACTATCTTGTGTGCAGCCAAAAACTCAATAATCGCTTCCCCAAAGTCTTGGAAGCACAGCATTTTTTTTTTTTTTAGAATGCCAAGTCAAAATCTCTCCTGAGACTCATTACAAATTCATAACTCTAAGCCTACATAAAAAAGTTTTTAAATGGTTATGTAATCCTAGGCACAATAGTATAATATAAAACTTTCCATACCAAAATGGAGTCATAGAAATAGAAAAGAATCAGGTCAAAGCAAGAGCAAAACCGAGCAGCTCAAGCAGTTAGCTCCTTAGCTCCATGTCTTGCATGTGTGGCGATACAATGAGCATCTGAGTGGTTAGGTGCTCCATCTGCTATGACCTTGCGCACTACAGTGGTTCTTTTTGCTTCCTGAAACTTACCTTTTTACAGATGCAAACTCTTGTGCACACTCTGACCCTCTGCGCTCTCCATTAAAACTGCACTGCCCTTTCGGGGACTCTTTGTTTATCCTCCCAGGCTTCCCTTTGAAGTAAAAGTGGAAGCCTACCTGAACCTGCAAGTCTTGCATTCTGCATGCCAGTAAAATCAGCATCATGTGGCTAAGACCAAGGTGTGCTATTAGCAGGGGAAGTAGCTTGGAGCTCTTGGACCACAGCCTCTGAGGGCATGGATGGCTGCATGTAGTGAAATGAATCCCAGGAATCTACTTTGTTTTCATTTTTTTTAAGTCATTAAGTTTATCGGTACACTTCAGATGTTCATATAGGAAGAACAGGTCCAAAGGGGAAGGGCAAGGGGAAGTGGGAGGGGTAGGATCAAGAAAGGATCTACTTTCCAGACAGCCCTTTGGAGTAGGGGCTCAGGGGCGCTTTTCTCAAATGAAAGATTCATTTTTATACTCTTTGGCCTATGATGGTCATGGTTTGTCAATTGCTAGCACGCTTCAAGGTTTCTTTATTCTGATCCCTGTTCAAAGTTCTTGGTATTTTGTTGTGTTTGTTTGTTTTATTGTAATGGACATTAAACCCAGGACCTTGCACTAGGCTATATCTTTAGCCCTGTTTTATTTTTGATTTGTGACAAGATCTTTTTAAGTCCTTGAGTGATTCAGTTTGGCCTCTAACTTGCAGTCTTAAATGTAGGCGTTTGTTTTTCTTTTAATGGCTCTAATCTCTTCAGCAGACACACCTCCTTTCATCTCAAATTTACAAATGGTTCCTTTTCAGCAAAAATGTAAATTTGTAAATTATCCCTGCTCTGCTCTTTGCTCCTGATTCTTACTATCAATCTGACTAAAAGCCGCCAGCAAATATCCAAGCCATAGAATGATTGTTGGACTTCCTTGAAATTTTCTCTGCCAGATCAATTAGTTCATCTCCTTTGTTCTCAGCCTCCCAATAATATCTAAGAACAGGGGCAAAATGTCAAAAATTCCTTTAATAAAATGTAACAGGATTGGCCCCAGTCCAATTTCCAATATTGTCTTCATTCCCATATGAAACCTCTTAAGCCTCTCTGCATTCCTATTGGGTTTCTGGTCTTCTGAGCTCAGTCAGAACATCCTTCAGTGTGTTTGCAGCATTCTAGGAATTTTCTCCCAACTGTGTTTGCAACCACTCCCTCAAACCAGTTACAAAGTCTTGCAAATTACAAGGTTAGGTATAGTCACAGCAGTGACCTTGCTTTTTCTTTTTTTTTTTTTTTTTTTTTTTGTATTTTCCACTTTGCGATAACTGGACATAATAACCCAAACCTAAAATTTAACAGAGGAGAAAGTTAATTTGGTTCACAGATTCGAGGAATTCATCCCATGATCAGCTGGCTCCAAGACAGAAACATCATGGATTAAAATGAATTCAGGAGCAGAGATGTTTGGGTGACTGAGCAGAGAAGATGAACACAGTCAGGGAAGAAATGGCTAGAACTGAGATATAGTACTCGCGGTCAGGCTTCCTTGGTATACCCAGAAGCATGCTTTCCTAGTCCCCTATGTAGCTGCCAAGCCAATCTGTTGAAAATTAAGCTTAACTATCACATAAAAAATTGTCATTATTCTGAGAAAAAATATATGATGAGGAGGGCGAACTGGAGCTTCAGATATGGACACTCATTCACTGATTAGAATGAGTTTTTCTACGTATCCTTAAATGCATGCCCAATACAAAAGTTAAGCTAAGATTTTAAAGCTAATTATTGTCCATTGAATACTTTTTCCTAAAAAGATAGAAACAAAATAGCAATTTTGCATTGTGACCTACTTTGGTAAATGTTAGTAGCAATGAGAAGTTTAGCTAAAAATCTCACAAAAGTTTACAGCTACTAGCTTCTCTTAAAATCCATGCCCATCGTCTTTTCACCATTATGCATCAAGGCCTTTATTAAAGGATGTAACCATATAAAACTATAGACAATATTTATGTCCCCTCCTCCACCCAAAGATTACATGTTGAAGCCCTAATCTGCAATGTTATCATATTAGATGGTGGTGGAGACTTTTGATGGTTTCAAGAGAGTAATGGTACACAGTGGACAATACAAGAGGAGAAAAATCCCTCGGCATTTCGTGTTTCAGCCATCTGCTACTCAGCATGGTGGCATTAAATATGGACTGGGCTTGGAAATATTTTAAACTTGGATGTGTAAGCCTCAAGAATTTAAAAAATATTCTGTTAGCTATGTCATGCAGTCTATGGTATATTGTGAGTTAACTAAAAGCAAACTAAAGTATATCTTCTCCTAAATTACTTTTCCATTTTTATCCATTGACTACTGATATAATTCGTTGAATCCATTTTTTTTTCAATATTATGCTTAAAATAAACTCAGCATTTCTGTATTGCCTTCAGGATAAAACCCACCCCACCAAAACTAATGTACAAGATCCTTCCTCAATTGACTCTGAACACCTTCTGCAACCTCATCTTTACATAGTGAACCTTTTTTTTGTTGTTGTTGCAATCATTCAAAACCACAAAGGGTCTCACAATGACACTCCCAAATTGAAAATTTTTTTTAATATTTTTTTTTTTTTTTTTTTTTTTTTTTTTTTTTTTTTTGTAACACACCATCCTCTATATTTTGCCCTCCCTCTTCCAAAATCTATCATTTGGTACTGAAGTGGTGATAAGAGAGGGGATTGATGTTGACAAATTTAAATTTAATACAAAATGATGAATTTTCTAACATTGTCTTCTGTCAGGTACTAGGTTTTGTTGAGACATGGATGAAAAGAAGTAAGCATAGATTTTTGTTTTCATTTGACTTAAAATCTTTCTGACCTTACACTCTACCCTAGTAACAATTCCTTATCTTCATTGTTACACTTCTTCAAGTTTATCACTTATTCCAGTGTATTGTCAGTCGTAATGATTTATTTGCTTTTGACCATATCAAATATTAAACACAAACCCTTCATGAAATTTATTGAATGAATAAGTTCCATGAGTTGGGGGAATGAATAAATAATTAGGAAAAATCTATCTAAAACATGCTTAATCTAAGTTGGACAGAAACTGTTCACTTAGAGTGTTAGAAAAATGAAAGCGCTGAAGAATCAGGATGCAAAATTTAAAATATTACCAGAAAGTATTAAATCGACTTCCAGTGAAGTCATTGAAATGTCCAATATAACTAGGCCCAAATGCACAGGGCCTGTGTTTAGTGAACATTAGCCCAGACCACATTATTTGAAATAAAATAGCATTAGGTCAAATCCCTAGCTCTTCTCTTCAGGGCTTGTATAGTACTGAGGAAGTAAATTAGCCCCTTGGCAATTCTATGGATGGTAAAGCTCAGAAAATTACTAACCACCTGATAGTGATCCTTGTATATAGCAACTCTAAAGGGCTTAGCTATTAATATGTGCATAATAAGCAAACGATAGAAACATTTAAGTTTACCCTTTTATGAGACATATCCATCATCTGGAAAGTTTTAAAAGGTGTAAGCTAAAGTTGTCATATGGGTTTGGGAGAAAGTGCTGCTGCAACCGGAGTGGGTAAAACTGCTTTCCCACAACCTGCTGAGGGGCACTGTGAATTTTCAGAGAAGTGAGAAATTGCTAGTCATGTCCATGACATGTAGTTTATGGTTATATGTGAGTTGTACAGTTAATAAATCTTAAAAATAAAATCAAAACATCAAAATAAAGCTTAAATTGGCATAAATTCTATTAATATTGAATAATTTCTAGTTGAGTCACTACTTCTTATATCTTAAAAGACTCTTAAAGACATGAGAAACTATTGAAGAGAAATATTATTATTGAACAGAAAAAATTTGTAGTTTTTTCGTAAACTGAAATTTAGCTATATGCCAGACACATTGCTATTTCTGTGTGCTGTCTCATATAGTATTCAAAAGTAAGGCATAATCAGAAGAAAATAAACAAATGTCCAATAACCACATTAAAATGCTCAGTGTCATCAGATACCAAATACACATAGGGAAAATCACAATGAAGTAACACTTCATTTGCACTAGAATGTCTATATTCCTATGAGGATGGAGAGAAATTAAAACATTCATATAGTAGGAATGTAAACGATATATGGATACTTTATCAAATAGTCTGATAATTATTTAAAAGGTTAAACAGAATTGCCATATGAACAAACAAATTAATACATAGTATTTTTTTTATTAAGTGTATTGGTACAATAATGAATGTTACATTCATTATTGGGATCCCGTATCTTTACATGATGCATCTTTGTTCTTATTTTTGCCCATAAACCTGCCCTCCCTTCACCCCTCTCTATTTACCCTTCCCGCTGTACAAAGACTTCATTTCCACTTTTTTCTTTTGTCATGTTTTTCTTTTCCTTTCTTTCTTTTCCCCTACCCTTCCCACTTCCCCTACTCCTTTAGCTCCTTTCTTCCTATTTCACATTATCCATTATGCAATTTGAACCTGATTTACACTTTCAGATTTTCTCACCAGAGAAACTGTTCAGTATTTACACATGTGTCCTATTTATTTCACTTAAGAGCATGGCCTCAATATGCATCCATTTACCTATAAATGACTCTAGTTTCTCATTTTTATAGCTGAGTAGTATTCCATTTTATAGAAAAACCACATCTTCTTTATCCAGTCTACAGTTGATGGGCAATTGGGCTGTTTCCAAGTGTTAGTATGCATAGTATTTTTTCAAGAGACTTAAAATTATATTTTATACACACAAAATTTGTGTGGAAATATTCAAAACAACATTATTCCTAATATCCAAAAAAAATATGTAAGCCAAATGAATATCAACTGAATAATGGGTGAAAAACAATATGTTGTATTCATACAATTAGATACTGCTCACTTCAAAAACTAGAATGAAGTACTGATACATGATGCAACATGAAAGAACCTTAAACATATTATGGTAGGTAAAATAATACAGTCACAAAAGGCTACTTGCAATATGATTCTACTTACATAAAATATCCAGAATAAGCAGATCTATGGAGTCTTAAAAAATAACACTAGTTTCCTACAGGTGGTACAATTGGAGAAATGTAGGGAATGGTTGCCAATATGTCAGTTGTGATAATCAAGAGGTTTGAAAACATTATGATAGTTGTTCCAGATACTTTATATTTTCAAAACTTAATGCAGATCCACAACCATTTATTTATTTATTTATTTATTTATTTATTTATTTCCTCCTTGAGTTTATTGGTACATTTAAGGTATACAGTACAGTTACATTCATTATTGGGATCTTGTACCTTTACATAACATGTCTTGGTTCTCATTTTTTTTCCCTTTGTCCCTGCCCTCCCTTCATCCCCTCCTCCCCTCCCAATTTACAAACACTTTATTTCCATTTTTATCATATTTTTTTCTTTTCCCTTATTACCTTTCCCTTACCCTTCCCACTTTCCCTACACCTTTAGTGCTTTTCTTCCTATTTCACATTGTCAATTATCTCATTAGGGTCTTATGTGCTATTATAGTTTTCACACCAGAGAAACTGAATAAAGAAGATGTGGTTTTTCTATAAAATGGAGTACTGCTCAGCCATAAAGAATGAGAAATTAGATTCATTTATAAGAAAATGGATACATATTGAGGATATAATCCTAAGTGAAATAAGTCACATATGTGCAAAGTCCTTTCATTTTAAAGTATAATTCTCAATTTTCTCCTCACTCTTACTTGAGCAAAAAAGAAAATTTTGAAAGATTTATCATTGCACAAAGTCCTATAGGGATAGGCAAGCATCATTTTCAAAGCCAACTAAACCAGGATTTGAGTTCGAGCCCTGCCTCTTCCTTGTAGAGTAAGATTTCCTTTCCAGTCAGTCAGCTTCCCAACTCTAAGACATGAATTTAAAGGACATATGTTTCTATTGAATTAGGTGATGCATATATGAATATCTAGAAAATGCTGTTACTGCTTTTTCCTATTTTTATTTTACTGCTTTCACAACAAAAATATTTATTTCATTAATATTTTCTTCTCTCCTCAAGCACTCGGCAAATGACTTACCAGATAAGCTAACCCAGAGTGACAAATTCTCATCCTCTAGAACCCGGGGTAGACCTTGCTAATCAATTGTTGCACTCTTTCCTGCTGAGTATATAAAGATAATGCTTTAGTAGGATGGCAGCCCAAACTGGCACAGGGGATCAAACATATATGCAATTCTAAATTAGGCATGGGAAAATCTCAAGTTCATTCTAAAGCATCAAAGATACTAGTTAGATCTGCAGTAAATTCGAGAGACACAGAACATTCCCTTATTTCAAAACATATCTGACATTTCTGCTTTAGCCTTCATTAATCAGGCTTTTAAAATATAGTAATCAAAAAGCATGCAACATCAGGATGAGATAGAATAATGAATACACACACACATACACACATATATACATATACATAAAATAAAAATAAGTTGCCTTTAATTTCTGGGTAAAATAAATATGAACATTTAATATGAAATTTAATTAAATTGTAAGAATTCATACAATGAAATATCAATGTTGCATTATATGGGACCAGCATGGTTGTAATATTCAGACATATAATTTGAAAAGATATTAATATAAATTATAATACTAACATGAGCAACTGTTAATCTCATTTATCATAAAGGAGGGTCTACATTGGACTGAGACACTTCAGAAGCTAAAAAGGTACCGAAGCCCTGTACACAACTGATGATATGTATTTGCAGTACAAATCACAGATACTGCAACTAAGTTATGATTTATCTCAATTTAAACTGTGAATATACATCCTGTTTGTATGATTTATCAAGTCTTAGAAATGCACATTCCTTTTGGAGTATTAATAAATGAATGATCACTCTGGTCAAGAGAAGCATTAATTTAGAAAGAATATATACTTGATCTTATACTTAATTGAGAAATACATTTTTGCAGATTAAGAAAAGAACACAAGAAAATTAGGAATACAAGGATGTCTCCCATGCAGAAATGTCAGAGCAAACTCAAGGCACTCTTTAAAAATGGAAAATACAGCAGAGCTTTATTCCATGCCTACTGTTTCCACAGCAGTGCTCCGGATGGCTTGGGGGAAGACAGAAGAGATAAGGATCTTACCATGTTATTCTCTCACTTAAAACTTGGCAATTGCAATGAAAACTTTTGTCCAAAGCAGAAGTTTTCAAACTTTTTGTTGCACTGAGTCAGAATTTCTTAACCTTGGCACTATATAACTATATATACTTGGAGCCAGATAAATCTTTAAATGTTGTGCATATTCAGAAGCCTTTACACATTGGGTGCCAATAGCATCCTCACCTCCAGGCATGCAATGTCTCCAAATGTTGCATAATTATTTTGGCTGCTAGGAGGAGTAGTGTCATCATCACTCGCATCTGAGAACCACTGATGTAAGATGTAGTCCTATTTTCCTCTCAGAAAGTATACACAGTAGAAAAAAGTGGACTAGATCTCACATCATTGCTGTATCCATACTACTTTGACCACCTGAATGCCCTCAGAAGGACACACCTTGTAATTGTCTGCCTTTCCACATCGACTACTACAATGCAGCTCATTTCAACTTATCCAAAAGGTATCCTGATGACAGAAGTTTCAATCAGATGTCTCTATTCTTTTTTCTCACTCATGTCTCTAGCAATTCCAGAATTTACCAGATGTAATGCAATTTTTTGTTAACTTGCTTACCTCTTTTTTTATGCAAAGAGCTCCTTAAGGTCAAGGAATCATTTTTATCCATCTATACATAAGACCTTACATAAGAGTTTCAGACAGGCTGTGTCCACAAATCACTGAGAATGATTGAATAAGTATGAGATTCACATCTCTGATGTGATGTGTAACTAAAAGAAATTTGAAAATGAGATACTGGCATGGCATAACTAAAAAAGCCAAGTAGGTAAAATATCTGATTTCAGAAAGAAAACAAACTAAAGCTCTCTTGTGAGAGAATCTAAGCAAAAATTAAGGCCAATCTGTAGCATGAAGACTTCCCAGAAAATATAATCATTATCTCTGTGTTTCTTCCTTTGTGATTATTGTTTGCATCAATCTGGGATATATTAGAGAAAGCTGGATAAGTGTGAAGTCATTGGGTTGGCAAAATTTAGCAATGGAAATTATTAGAGTTGAAATAAGCCTTTAAAAATGTCTAGCCCAAAATTTACCTATTATTTGTATGAACCAATAAATGTCCATGGTGCTTTCTTATAATTGCCTTCCTCGTGCAGAAAAGTGGAATAGGCTGCTTATCTTCCTTAGAGTTTCTTATGAGTAAATCTGTAAATAGTCAAGTCCTTCAAAACAAATTGAAGCTTAGTGGATCTTTTACAAATTTCAATTTTTAAATGTTTAAAAATATTTCATGGTCATCTTCTTGTATTCTCACTTAATCTATTATGACAAATAGCCTTTAACAGAATTTGATTCATATATAATCTTGTCTCCCTTCCAGGCTTTCCCCCATCATAGCCCAACAAAGTACCCAAAGATAATTTTTTTTATTAAGTAATACTATGTCTATGACTACTAAATGATTCACAATAACAGAGGCACTAAGATGGTTTTACATTTCAATGTTTTCAGGCAATAGTCCATGTCACCATCATTTCCCCTTCATAGCCTGATGATTTTACTGAGTCATGATGCCAGAGAACTTATATTCACTTTGCTGCAGTCTTAAGCCCACAGTTCAGGGCTGGATGAATGTGGTCAGGTGAGCAAAAAAGTAGGAGAACTCACAGCAACGAAATCATGGTATAAAACACTTTTATTCCAATAGGGTGCAATTAAATAGACACAGAAAAATAGAACCCCAAATAAATGTGCTGTGATATGAGAGTAAAATTATAATTTTTTTCTAGGGCTAACCTGCTGAAGAACAAGGGCTTATTATTTATCAGCTATGTTGCCTTTGCTTTAGACTTTTGAATGTTAAAAATTCATAAACAGAGGGAACTGTTCATAGTGGTAACTCAGTGTTGATGAAACATTATATAAATAGATATAATAAAACTTTATATAAGTTTTGATATAAATGAATTAGTAAAATACAATATATTTGGAAAGTCATACCTAGTTCCTTCTAATCATTATGCTTGCTGAACAAGTAGTATACAGATACATATATGTACACATACATATATGTATGTATATTCATGGATATTATATACTTGCACATGAAAATAAGCCTTTATTATCATGTGATTTTAAAAAAATAGCCATGAGAAAATATGGAATAAAAGTTGATTATCTATTTCTGCATAACAACTTATTCCAAAAGTAATGGCTCAGAATAGTAAACATTTATATCTGTACAAGTTCTTGGTATCAGGAATTTGAAAGTGGATTAAATGGGAGCTTCTCTCATAAGGCTTCTATCAAGGTGTTCATGGGGTTTCAGTCATCTGAGGACTTTGAAGGGGATGAAGGACCTGCCACCTAGATTTCTAACTCATAGACTGGAGGTTCCAATTATATGGACCTTTCTTTGGGGCAACTTACAAGTCTTCGAGACATGGATGTTGGCTTTCCTAGCACAATCAATACAGGAAAGAAAACTTAACAGAGACAAATACAATTGCATTGCTCTATATCCTTATCTCTAGAGCTACACATTCTCAGATATCCTTTATTCTATGTTTTCAAAATGAATCACTACTTCTGATCCACACTCCAGGATAGGGGGAAACATCTATAGTTTACAATATATAATACCTAATAACAATAAAAAAGAGAGACATAGAAAGGGAAAAAGGAAAGAAAGATATTAAAAGTAAATGTGATGTTAGCAAAAATGCCTCAAAATAGTTCACCAAACAAGTGGTTGAGAGGAACACCACATTCACATCATGGGACTGATATTGGTGATAGACATATGGATGCCTATCACGATGAGACTCCTGTGGACAAGCTGAATATCGTTTTCCAGGAAAATGCTCAGATGCCTCATATATGAGCCATGTTTGGGGACAGTGATGATATTTTTTCAACCCTAGTATTCTGATTGGATAGGTGACAAAGCAGCAGGAAGACTGAGATGAGTGCACTTAGACAGTTTCTTCAAAGTTTCTGAATCCTTATTTGACCTTTGCAGAACCTTGTAGTACAGAGCAAAAACACACCTGTAAGGTCAAAAATCTTATTTTCTGTCATGGTTCTGTAGGTTGGTGAACTGACAGAGATCTTCTATGTGACTGGAATCATATGGCACTCTGCTACAGTAACCTGAAAGTTTGTCTGTGTAGACCATGTGATGAAACTGATGCTTACTGCCACCACCTGGAATTCAGTGACAGCCAGAACTGAAGCTCTTGCAGGTGTTCTATGTAGCTGGAGGTTCTCACACATTTTTACTGTGGTTTCACACATTAAATATCCAATTTCAGTCCTTTGCCATAATCCTCCCATTGTACCGGTCACTTAAATTCTAGATAGGAAGTGATAAGCATCACTCCTTGATTACTAGTAAGGTAAAGTTGAAGAAGGAAAAAGGAGAGAGTAGTGTTTTCTGAACCATCTTTAAAAATATAATGTGCTCTATGGTGGGTCTGAAAGATGAAGCTGAGCATGTATGATTCAGCTCATTCTCCCTTAAGAAATAAATGGCTATCCTCAGAAAATGCATTTCCTTTGCCTGAGTCCCAGCAA
>NW_022900914.1:56576601-56620678 GCF_012274545.1 Fukomys damarensis | reverse complement strand
CTCATTCTCCCTTAAGAAATAAATGGCTATCCTCAGAAAATGCATTTCCTTTGCCTGAGTCCCAGCAAGGCATCCTGTGTTTTTTCTCTACATTTTTTTTTTTTGAGTAAGGGTTTCCCTATGTAGTGCAGGTTGGCCTCAAATATATGATCCTCCTGCCTCAGCCTTCTGAGGGCCAGCAAGCCTGGCTCCTGTCTACAGACTTAATGAAATAATCTCACCATTAGCTGGGACTACAGCATGCATCACACTGCAAGGAATTAAAAAAAAAAAGAGCAGCATTTCATCTAAACTCTACTGGCCTGGAAGAGAAGGGGTACCCTGGGCTCTGGGTCCTTAGAGAGACATTGGCTACTATGATATTCACCCCATTCACCATTTATTGGTATAAGCTATTTTTGGAGTGATAAGATAAATATGTAAAACATAGTCTTTAGAGTTTTAGAAAGTAAAGAAGCAGGAAAAAAGAATAGGAAAAAGCAGGCATGGTGGAATATTCCTGTAATACAAGCATTCTGGGAGACTGAGGAAGGGAAGCACTAGCTCATCCTGAACAACTTAGTGACTCCTCAAGTTCCTGTCTCAAAAAATTAAAATTTCTTGGAGAGACAGCTCAGTGAAAAGGCTCAGATTCAGTCCCCAATGTCTGTCTGTCACACACACACACACACACACACACACACACACACACAGTATGGATAGAGAGGAGAGTAAAACATGAGGGCAGAAAAACATGAGGGCTTAGAGAAAACTCTAGGCAGAAAATATAGTAGAAGCAAGAACTGTTAGTACAGCTGAATGCAACTGACGGGAAGAGAAAAAAAAGAAGTAAGAGTGAAACAGAGAAGGCATGATTTGGTAGGCACAGATCCCGTGTAATCTCAAAGAGTACCCAGAGAACTTCAGAGATAGGGACTCCAGTTACCACAGCAGAGCTTCATTTCACTTATCCTACAGTGACACTGTTTCTTAACCTTTACATATGTCAAGTTAACCTGAGAACTACCACAATAAAGACAAAAAAAATCCCCAAATGTATTTAATGTAATGTATAAACATCAAAGAGAAGAAAAAATAATTTTTTTAACATTTCAAAAAATATAATGTGTTCCCCTATAGTTTTGTGACACACACAAGGACATTCTCTGCAAAGATTCTTAAAATATTTCTTCTTTTAAAATTCTGAATCAATTGTGGGTCCTGATGTATCTATCACTAATCATTGGCTGCTGCTATTACATAGGTAGAATGGCTGCCTTTGAATCTCTCAGGTTACATATGTAGGTATTGAAGACTGAGCAACTCAGTAAGACTGTTGATTTGGTCCACTGAAACATACTGCAGGTTCAAATATTCTCTATTCAAATATTCTCTTTATATTCTTTGAAAAATTTTATTCTATTATGTATCTATTTGTCTGTGAACATATTCATTTAACTTCCATATATTTCACTGATTGTCACATACAGAGTTGGCAAAATGACTGAATGAAGTACACAAGTTGGGTGCTGTGTCCTTGAAATTGTTATTTAAATCAACAGTCAAAATTGTCAGCCCACAACACTACATAGATACAATTTTACATTGAATTCACATATAAATCTATTTTCCCATCATTTCTATAATTTCCCCTTATCTTGGCCACTTAGAACACAATACTTATAGATCTTCATTTGCTGTAACAAATTTGAACAAATGTCACAATTTCATTTTAGTTCTGTTTAAAACTTATTCTGCATTAAGCTCCAAATTTGAGAAAAATGTAGTGGCTCTGTCAAAAATCCAGGTTTCAGCTTATAGAGGGACAAAGCTATATTTGCAAGATCATACAAAGTAATGTACTACTAATCAGATAAAGAGTTAAGATGAAGAAAATAGCATGCCACTTTTTATAAATCTATTTTTATATGTTATTTGATTTTTTGTTTATATTTGGGAATAGATGTGTAAGATTATTAAAATCACATTTAGATAAAACCATACATACAGATCAATTCTTCAAATGACACAGGGTGATCATATTTGTGGTACAAACACGGTAGGTTGGATTGACCAAATTTCCCAGAGAATCATGTTTGGTTGTGCACATGCATAATCCCAGAATTCAGGAAAGCTGAAGCATGAGAAATGTATGTTCAAGCCCAGACCAGCCAGGAAAATGACATAGCAAGTCCTTGTCTCAAAAAATTCCCCAGGGTGAATAACTACAAACTAAATTTTGAAAAACAATTAGAACATATATGTTGAAAGCACTGAACATCTTCCCAAACAAGTGAAAAAGTCTAATGATATGATAAGGGAAAACAAATTGTTATAGAAATACTTATGCCTCTCTCTAGAAGGTAATTGTTAATACGAAAAATAGTGGTTGAGAAACTAAGGAACAGTGGAGTAGGTGGTATAAAAAGTGGAGGTTAGAACATTCAGGAAAAAAAAAAACTCTTATCAGAACAAAATAAGTAAATTATCAGGAACAGAAGACAACTTTGTTTTCTGTTAGAGGAAATAAAAGACAAGAAAAAGAAGGATTCAGTAGATTATCATCCCCAGGTAGAAATTGAAGAGTACAGGGAAGAGTGAAGTAAGTGAAAACCTCTTCTGAAAAATATCTCTGATTATAAGAGATGTTGGGGGCTGGGGATTTACCTCAGTGGTATCCCTGCCTGTCTTGCAAGCACCAGGGCCTGAGTTTGATTCCTAGTACAAAAAAATAAATAAATAAATTTGGAAAATATTTTTATATCTCAAAAATATATAGTTGGAATTTCCTTGGAGAAAAAGAAAAAAAGAAATGGGTTGAAAGGAAAATTTGAAGATACTGGTTATGAATTTTACATAACATTAATACATCAAGACAAATTCACCAAAGCATTGTAAGCCTTAAACAAAATGTAAATAAACAAAACCAGTAGGAATATCATATTAAAATTTCTAACAAGGAAAAATAAACATTTTAAATCAGGCAGAGGAAATAAAAATAGGCAAGAAAATTCAAAATGCTACACTTTTCCAAGAGATGAATTGCAAACTTTTTTTTCAATTTAATGTTTTGTTTGTAGATATTATTCTTGGATTAAGACTACAAACCATCATGTATTAAATCCACAATTTCTAATATTTTAAGAAATATTTTCCATAGAAAGAAGTAGATCCATTAAAAAAAATAAATAAGATCATATGTATTTTGTGGAAGATATCTCATTTAGTGAATTACAAATTAAATTCTCTGAGATATTTGTTTTAAATATTTTGCATTTCATTAACTTTTAAAAGAACTTTAGTATTAAATTAGAAGCCTATTGTTTGATTGAGCTCCTTTTCTGGAAATTGTAGTTATGAAGTTCTGGATCTCAGAGCAGAGAAGTCACATAATTCTGCATAGGACAATTTTCATTGCATATATTCTCCTGGAGAAACAAATGGTACTGAAAACACTGCCCTAGGAACCCCAGATCATAAAATGTACAGTACATATTCTAGTTGTGATGAAAATTAAAAATTAGAGTTTGTAAGTAAAAGTTAAAAATTTTTCTTACAAAAACAAATTTTTAACTAGCAAAGACACCAAAACTTAGCCAACCTATATCTCAAGTTCATGCTATGTCATTTATTTTGCTTAAAAGTGAATATTTCCCACCCCCACCAGGCCTCCCAGTCATGAGTGGATGGGTGAGTACTGGAGCTGTCTGAAACACTACCCCAGCCCCCACATCACCTCTGGCTTTCTGGCTGTGCTTGTATCTGTATCCACACTGCAGAGTCACAGAGGGTCTTGGATGCCATTGTCCTGAGCTCCAAAAGATAGAGTAGAAGTGAAGAACAGTAAGAGGGCCTCCTTTTAGGTCCCCATCCTGAAGGGTAAAGGTACTATATTGAAGAGTTTATTCACTATAAACATATTTTGGGCTGGTGCTCAATTTTGATTTATTTCACACAGTTAAAGGTGAGTGATTAATAATTACCAGATTGTCATTTTATTAGCTGTGCTTGATTCTGTTGTTGTTGCTGATTGTATCACTTGGGCTAGTATTGTGATTGATCTAATCAGTTATCCTTTACAGTATAATGAAACTGAAATTGCCCCAGAGTCATTAGAGTCTCAAAACTTAAAGACCAGCTATATATCAAAGACACCTCTGAGAAGCAATTATTCCACAAGGGTTCTAAATACAAGCAACAAAGATACTTACAATAAGCAATATCAAAATATCAACTAGGGAATTAAACCAAGGACTGAAGCAATAATAATGATAGAAATTAAATGACATGTAAGCAAGACACAATCCAGTTTTCCAGTTTACCAAAAGTAAATTCTGGGGGAAATAAGGTGGAAAAGTCTGATAGTCAATCACCTACACACCCTGAACAGGAAGTAACAAAACAAATGAATGAGCAGCTAGAAAAATTAAAAACAAAAATAATTTCCCAGATAAGTACAGAGATGATGAGCAGAATAAAGACATGGTTATAACCTTGAGGAGATAAACAGATGAGAAATACATGAATTCAGGACCATGATGGAAGAAATGAATACTCTGCATAGGAAATACATTGAGGGCTGCAGATTTAGCTCAGTGGTTCCAGCATCTGCCTCACTAGCACAAGGCCTAACTTTGATCCCTGGTACCAAAAAAAAAAAAAAAAAAAAAAAAAAAAAAAAAAAAAGGAAACCATGAACAGCCAACATAGGAAAGAAATGGTATCCATGCAACAAATTTAAATTAACTGGGAGATTAAAACCTCTATTGAAAGTATACACAGCAGACTCAGCGAATCTGAAGACAGAATATCATATATAGAAGAGAGGGTGGTTGTCAGTGATCATGAAAAGAGAGATCTTTTTAAAGTAGTAAATAGTGAGAGAACATGAGAAATCAATCCAATAGCTCCTAAAAGATGCAAAGAAGAATACTATAAGATTGATAGGAGTCCATGAAAAAGCTGGAGAAAGTACAAATGACATAAAAATTTTCACAGAATTAATGATAAAAAACTTCAGAAACAGCAAAAGAACTTGACATACAGATGAGTCATAGAGGGCTCCAACTAGCCATGATTAAAAAAAAAAAAAACTACACCTAGACATATAATAGTCAAGGTCCAAGAAACTCCAAAAGAAGAAAAAAACACTATAAGCAATTACAGAAAAGAAACAAATCCCATGCAAAGAAAAGACCATCAGAATCACAGCAGACTTTTCACCCCAAACCCTGAAGTCAAGAAAAGCATAAAGTGAAGTATTTGAAGCCCTAAAAAAGAACAACCTTGAACCTAGGCTGTTATATCCTGCAAAAATATCTTTCAAAATTGATGGGGAAATAAGATACTTTCATGACAAAGAACACCTGAGAAACTTCGTGTCTACAAAACCAGCACTTCAAACAATGTTTATAAAATATCCTAAAAAAAGACAATAAAGCTCACAACTCCATGAAGCCCAATGGAGGAAATCCAAAATATTTAATCAGGCAAGGCATGAAATTAAAGGCAGAGTTGGAAAATAAAAAAGAGCCAAAAACAGGATAATAACATGATGATGATGTCAATACATATCAATTATAAGCATGAATGTTAATGGCCTCAATTCACCAATCAAAAGAAACAGATTGGCAGAATGGATTAAGAAGCAAAATTCAACAATATGCTGTATACAAGAAACACACCTAGTTCAAAAAGAAATTCATAGACTGAAAGGAAAAGGATGGAAAACATTTCACCATGTGACAGGGACCCAGAATTCATGCAGAGCTAGCTATCTTATTTGCAGACAGAGTAAATTTCAAACCAAAACTAATTAAGAGAGACCAAGAAGATCACTACATCTTGTAAAGAAAACAATCCAAGAAGAAGAGATGACAATCATAAATATATATGCACCAAATACTAATACCCCCATCTATATAAAACAAATATTAAGGAATGTGAACAACCAAATAAGCACTAATACGATTGTAGTAGGACACCTCAGTACCCCACTGTAACAAATAGATTAAATAGACAAAATTCAACAGCAAAGTATTAGAACTGTACCAAGCTTTTAAACAAATGGACTTAATACATGTCTAGAGTGTTCCATGCCACAAAATCAGAATATTCATTTTTTTTTTGTCTGCACATGGGTCATTCTCCAAAACAGACCATATACTAGTTCATAGAACATGTTTAAGTAAATGCAAAGAAATTGAAGCTATCCCATGTATATTATCAGACCATAGTACAATTAACTGGAGTTAAATAGCATAAGACACTGCAATAACTTCACAAACACATGGAAATTTAATAACACTCTTATAAACAGCCAATGGGTCACAAAGGAAATTAAAGAAGAAATTAGACAGTGTGTGGGTTTTTTTAACAAATAAATGATAATGCCAATACAGGAAATCTATGGGACACAATGAAAGTATTTCTACATGGGGAATTCATAGCAGTAAATGCCTATAATTTGAAAACAGAGAGAGTTCAAATATACAACCAAACAGTGAATCTTAAGTTCCTAGGAAAAGAAGAGCAAGAGAAATCCAAAGCTCATATAAGGAAGCAAATTATAAAGATCAGAGCAGAAATGAATGAAATGGAGACTAAGAGAACAACACACACACACACACACACACACACACACACACACACACACACATACACACGCAAAAAAAAAAAGAATCAAAGATTTTTTTTGAAAGAGTAAATAAAATCAGTAAACCCTTAGCCAACCTTATCAAAAAAAAGGAGCGGGGTACAAAAGGCTCAAATCCATACAGTTAGGAATGAAAAAGATGAAGTCTAAACAGATCCAGCAGAAATCCAGAGGATCATCAATACCTATTATGATAACCTGTACTCTAAGAAAATGGAAAACACAGAAGAAATGGACAGATTTCTTGATACAAATGATACCAAATTTGAATGAAGATATAAATATTCTAAACACCCCATTATAATCAGTGAAATTAAAAACATAATTAAAAATTCACCACCAATAACAACAAAAAAAGCTCAGGTTCTGATAGCTTCACTGCTGCATTCTACAACACATATAGAGAAGAACAATTGCTATTACTCTTTAAACTTTTCAATGAAATTGAAAGGGAAGTAATACTTCTAAATCCATTCCTAGAAGCAATTGTTACTTTAATTCCCAAACCAGGGAGAGACCCAACCAAAAAAAGAGAACTACAGGCCAATGTCCCTAATGAAAATAGATGTAAAAATCCTCAATAAGATACCAGCAAACAAAATACAAAGGGTCATCAGGAAGATCGCACACCCTGACCAAGTTGGGTTTATCCTAGGGATTCAAGGATGGTTCAACATATGTAAATAAAAAAATGTAGCTGGGGATTTAGCTCAATGGTTCCAGTGCCTGCCTCAAAAGCACAAGGACATGAGTTCAAAAAAAAAAAAAAAAAAGTAATACACTATATTAGCATAGTCCAAGACAAAATGCATATGATCATCTCAATAGATGTAGTAAAAGTATTTGACAAAATTCAACACCCATTCATGATAAAAACCCTGAGGAAAAGTGGAGTAGATGGTCTTCATCTCAACTTGATAAAGGCTATCTATGAAAAACCAACAGCCAACATCATATTAAATAGTAAAAAACTGAAAACCCTCATGCTAAAATTAGGAATAAGACAAGGATGTCCACTTCTTTTCAATATATTTATGAAACATTAGCCACAGCAAGTAGACAAGAAATATAAATAAAAGCAATAAAAATACAAAAGTGAGAAGTGAAACTGTCATTATTGGCTGATGATGTGATACTCTAAATAAAACACCCTAAAAACTCCACCAAAAGACTTCTAGACTTAATTGACAGATTAAGTGGTATAGCTGGATACAAGGAGAACACACAAAAATCAATAGCCTTCTTCTACACAAATAAAAGACTCACTGAAAGTGAAATTAGGGAAATCCTTTCACAATAGCAATCCCTTTCAGATTTTCAAAAAATGAAATATATAGGAATCAAGCTATTAAAGGAAGCAAAAGAACTCTACATTGAGAACTATAACACTCTTTAAAAACAAGATTAGAGGATGGAAAAAAAATCAAAAGACAACCCTTGCTCCTGGTTAGGAAGAACCAATAGAGTGAAAATAACAATACTTCCAAAACTGCTATATAAATGCAGTGAAAGCACTATTGAAACCTCAACTGTATATTTCACAGAACTAGAGAAAAAAATCCAAAATTTCATTTGGAACCAAAAGACACCTAGAATAGCAAAAGCAATTCTAGGCAATAAAGAAAAGGTAGGGGGTATCACAATCCTCAACTTCAAAATACTATAAAGCAACTGTGATAAAAAAGCATGGTACTGGCAAAGAAACACACCTGAGTATCTGTTGAATAGACTAGAAGATGCAGCAACAACTCCAGACATACTCAGCTACGTTATTTTTGATAAAGGAGCCAACCATCCTCAGTGGAGGAATGATAGATTCTTTTATACATGGTGTTGGGAAAACTGGATTTAACTTACTAAAAATTAAAACCAGACCCCTATCTTTCACCATGCACTCAACTATCATCCAAGTGGATTGAAGATCTAAATATTAAAACAGAAACAGTGAACTTACTGGAAGATAAGCTAGGTAAAACTCCTGAATACATCATCACATGAAAAGACTTTATGAACAAATTATCAGTAGCACAGGAAGTAGGACAAGGAATGAACAACTGGAATCTCATCTTTTTAAAAATCTTCTGTACCACAACAGAAATCACCAACAGAGCTAAGACACAACTTAAATTATGGGTGAAAATTTTACCAGCTGTTCCTCAGACAAAGGTCTACTATCTAGAATATATAAATAACTAGAAAATCAACCCCCAAATATAAAGACCCAATTAAAAAATGGGCATCTAGTCAGGCATGGTGGCACATGCCTGTTATCTCAGCACTCAGGAGACTGAGGCAGGTGGATTGCTGTGAGTTAGAGACCAACCTGGACTACATAGTGAGTTATATGTCAGTCTCAACTATATAGTGAGACTCTGTCTCAAAAAAACAAACAACAACAAAATGGGCATCTGAAATGAACAGACATTTCTCAGACAAAGAAGTAAAAGCAACAAATAAACATAAAAAAAATCAACGCCAATGGTTATTGGAGAGGTGCAGATGTAAACAACACTAAGCTTCCACCTCACCCCAGAAAGAATGGATGCTATAAATAAATCAACCAATGACAAATGCTGGCTGGGTTGTGGGAAGAGAGGAAGCCTTCTTCAGTGTTGGTAGGAGTGCAGACTGGTGAAACCAGTGAGGAAATCAATATGTAGATACCTCAAACCACTAGAATTAGAAATCCCATTAGACCCAGCTGTTCCTCTGCTGGGTATCTTCCCAAAGGAATTAAAAGAATTATATGACAATGATGTATGCTTACCCACATTTATAGTGGCACAGTTTGTAATAGCTAAAACTTGGAAACAGCCCAACTGCCCATCAACTGGAGAAGGTGTGTGTGTGTGTGTGTGTGTGTGTGCGTGCAGGTGTGCATGTGTTCATGTGTGTGTTTTAAATAAAATGGAGCACTATTCAGCCATAAGTAATGAGAAACTAGAGACATTTATATCTCAATGGATGCACATTGAGGCCATACTCTTCAGTGAAATTAATAAGACCCACATATGTAAATACCAAATAGTTTCTCTGATGTGAAAAACTAAAAGTGTAAATAAGGATCAAAATGTAGAATTGATATCATACAATAGGAAGCAAAGCTCTAAAGGAGTAGAGGAATTGGGAAGGGTAGGAGAAAGTTAAGAAGGGAAAAGAAAAAATATGGAAACAAAATCTTTGGAAATACGGAAGGGTGGAGGGGATGAAGGGAGGGCCAGGGAATGGGGAAAAAATAAGAACCAAAATAAAGGTACAGATCCCAATGATAAATATAATTGTATTGTACACATAAAATGTACAAAAGAATGTAATGGAAAAAAGTAAATACTTCAACTGCTGTGGGGCATCACATTTCAAACAACTCAGCTTTACACAAATCAATCAGTGATATTTGTATCTCTATTTTACCTATTTTACGTGAGGCATTTGAAGCTCAGAGGGCCAGACCTGAGAATATGGATTCTGAAGTATACAGAGTTGTAGAAGATACTTTCTAGCTATAAATACTGGAAGTTTTGCACAAAAAAGAAGAAAACTTATTTATTTACATTTTCATCCAAATCATTATTACATATACAGTGCATACTAAAGTTTTCTTAATGTAAATTCAGTACTTTACAAGATAATTGTATCCAGGCTACTAGAGTTAAGTAGCAATTAAAGTTAAATATAAACATCATAATAAAATACATTTTAAGTACACTTTTTAAATAATTCACTCATTGGATTTGAGTACGAATGGCTGAAAATAAGAGACAATTAACCACAGAGGTAAAGGCTAATTTTCATGTAAGTTGTGCCTTGTGTTAAGATGTAGCTAATGATCAATCACATTTCTTTCATTGCTTTCATCAGCACTCTTTTTGTACTCCATATATTTTGGACTATTGATTTTAGTTAAGTAACTTAACTCTGGCTAATTCTCTCTTAGGAACTCTGATGAGTTGTAACCAAACACCAAGCTGGAGCTGTAGATGTCTGTGATTGGGGAATTCACTTCAAGCTCATTCATGAATGCTGGCAGTCATTAATCCTCCATGGCTATGAGCCAGAGACAGGTTTCTTGTTAAATGTACCATAACAGCTATACTACGCATAGAAATTTCCACCAAGTGAATAGAGGGAGGGAGGGAGGGAGGGAGAAACTCACAAGCAACAGAGCACTAAGAGCATCATCTGTTGCCTGATCTCTGAAGCAAGGAATTCTCCTTTCTGTATCATGCTCTTTATTGGTTAGAGATCAACACTTGAGCAATGTGACATGGGAGTCACTCTGGAAGGAGTATCAAACAGCATAATAGAAAATCTCTTAAATTAGGCCTTAACATCATTTTTGACATTTCAGATTCGTGTTCATCAGGGTCCCTAAATCTTAATTCTGTACAATTTTTCTGAAGTATTTTAAATCTAATGTGAGATTTATTATTTTACCCATTAAATGGGTGCTGTTAATATAGTGCATTCAATGCTAAGTTTGGTAAAATGTCATCATGATACAATCTGCCAACCTAACAAAATAAAATATCAATTATTATTATAATTTTTATATTACATTCAAATTTTACAGCTTAACTTTGCAAGGTTATAAATTTATTTGCCTTTGTAGTCTTCTTTGGGTTCTGTCTGTCTGTTAAAATGGAGGAAGAAGAAACTTGTTTTGATCCCAGGAATGACAAATATGTTTACCAGTACTCTGGACTTTATTCCAGTTTAGTCTCTTCAGATCCTTTACTTCTTCATTAATTCTCTGCACAGATTAATTTTATGTGTCCACTTAAATGGCCGTAGGATGCCTAGATATTTGGCTAAACACTATTAGGAGTATGTTGGCAAGACTGCTTCCGAATGGGTTTGACATTTGAATTAGCAAACTGAAGTGAGTGGGCCTCATTTTATCAACAGAAGACTGAAGAGTGCAGGAAGGCAGAGCAAAGGCTAACTGAGTACAATCTTGATCTCTTGTAGCCTTTAGGCACTAATTGAAATGTTGGCTCTTCTGTCTGGCTTTCGAGTGAAACTTACACCATCATTTCTAATTTTCAGGCCTCTGAATACAGATAGACGTAGACCTCAGCTCTCCACTGTCGGTTGCATGCCAGCTGCAGATCTTGGGATTTCTTGAGTTCTTTAATTAGTTGAGTCAGAATTTGATTCTAGTGGTTTCCCTTCACCTCGGGAACTTCGATTAATAAACATCCTTTCTGAAGCACCATATATTCTCTTCTAAACAAAAGCCATTTGCAAACAAACAAGCTCTAGAATCTCTGCCCTTAGCTGTTTCTCCTCTGTGCACTGCTTCATTTTCTGTGCACTCCTTACATCTATTTTCATCCCCTTTTGTCTTTTTGGTAGTGTGATGTTACAAGGTTATAGTCATAGAAGAGTTAGAGGTTGTTGAGGAGTTCAAAGCATCAAGTGAAGGATCCAAGTGAGGGCTAAACTTATTACATACTAAACTCGGTAAAATTCCCAAAATACAGGGAGCTTCATCATCATTTTGCATATAAATTTTGCTGAATTAACTTCAGGCACATATTTATTTCCCTACCTTGATCTTAGATGTTTTATTAAAGAAAGAATAGTTACTTATTTTGATGTTTTAGTTTTTCATTTTAAAGAAAATATTTGCTCTATGAATAAAATGTCACAAACATAAATATTGTCTATGTAAAGCTTCAAAATTGCCTGAATTATGGGTGTGTTCATCCAATGTGGCCTCAGGACCAAAAAATATGTCAGCCACTGTACAAAAGACTCCAAGGACATAGCCAAGGGAAGGAAATACACAAACGTATTCACATTGGGATTGAAGCAAAGTGAACATTTTATTTCCTAATGACCTTTATTTTATTTTACTTTTTGCTTTGAAGTAGTGATCATAGAAATTCCTGTTCAGAGGATGACATTATTCAAAGTAACCAACCCTAGGGTTTGATGATAGCTGTGTAAGCAGTGCCTGACTGTCATTTTCTCCAGATTAAAGTTTTGTTCAGTTTGTTTCTGATGAATGCTGGTTGTTAACCTAGTACAGTATTTTGCTTTTTTAAACTTTTTTTTTTAGCTGAGTACACTATTTTTGCATCTGAATATTACCTCTTATTTCTTTCAATTTTTCTTAGTAGTGAGATATTTTTTAAAATTGCTGGTAAGATGCAGGCAAATGAAAGAAATATGTCAATTGTAGAAGGTGGTGCTGAGAAATGAATATAGGGACCTCATAAGGAGCTACACCACCATTTCCTTTTTATTTATCTATTTATTTTAGTATTGGGGATTGAACTCGGGTCCTTGCACTTGCAAGGCAGGTGCCAGAACCACTGTGCTAAATCCCTGGCCTCCATTTTTTATTTATTTTTAAATTTTATTTTGAGGCAAGGTCTCACTAAAGTGCTAAGTTGCCAAGGTTTGGTTCAAACTTGAGATCCTCCTGCTTCAGTCTCCCAGAGTGCTGGGACTACAGTAGTGTACCTTCACACCCAGGTAAACATTAATTTTGAGGTAACTCAAAAGCTCTCTTTGCATTTGAACTTTATTTCTATTGAAAAATGGATTTTTAGAGAGAAAAATGCTTTGTATACATATCATACTTCTTGAGTATTATGATGTTTAATAAGTTTCTATTCTGGATACTTTTATCTGCAAAATGAAATAGTATGCATGTCCTTGTAGGCAAAATATAAATAAATAGAAAGAGCATAGGCTAAGACTGGATATGTAATGCACCATAATCCATATTCTATTCTACCTTAAGTAAGATATTTAATCATTTACAGTTACAATGAAATTTTAAATAAATTAATGTGTTTAATCTTTGCTCAGAAAATTCTTAACATTTTCACCTATGTTTATAGTGGCGCAGTTTGTAATAGCTAAAACTTGGAAATGGCCCATTTGCCCATCAGATGGAAACTGATATGGTTTTTCTGTAAAGTGGAATACTACTCAGACATAAAGAATGAGAAATTAGAGTCATTCATAGGAAAATGGATACATAACTAGGTTATACTCCTAAGTGAAATAAATAAATCACACATGTGTAAATACCAAATAGTTTCTCTGGTGTGAATAAACTATAATAGTGCATAAGACCGTAATGAGATCATTGACAATGTGAAATAGGAGGAAAAGGGCTAAAGGTGTAGGGAAAGTGGGAAAGGTAATAAGGGAAAGGAAAAAAATAGGAGAAAATGAAAAAATAGAAGTAAAATTTTATAAATGGGTAGAGGAGGAGGGGGTGAAGGGAGGACAGGGACAAGGGGAAAAATGAGAACCAAGACCTGTCATATAAAGGTACAAGATCCCAATAATGAATGTAACTGTACTGTATACCTAAAATGTACCAATAAACTCAATGAGGAAAAAAATTCAAAAACTGTGGAAAAATATACACAGCACAAAATTTATCATCCTTATCGATGTTAAACAGTTGCGTAGTATTACATACAGGCATATTGATGTGCGAGCATCACCTGCATTCATCTCTAGAACTTTTCATCTTGAATACAGAAACGTATAGTAATTCCCCATAGCTCCTATCCTCCAGTCCCTGGAAATCATCATTCTCCTTTGGGTATCTATGAATTTGAATATTGTATCTATCTCATTTAAAGGGAATAATACCATATCTATTTTTTATCTGGATTAATTAAGAATGATGACCTCAATTGTCATTCATGAAATAGTACAATGTGTCAGAATTCCCTCCCTCTATAAAACTGAGCCAATTCCATTTACTGTAGTTTAGGTCTGGAATGCCTCTCGAAGCCCCATGTGTTAAAGGTCTGTTTCCCAGAAATGTACAATTGGAAGATTGAAGAACTTTTAAAGGGTGAGGCCAGGTGGGAGGTTTTAAATCAGTAGCATGATGGACAGTGGAACCACAGGTCCTCTTCTTTTTCTCTTTCTCATCCTGACCATCAGGTGAACTTTTGTGCTATACCACAAACTGCCACCATGATGTGCTGACCTCCTCCCACCAGTGGCCTAAGAGCAATAGGTCCATCCCAGTTCTAGACTTAAACCTCCATTCGTGTGAACCAAAACAAACCTTCCTCTTTATACGGTGATTGATCATCTCAGGTACTTGTTACAGTGCCAGAAAAGCTTAATGAAGCCTTACTTAAGTATATATCAACCTTGCTTATCCATTCATCTGCTGATGGACACTTGGGCTGCTTTCACCTTCTATGTGAATGGAAGTGTTGGTGAGAGTTGCCACGGTGCCTTCTCACCAATGCACTTGAACCTCTTTGATCAAAAACAAGAGATGAGTGCTCAGAGGATAGACCACTGACATTTGGAGGACAGGATCTTCACTGTGCAGTGTGGTTCCTGAACACCATGTACAAACTGCTCCAGGAAGAAGCACAGCTGGCTGCCTAGGAGCAAGATTGGGGAAGTGTAACAGATATTGAGCTAAGAGCAAACATTCACTAGAATGTTTGACATCCACCCCTCCCCTTAGAGAGGTAGCAATCCTACAAGAATACTATGGGTTTCAAAAAACTTCAATGGAGTTTATCAGGGCATTCCTGGCACTTAATGCTTTGTCAAACTACCAAAATCCTCTGCTTGGTGAAATTTTGAAAATTTTATGTATGTGATTGTAATAAAGAGACCAATTTTCAATTCACTTTTCTTTATATTTATTTATTTATTCATCTTACTCTTTTGTGGACAACATATCTGCCATTTGTAGGCTTCCAGGATTCTAAGCAAATATTGCTATCAGCCCACTGTATGCAGGCTCTGCATTCAGAGGCTCTGCATGGTGCAACCAAATACACTCAAAAATGGCATTTGTACCAAAAAATTATAGCCTTTTTCTTGTCATTATTCCCTAGACAGTGAAGTATCATAAAACGTCTTACATTGTGTTAAGTATTATATATAATCCAGAGTGATTTTAAGTGCATGACAACAGGTTTGATGCAATTCTATGCTGCTTTATATACTTCACTAGAACATCTACAGTTTTACTTCTGTGTGGGGGTCCCAGAAGCAATTCCAGGGCACCCAAGGACAATTTCCGGCCTCTTACCTTCTAGAAACTGAAGGTCTTTTAGGAGAGAGACACATAAATGAACAAGTGCACTACCATGTAATTAGAACTGAAACTGCAAAAAGGCACTGAATGTTCTTGAGTGATGAAAGAATGTAGGTGAGACAAAGTTGTGAGTTCTGGATAGAATATGGATGCCCTTTCTTGTTCATCTTGAAAGCTTCAACACTCCAAAGGAATGGTAAAAGAAACAACTTTTACTGAATGTGGGAAACTGGATATACCATTAGGCAAACCATAATTTCTTTTCTAGTCTTTCTCTTTCATTACTTCACTAATTTCATACAGGTACATATTTTTTCTTTAATTTTAATACTTTCCCTTTTTGCATGCTTTTATTGATCAGTTTTTTTTATTCTTACTGTATGTATTGAGCACCTGCTGTATTCCAAGCAAAATATTTGACATTTTCCTACTACCTGTACAAAAGCAGTAATCAAGAAAAATTACAAAAACATTTTGCACAGTATAATTTAATACTATGATTCAATAATTTTAATGCAAGAAATTAAATTAGATGGACACTGTTTACTTTCCCTTACCACACATCTTATATTTTAAAAATTATTTCACAGGGTTCTGTGTTCTAGTGGAGACTCATAAAATGCAAAAATTATGATCTTTAGTTCTTTCAATGCTTTTGTTTTATGCTAACTACTCATAAACAAATATTTCTTCTTTAGTATGCCTTCAAAGTCCCTGTAATTAGCCAGAGATGGTGGCTTACATACTGAAAGGCTTGTAATTTAATGCATTGTGTTTTTCAGTCACCCCCAGATGAAGGATAGACTACCAGCTCTGAGTCTTACTGGCTCTTTTTCCTGTTACCCCAGAGCAAATCTCCTCTTGCACTAATCCAGAGCAATTTAGGCCTTTGCTGGAGGCAGCTGAAGAGCTTCTGATGTTGATGTCTCTCACAATGTCCCCATATGCTCTGCTTTTGTCCACTCACCAGGGACAGACACAGACTATGGTGAGACATCATGTATTGCATTATTTAGCAATAAATGAAGAGCACATCCCTAGAGAAGAACGTGATTTTAAGCTGGAAAAAAATGATTAAGAGTCATGGGTGCGAAGGAAATAGCAGCAGCAGATGTTGTAAAACACAAGTAAGGAGGAAAGAAAAGCAACAGCTGAGAGTGAATTGATTTTCCTCCTCGGTCTTGCATCTTTACTCAATCATGCCAGATGGAGAAGCAGTCACTAAGACATAAGGTGCAATTGGTCTCACTGCCCTACCCACAAAAGAACTGGTTGAAAATACTTCCCCAAAGCAGCAGAATGATAAAAGCAAATGTGCTGTTTCATTTATTAATCAAGATTCAATTTGTCTCACTCATTTGAGACAGAAAGCTGTGGTAGAAAAGAACAGACCAGGTTAGAGAGATATAGCTTTGAATCCTAATTATTTCTCTTGCTACCTGAATGACCTTGAGGCAGTTTCTTTTCCTTTTTGAGACTTAATATTCTCACTTGCAAAAGGTTGAGAGCTAACACTTTTTGAGGCTTTACTTTGTGTGAGTCATTAGGTTAGTGACTTTATTTCCTCATGTAATCCTCCCCCGATACATGCATTGTGCATTCTTATCTGATAGCTACAAGAGAAAAACTTTGAAACTAATCTAATAAAGTTACTTAATTTACAAATGATAGCCAGGTAATGTAGAAATTTGGTTTAGGAATGATAGAGCAGAGTGGGCCTGGGTTCAAATCCAGATCTATCATATAAACTTGGACCTCTTTTCTAACCTCTAGGTGACAAAATGTCTATGTAAATAAAAGTAAATATTGGCACAGTTTACATCATTTAATGGTTATGAAACTGATGATAGAATACAAGTGGGTTTTAGTGTCATACCAGAACAGAATAACTGTACAGTACATGTTAACCACTTTATTAATATTACCCTTACCCTTTTATACTGGATTATTCAGTATAAATAACACATCCAAATTTAAACTCAGGTCTGGTAGCTTTGGCAGCCCACACCATATTCATATACACTAGTGATTTCTCTTGTGTGGCTAAATTGTTGCATCAAGGAGTAGAAATTGCAGCAGTCAGTGAAATACATGCTTTTTAATTCCTCCCAGGCTTTCTCCTTTGCTTTGATGCTGGCAATAAAATTAAATTTTGAATTTAACAAGGGCTACTCTCTCTCTCTCTCTCTCTCTCTCTCTCTCTCTGTCACACACACACACACACATACACACAAACACTTTTCCATTTTCATTGAATCTTTCAGATGATTGTCTTTCTAACCATTCCTGGACTCCTTATTCTATGATTTAAATATTGATGAATTGATGATAATCAGGGAGCCAAATTATCTTCTTTTTCTTGTTCTTTGTACTTTTTATATGTGAGTATAAATGGGCAAATAATTTATCCAGGGAAAAAGGAATATTGTCGTAGAATCTACTGGTGATTGCCATAGATATAATACTAAGATCATAAGAATTTGGATTTCCCAAGGATTACAGAAAAGATTTGTGTGTGTGTGTGTGTGTGTGTGTGTATCTGTCTATGTGTGTGTGTGTGTGTTTATAGGATAGAAAAATGCTAAGCTAGCAAGAAACAGGTGAAGGGAAGTGAGCTGAATAAGTGTGGCAAGATTTAACAGATTCGAGAATGCTTCATCTTTAGGCCAATTTATGTTCAGGAAAATCTGTTTAGATGAGTTTTAGACTGTCCCAGGCTGAAAGCGGGTCAAAGATAATAGACCTAAGGAAAAGAGGATACTCTTGATCAAAGTTAGGTTACGAAGAATTTTGTTCTCATTAATAGTGGGGATAATTCTAATTATTTTTCAGTAAAGAGTGGGAATTTGAAGCCAGCAACTGTGTCTTGTCTTCCCAGGTAAAGCAGGAGGAGTGAGATAGGAGTCTTATCCCAGTCTATTTCTTTTTAGTAAGCCATTTCCTTGATATGAATGGTAGGAAGATTCCTTATAAAATTATTTTTTCAAGATTACAGAGCCTGGGTAAATTCAACATACTTTTCAAACTATTTCCAAGTGTGCCTAAGCAAGCCCATTAGACATCACCACTATGAAAACACAGAAGCATTTCTACTCATCATCTCCAAAATTAAATGCATTCTTTCAGCTAAAATTGAAAAGCCTTTTTTTCTTTTTCTTTTTTTTTCTTTCTTTTTCTTTTCTTTTTTTTTTTTTTTTCATTTCTTGGTATGATTGCAAACAGCATAATCCTTTAAAATTGAAATATAGGTGCCAGGGATTTAGCTCAGCGGTTCAGTGGCCTGCCTTGAAAGTGCAAGGACCCAAGTTCAATCCCTGTCCCCCCCCATAAACAAATGAATAAAATTGAAATATAGAAATATAAATGAAGGATGAAATAATTTTAGCTATTCAACTTACTCTGGGTTGCATATATAATATGTGTGCAAATATAGGTAAACACAAGGAACGGGACCTGAAAATAAATGTTTAAATAAAAAGCCAAAAAGAAGCAAAGTGTTTTGGAAAACAATAAATGACCAGAATCACATAAAGCTGAACATTTGGTAATAGAATTATATAAATTAAATACGGAGCTGAATATTTGAATATTTTTATGAGGCCATAAGATTTTAGATGGTAGATACAATATATGTCCCTGTAAAGATGCTTAACTAATATATATATATTAATATATATATATATGCACAAATATATATGTACACAGATGTGTAATAAAATTGAATCATAGTATACATGGATTTTTGTTACTGCCGTTTTTTCATTTAAATATGTAGATGCTTATTTTTCAGTAACACAAAAATTACTCCATTACATAATTTTGCAATTTCATACTTTGTTAAACTATAGCTATTTAATCAATATTATCTCTTATTGGAGGTTCATGTCATTTTAACTCTTTTGTATGAATAATTGCATATTATTTTTTAGGATAACTCCTACAATCAAAATGAATATAATTTTGTAGATAGTCAAATTACTTCACAAGAAGCCACTACCATCTTGATTCTCAAGGAAAGTAAACTGGTCCATTTTCCTACAATCATCAATAATAACTATTGTTCTTACAATGAGATCCATTGTGCTGTTAATTTGCATTCATTAGCTTACTATTATATCTGAAATTTTTTCATGTGCATTACATATTGATATTTCATTGTGATTTGATGTATAGTCTCAGCTGAAAGTACAGTGGCAAAGCAGATAATTTCCTCAAGTGTCTAATTTATAATCTTAATTCCAGAGGAATAGATGTATTTTATAACTTGAATTGGTAAGTAAACTGTTTATTTGAAAAGACATTCATTGAAATAATATTTATTTTAAACCCTTAACATTAATATTTAGGGTTTATATATATATATAATTTGTCAGCTACAATGTGATGCTTTTGTATATGTATAAATTCTAAAGTAATAAAATCAGGCTAAGTAGCATGTGTCACCTTAAAGAATCATCTTGGCAATTAAATATCTAAAATCCACCATGTTAGCTATTTTGAGATGTAATAAATTATTACTAATATAAACGCTTTATGTGTAGTAGTTCACTTGTACACAGTTAGCCTAGCAGAAATTTTGTACCCTTTAAACAATGCCTCAACTTGCCCCGTCTTTCTCCAATTTCTAATGACCACCATTTTAATTCCCTTCTTCTATGAGATTGATGGTTTGTATTCCACATATAAGTAAATACACGATACTTGCCTTTTTGAGCTCACCTTAATTCCCTTGGCATAATGTCTTCTGAGTTCATCCATGCAGCCAAAAGACTGAGATTCCCAGTTTTTTAGTATATTGTGTATAAATGCTCATTTAAAAAATGCATTCATTTCTGAATAGTTTGGTTATTTCGGTTGTTTCTTGGCTACTGCAAATAATGCTGAATGAACGCGGGAGTACCTCCATATTATTTTCCAAAATTGCATACTAATTACATTCCAAACGTACAGCTGACAGTGTGCCAAGGGTTCCACTACTCAACATCACCACCGACTCATTATTTTTCATATTTATGGTAATAACCAACCTAGCAGATGCAAATTTATATCTCATTGTGTTTCTAACTTATACTTCTCTGATTAGGGACTTTCAGCATTTTCATATATCTGTTGGCCATCTGTAAGTCCTCTTTTGAGAAATGTCTATCTCAGGTTTATAGCCTATTTTCATTAGGTTTATTTCCTTGTTATTGAGTAGTTTCAGTACATTGTATGTTTTAGATATTAGCCCTTTAGGATAGTTACCTTTCCATTACTGTGATAAAATATTTAAGAGAGTTAATATAAAAAGAAGGAGGTTTAGAGGCTGGGATTTCACTCAGTGGTTCTGGCGCCTGCCTCACAAGTGCAAGGGCCAGAGTTAGATCCCTGGTATAAAAAAAAAAAAAAAAAAAAAAAAAAAAAAAAAGCAGGTTTATTTGGCTCACAATTTTGGAACCTAGTCCATGATCAGTGGACACTACTGCTTTAATGCATAGTGTATCATGGCAGGAATACATGACATAGGAGGTCTGTTCATCTTATGGTAGTCAGAAATCAAAGGTAGAGGCAAGTAGGGGACACTGTCCCAGTGACCCTTTCAAAGGCACATCACCAGTGGCCTAACTTCCTCTCACTAGGCACTACCTACCTAAAGTTCAATCATGTCCCAGTAGCACTGTCAACTAGGAATCAAGTTTTCAAAAGTTGGACATTTTTATTATTCATTAAGTTTAGTGGTACACTTTAGGGATACAATATGATGACATTCATCATTGGAAATTTGTCCCTTGACCATGATATGTCTTAGTTCTTATTTTTTTGCCCTCAATACCCTGCCCTCCCATCAAATCCTCCATTCCTTCCTTTTTACCAAAACTTTGTTCCCATTTTTTTTCCTTTCTCTTCCCTTTATTTCTGTTTTTCCTTTCTTCCTCCCTTTTTTCCTCATCTTTTTCCTTTCCCTTCTTTGATTTCCCCTACTCCTACCCCTCCCTGCCAGTTGTCCTTTCTCTTCAGACCTTTTTTTCCCTATTTCACATTATGTATTATACTTTTTAATCCTTATTTACACTTTCAGTTTCTCACACCAGAGAAACTATTTGGTACTATTGTGTGTTTGTCCTATCTATTTCACTTAAGACTATGGCCTTCATGTACAATGATTTAGCTATAAATGTCTCCAGTTTCTAATTCTTTATGACTGAATATACTCCATTTCACATACATACACACACACACATTTTGTTTAACCATTAACCAGCTGATGGGTATTTGGGCTGTTTCCAAGTTTTAGTTATTACAAACTGTATCACTATAAATATGGGTGCCCACATATCACTATGGTATGATACTTTTAATTCTTTTGGTAATAAAACCAGCAGTAGAATCACTGGGTCAAATGAAACCTCTAATTCTAGATTAGTGAGGCATTTCTGTATTGATTTCCACAGTGGTTGAAACAGTCTACACTCTCACCAACCTCAGAAAAGGGTACCTTTTCCCCACAACCCTGCCAGCATTTGTTATTGGTTGATTTCTTGGTAGTAGCCATTCTTTCTGGAGACAAGTTGAATGTTAGCATTGTTTTCATTTGCATCTCTCCAATGACCAATGATGCTGAACAGTTTTTCAAATATTTATTTGCTGTTTCTACTTATTTGTTTGAGATGTGTCTGTTCATTTCAGATGCCCATTTTTAAACTAGGTGTTTAAATTTGTTAAGTCTTTTTTAAAAGTTCATTGTATGTTCTAGATAGCAGATCTTTATCTGTAGTACATATGGTAAAAAATTTTCCCACATTGTGAGTTTCCTTTTCACTCTGTTGGTAGTTTCTCTATCTGTGCCAAAGATTTTTAATAAGATGATATCCCAGTTGTTGATTCTTTGTGCTAGTTCCTATGTGACTGAGGTTTTGTTCATGAAGCATTTTCCCATACCAATTTTTTCAAGTATTCTGCCTAACCTCTCTTCCAGCCAGTTTAATGTTTCTGTTTTAATGTTTAGATCTTTGATCCATTTTGATTTTAGTTTAGGGAATGGTGAGAGATACAACTCTAGTTTGGCAAGGTGAATCCTAATTTTTCCAGCACCATTTGTTAAAGAGGCTATCTTTCCTTCAGTAAGGGTGTTTGGTTCCTTTGTAAAAAATAAAGTGCCTGAGTGTGTCTGGAGTTGCCTTTTCATCTCCTAATCTGTTCTGATCTTCAGCTGTTTCTTTGCTACCATGTTTCTTCAGGTTTGTTTTTGTCAGTGGCTTTGTAGTGTAGTTTAAAATTGGGATTTTAATTCCCCCTACCTTGTCTTTGTCCCCTAGAATTGCTTTTGCTATTCTAGGTCTCTTCTTGTACAAAGCAAATTTTTGGATTGTTTTCTCTAGTTCTGTGAAGGTTGTTGAAATTTCAACTAGGATTGCATTGAGTCTATATAGCATTTTTGGTAGTATGGCCATTTTCACTATATTGGTTCTCCCTAACCAAGAGCAAGAGATGTCTATTTTCTGATAGCCTCTTCTATCTCTTTTGATTTTAGCATGAAATATTTCAGTTTTTAAACATTTGGTATGATGTTGGCTGTTGGTTTCTCATAGATGTCTTTTATCAGGTTGATATAAATATCATCTATTCCAATTTTGTGTAGGGTTTTTATCAGGAATGTGTGTTGGATTTAGTCAGTTTTTTTTTCTGTATCTATCGAGATGATCATATGGTTTTTGTCCTTGGCTCTGTTAATTTAGTGTATTACATTTTCAATTTACATATGTTGAACCATCATTGCACCCCTGAAAATTTGTAATATTTTAGGACAATAAAAACCTAATCAGGACATACCTTGTATGATCTTTTCTTCCCAAATGTTCATAGTTTCTTCACTCCTTTAGTTGTTTCCTTTGCTGCACAAAGATATTTAGTTTGATATAAATCTACTTGTCTAATTCTGATTTTATTGGCTGTAGATTTGGGGGCCATAGCAAAAGATAATTTCCCATATAGATGGCATATAGATTTTCTCCTGATTTTTTCCTAGAATTTCATCTTAATGTTTCTATTTAAATTATTTGACCCACATTGAGTTGACCTTTGTACAGTGATCCAGTTTCATTTTTCTGCATGTGGACATTCAGTCTTTCCCACACCATATACTGTAAAAAGATTGCCTTTTTTGTATGTGCCATTGACTACTTTGTCAAAAATTACTCACATAGATGTTTAAGTTTATTTATGGACTCTTTATGTTATTCCATTTGTAAAGAACCCTGTATGCAAATTCCATGTTGTTTTATTACAATATTATTGTAATACTAAAAATCAGTAGTGTGATAATTACTGGCTTTTCTTTTTATTTTACACTGTATTACTTTAATTCACTTCTTCTGTGATTCCACACTACTTTCATGTATTTCCCTCTTATTTCTAAAAAAATGCTATTAGAATTTTGATAGGGATTGCATTTTGGAATATATGAACACTTTAAGAATATTAAGTCTTCCATGTTATGAACATAGACGCTTTTCCTCCGAGTTGTGTATTTTTAATTTCTTTCACCAATATTTTATAGATTCCTGGATGCAAACCTTTAACTTCCTTAGTTCCATTTACATCTAAGCATTTTTCTATTTTTTAAAATATTATTGTAAATTAGAACTTTAATTTCTTCTTCAGATAGTTGTTAGTCCTTAGAAACACTACTGAATTTTGTAAGTTTATTTTGTATTGAAAATTTTCCTAAATTTCTTAAGTCTTAGTGTTGTGGGGGTTCATCCAATCAACCACATGCACTTTTATTTATTCCCTTACTATATGGGCTATATTTGTTTATTGCCTAATTATTTTAACTAGAACTACCAGTTCTTTTCTGAACAAAAATGGTGATGGTGAGCAATCATATGTTATTTCTGATGATACTAGAAAAAAGTCACTGTGTGAATAATGAGCTGGAGGGAGCTTCTTTCATATTGCATTTATTTTATTGAGGTACATTCTTTTAATAGGCCATTTAAGAGTTATAATGAAATATGTTGAGTGCTGTTAAATGCTTTTGCTGCATCTACTGAGATGATTATATGGTTTTTGCTTTTATGTTAATATGGTAAATTACTTTCATTGACATATATTATTTTACATCCTGGGATCTTCAGGAGTAAATTCAACTTGACTCCAATGATTGATTCTTTGAATGTACCATTGACATTTCTTTGCCAGTATCTTTCTTGAGAACATTGTATCTATGTTCATGCTGACCTGTGGTTGTCTTTCAGTGTCTTTATCTGGCTTTTATACTGGGGAAATATTGGCCTTATAAAATTTCCTTGGAAGAATTTCAACATTTTCAATTTCTGGAAAAGCTTAAAAAGTATTAAAATTATCTGGAGGAATGGGGAAAAAATAAGGACCAAGATATATCATGTAAAGTACAAATTCCCAATGATGAATGTCATCATATTGTATATGTTAAATGTACCAATACAATTAATGAACTTTTAAAAATATACTAATATTAATTCTTTAAATGTTTGCTAGAAATCAACAATGAAGCCATCTGGTCCTGGGCTCTTTTTCAATGAGATACATTTAATTATTTATTCAATCTCCTTTTCATTCTGTTGAGATTCATGATTTGCTGCTGCTTCAGTCTTGGTAGCATATTCATTCCGACGGAATTATCCACTTTTTATTTCAATTAATTCTGCTCTAATCATTGTTATTTGCTTTTTTCTGATTTTTTGAGCTTAGTTTTTTGCTATTTTTCATTCAGTTGCTGTGTGATGAAATGTGATGTGTTTCCACAATGTTTAGGCTTATTTGATCTAAAGTTCAAGTTTAATGTTTCCTTAATTATTTTCTCCTTTCATCTGGATAATCTACCTACTGTTGAAGCAAGGTAATGAAGGTATTGAAAGCAAGGTTTTGAAATCCTCCAAAATTATTGAGTTATATTTTATGTCTTTCTTCATATATTTTAGCATTTGCTTTATATATTAAGGTGTTCTTATATTGGGGGTACTTTTATTCATAACTTAATATTGGCTTGTTAACTCTTTTATTCCTATATAATGAACATTTTTTATAAATTTGATCTACGATCTATTTTGTCTGGCAGAAACACAGCTTCCTCTCTTGCTTTCCTTGATTTCATTTGAATGGAGTACTGTTTAGGACCTTTACTTTCTGTAAAGAAGTATCATCAAAAGTGAATGAAGGGTCCAGAGGATTTAGCTCAGTGGCATGGTGCCTGCCTTGCAAGTGCAAGGTCCTGCAATTGGTCTCTGTTATCAAAATTTGTTTTAAAAGTGAATGAAAAGTGGTTATTTTTGTTTTGTTTTGTTTTATTTCATTATTTTCATTTGTCAGCAAAGATTGGTTTTTTTTTTAATCCAACAACTCTTTGCTCTTTGATTAGTGAATGTAACATTTCGATAAATTACTGTTAAGAACTTTCATTTCTATTTCCCTCATTGTCTCCTAAAGGTTTTATAGATAGATCTTTTATTGTCTTTTTTCTCTCTTGCTTTCTTAACTAGCAGTTTGGAGTTTTTGTTTAGTGGTATATTCTCCATATTTTCTTATCTTTTATGTATCTCTCATAGTATTTTGCTTTATAGATATCATTATGCTTGAAGAAAATATCTACTTATGGCAGGATGCACTAAGGTATTAACAGATTAATTGTGATAACATGTACAATACCTCCAATTTTATCCCTCTCCATATTTTACATTTTTGTGGCTTAAGTTAGCATATTTCAGTCTGTGTCACATCACAAATTATTACAACTTCAGTTGTTTTAAACAGTTGGCCTTTTTAAACCATATATTAGAGATACAATCTATGACCCACCACCAATGCAGTATTAGGATGTCCTGGATTTCACAAGGTACTTACTTTAACAATAAGTTTTATTAGACTTTTGTATGTTTTTTATGTTACAAATCAGTGTCCTTTTCTGCGGGCTTGAATAATTCCATTTATTATTTTTTATAACACAAATTAGTGGTGATAAACTCTCTTGATTTCGCTTTGTCTGAGAAAGTCTTTACCATTTCACTAATTAAAGAGAGGATTACTGTTTTCAGTAGGTATTGTTGGTTGGCAATTTTAAATTTGTTTCTTTTTTTTGTAAGATTTTCTGTGCAGTTATCTCTCAGTATCTGTGGCACATTGTTTCCAGGACAACCCCTATATCCCAAAATATCCAAAACTGTTTAAGTTTTATGTAAATTAGAGTACTACTTGCATAAAACCTACAAATATTCTCCTGTATATTAATCATCTCTACTTTACTCATAAAACCTATTACAATGTAAATGCTATGTAAATAATGGTTATGTAAACTGATTCAAAGAATAATCACTGCAAAAGCCTATAAATATTTATAATATGTGACTATAAAATATTTTTAATCTCCAGTAGATTTATTCTATAGGTGTTAATGCAAGATATATGAAAGCCCAAAACTAAATTTTACCCATTTTTTCTGGCCTGTAAGCTTTCTAATGAAAAATCTACTGATAGTTTTACAAACATTGTCTTGTATATAACAATTTGGTCTTCCCTTGCTATTTTCAAGATTTGTTTAAGATTTTGATTATGCTTTGTCTTGGCATAGGACTTTTTGGATCCATACTATTCGGTGTTATTTACTGTGCTGTTATTTACATCCTTCACCAGCTTTGGGAACTTTTCTGTCATTATTTCTCTAAGAATATTTTCTTTTCTTCTAGAAAACTCCCATACACCCCTTGCTGCATTTGTTGATGTAAATCCTTTAAATTACCTTCATTCTGTTTATTTTACTTCTCATATGGGATTATTTCAATGATTTATTGTTACATTTTGATTCTTTCTTCTGCTTGGTGTATTCAATTTGGTTGAACTTGTACTAAATTGTTCAGTTAAGTTATAATATTCTTCAGGTCTATAATTTGATTTTTTATATTTTGTTGAAATTCTTTGTTTTTATATTACTCTACTGACCATTGTAAGAATCTTTATTTATTTATTTTTGAAATATATTTTTCCTTTTTTTAAATTTTTAATGGCAATCTGTTGTTTCCTATGCATTAAATTAAAAATCTGCCACTCCCTTTTTTTGTCAGAGTTTACTTGTTAGTCAGAGATTTTATGGTGATTTCTTAATCTTAGTGTTTGCACAAACCTTCTCTGCTTTTGATGGCAGCCCCTCCAGCCCTAGAGATTAAAATGTGTAACATCCTGTCAGTACCTCCAGGCAAATAAGGTAGCCATCAGGTCCATTAGATGTACATGAAAAGGTTAGTATGTGATGTGTGACCATATCTTCACTATAAAGCTGATTATTAGCCTTTATCTCCCACTTTGTAGGCTTTAATCTGAGAAGCGTTGTGGAAAATGATTGTTTTTGCATTCAGACAAGTCCCTATGATCCTGGGAAGATAGTTTCTGGAAATGGTCCCATTATATGTTCAAAACTTCATTTTCTTTGTTCCAGGATGTGTCAGAAATACAAAGCCATAGTAAACCCAGAGCTATGCCATTAAGGAAATTTCCTCTTGGGTGGGAGTTATAGATGTTGTATGAGTCAGTGCATGGACAGGCTCCTCCAGAAAAAAATGGCTAGACCTGAATTTATCACTAAAGTGAGACATGGGAAAGACTGAGAAAATGTGTAGTTTCTATTCAGGGTACTAGGGCTATTGCTACTCCATTAATACCACTATGCAAGTTAGTAAGAAAGCAGATTGTCACGTAGATAACAGAAGTGTGTTGTAAACCCCATCTGGGAAAATACAGGGACCTACATTTTCAATCTTATTTTCTGCACTGCTTTTTTGAAGATGAAGCCCAGAGAAGCTCTCACATGTCCATATGAAACCACCACCTCATTGCAGTACAGACTCACATATGGCTAAGATCTTCTGCTCCTACAATTTGTGAATTAAGAGTCAAACAATGGGCAATGATACATTTATATATTTTCTCACAAAAATCTTGGAATTGGGGATTCCTTCCTGATTTTTTGGTCCAGTGTCAAGGGAGTGGTTTGTGCTTTTGTATAGCTTTTCCTTCTTTTTAGATATGGATGCTATCTTGGTTGCCTGATGGGTAGAAATCTTTCAACACATTCTTTACTTCCTCTTAATGGAATTGATCTATGAGCAGATATTTATTTATAGGTAGAGAAAAAAAATGAGAACTTCCTATTCTACTTTGTGACATATCCTGAAAATTGTTATGTTATTTACCTCCCCAAACATTCAAGGAGATGATAATTATTCTTCCCATTTTATAGATAAGAAAATTAAAGATTAAGAAATGTTAAATCATCTTCTTAAGGATTGTATTTAAATGCTTTTGACAAACATGGTGTATTAATCATCAAACAATTGGATTTTGTTGCATATCTATGCTGAAATCCTGAATATTTCCCAATTATTCATAATTTTTTCCAACAGAATTACACACCATTAATTTTGCAATTCAGGGATATGAAAATTGTACAAGTTATCAAAATCAAAGGACAGAGTGACAACAATTTTCCTGTGTTTTTTATAATGTAACTGAGAGGACATCAAAGGTTTTTGTAGGTTCAAAATACCAGATTCTAAGCCAAAAACTATTTACTAAACCACTCAAACACTTTATAATAGATATGAAAATTGTCAATCCAAATAGCAATACTCTACAATTTTCATGAATTATTTAGAGTTCTACATAAATATTTGCTTTTCCCTCAAAATAGTTAACTATCCTCATAGTCGGTATCACTCTCAATATTATCTTGATTGAATACCCTGGCTTTTCAGCGGTGACAGACAGTACTTGCATGACAAAACTTAGCAGATTATTACATTTCCTCTGAAATAATCTTAAGAAGGATTTCTAATGAACTATATTTTGCTTTAGACAAATATTAATAGAGTACATAAGTCTTCATGATTATCCACTAAAAAATTAAGTAATTGAAATTATTACAACTACTTATGGTATAAAAGTGGCCATGTTTCTTATTGAAAGACTCTAGGGAATATCTGGGTGTAAAATCAGCAGCTGCTATTGAATTCTGATTTTTATTTTATCCTCATAATTATAGGTTTTATGAGAGGACAGATGTAAATTGTCTTCTCTCCCACAACCCTGCTATGATCAGGTAGATGCTTACTTTATGGCTAAAAAGAGATACAGATGAAAACAACACTGAGATTCCACCTCACCCCACAAAGAATGCCTGCTATCAAGAAATCACACAATAACAAATGTTGGCGGGGTTGTGGGGAGAAAGGAACCCTTCTCCATTTTTGGTGGGAGTGCAGACTGGTGCAACCACTATGGAAATCAATATGGAGATACCTCAAAGAGCTTGGACTGGAGGTTCCATTTGACCCAGCCATCCCTCTGCTGGGTATCTTTCCAAGAACTAAAAGAATCATATCACAGAGAAGTATGTGCACCCATGTTTATAGCGGCACAGTTTGTAATAGCTAAATCTTGGAAACAGCCTATTTGCCCATCCATTGGAAACTGGATAAAGAAGATGTGGTTTTTCTATAAAATGGAATATTACTCAGCCATAAAGAATGAGAAAATAGATTCATTTATAGGAAAATGGATACATATTGAAGATATACTCCTAAGTGAAATTAATAAGTCACACATGTGTAAATACAGAATAGTTTCCCTGGCGTGAATAATCTGCAACAATGCATAAGATTCTAATAAGTTTACTGACATTTACAAATGGGAAGAAAGGAGCTAAAGGTGTAGGGAAGGTGGGTTGGGTAGGGGAAGAGTAAAAAGGGAAAAGAAAAAAATGTGAGAGAAGGAAAAGATGAAAATAAAGTGTTTGTAGATGGGGAGGGGAGGAGGGGGTGAAGGGAGGGCAGAGGTAAGGGGAAAAAATGAGAATCAAGACTTGTCATGTAGAGGTACAAAATCCCAACAATGAATGTAACTGTACTGTATCCCTAAAATGTACCAATAAACTCAATTAAAGCTGAAAAAAAAGACTCAAATTATCCTTCAGTAAAATTATAAACAAGAAAAGAGTAAATAGCGACAAGAAAGGGAAGAATGAAAAGAACATTGAGAAAAGAAAGGTTAAAAATTTTTTATCCCACGTGTTTGACACTCAGTTCTAGTTGTTTCTGGCTACTTATGCAAGAGTCACCTTCTGTGCTGAAGAAGAAAGAAGGAATGCTAATCATCATGTCTTTTGAAACATTAAATAAGTAAAACCCTGAGAGATCTCATATTAGATGACTGCATGTGTAGCTATAATTAATAAAGGTTTGTAAATGATTCTGAAGATGAAAAGCACCTTATCTGAAGTAATTTTCAATCATGCAGAAGCAGAACACCTAAAGTAAATGAAGATAGTAGAACACAGGTGCATTATTTTAAACTACATTAATAGGACTTTGAATGTAATTTCAAGAAATCTGCTCTTAGAATTTCAGTTAAGGTTACAAAGCTAAAATCAGCATGTTAAGTATTTAGAAGTCTAAAAATTATACCAGGGATGTAATAAGAAAACGGATCTATCACCTCTCCTGATACATCTTAATACTAAGTTAAAAAAAATTTTTTAAAGGAAAGTGTAATAGTACATTGCATTTTGGCTTTTCTCTTATTTCAGGAGGAGGGGCTGGGTTCTGCGTTTCCATTTCCAAATCAAGGAGAGTAGAGGTTTCTTAGTGAACTGCTCCTAGAGAAGAAGTACTTGCAAGAAAAGGGGAAAGAAGACAATCTTAATTTAAAACAGGAAGAAGACCCCACCTCTTGAGTGGTCAGAAATGGAAAAAGTATTTCTCTTAGGAATTTGTTGAATGTTATAGCAACAGAAATTTGTGTTGACTTCTTCCTGACCTCTGACCTGAGAAGTCTAGTTACATTATGGACCATTAGAAAGAAAAGGAGAACGACAAATACTGGACAAGTTGTATTTTGAATTATCACCAAGAACAAATATTCTCCAAATCAACTGACCATAAGTTGTGATTTTTTCATATAATTTAAACCAAAAGAACTAGATCTTTAAATTTTTATTTTTAGGAATATGCTTTTTAGAAACATATATTAGGAGAAGCCATAGTCTTTCATAATCCATTGTGTTATGTGTCATAATTAAAATTTTATTGTTGCTTCTAAGGGCTTAGGAATTAGTTTCTGAAATTAGAATTTGTCCTACTTTTCTATTTTTCCATGTCATGTGTACTCATGTTTTTATATTTATAAATTTGAGAAAAAAGAAAAAAAGGAAACAAAATCTTTGTAGATAGGGTAGGGTGGAGATGTTGAAGGGAGGGCAGGGGAATGGGGAAAAAGTAAGAACCAAGATGGATCATGTAAAGGTATAAATTTCCAGTAATGAATATCACTATATTGTATACCTTAAATGTACAAATAAAATTAATGAAAGTATTATAAAGAAATAATTTTTTAATTCTTAAAAAATAAAATAAAATAAAATTGACAAAAGCAAAACTAGTAATATAAACTTACTTTTCGCTTAAACGAGTAGAGATCCATTGCTAATAACTGAACAAACTCATCCATGAAGGCCACAGATCTGTTGCTTTTGGCAACTTTCTCAGACTGTCCAAGAAAATCTCTTCTCTCTGTACAGTGGCTGATGCAGTCACTCCTAGAAGGCATCTGTAAAGACAATTTCAATGCTGGCTTCCTCGGGGCACAAGAGGCATGATTACAGTTCTGACATCTATTGTTACTTTGTCAGGGCTAGTTTTTTTGTTTTTTATTGCATAAGACATCTGTCTTCGACCATTAGAATAAAATATGATACAGTTTCTCCGCCAAAAATGTGGAAGTGAAATCAGTTCCTGTACACAGAATGCAGATTTGGCCATACATAGTGCCAGCATGATGATGAATAGTGCTTTGGACTAGAATAGGAGAAATTAGAATAGCCTTATTATGAAATTTGTCGAATAGTCACTTTCAATGGAAGACAGGAAGGCTTCTTAGAAACAAAAGCCATTTATTTTAATAAAGGTAAATATATATGTTCTACTCTGGGAGTTTACATTGACAAAATAATAGGTTTGTGTCTGTTCCTTCTTAGGTGTGTGTATGTAAAATCATTGTCAAATTTTTAAGAGTCATTACAGCAGCGCCAGTAAATTTGTGAGATACCATAAAAACACACCTTAAATTTATTGATAAATTATCTGCTTCTTTCAGACAAAATTTCATATGATTTTATAATTATTTAATATTAATTAGTCTCTCAGCATTTTTATACTTTTCACTATTATTTGAATAATGAGAGTAGGAGATTCTGCTTTCTGGTATACATTCAGGAGATGCAACCCTATGGAATTAACTTGAGAAAATGAAAAAATGGAAACAAATTCTTGGTAAATAAAGACGGGGAGAGAGGTTGAAGGCAGGGCAGGAGAATGGGGAAAAAATAAGAAACAAGATATGTTATGTAGAGGTACAAATCTGTAATGATGAGTGTCATTATACTGAATACCTAAAATGTACCAATAAGATTAATTCAAAAAATAAAGTAGCAAATATAATGAATATCAAGTACAGGTGCATATTTCCATTCTGCTAATGCTAACTCTTGAAGACTCAATTTATTGCTAGTAGAAAGGAATTGTGATATTCCACCCAGATCCGCTGCAGAAATTAAAAGATTGTGTGCTGCATCTTGTATAAAATAATTAACTCAATATTAAATCTGTTAAATCTTTATTATAGCTTTATTTTTGCAGTACCGAGCAAAACCCAAAATATCTTGATTTATTTAAATAAAAGTATAATAAGCCATTTACTATTTTTTTTTCTCCTGTTTGACCTGCTTTGTTTGGTTAGATCAACTTTTTCCAGGAGTGCTTATTAAAAGTATGATAATCAATATCTGATCCTAGACACTGTAGTCATTAAAAAGGTGAATACAAGTTGATTCCATATTTAAAATGTCAAAATTTAATATGAAATACCTAAGCATAAATATGTATATGAACTTACCAATAATAACCAAAAAAGAAATGGACATTAAAGTTTCTGAAGGAAGAATTTTAGCTAGGTCCTTAAACACAAAGAAAAGAGTGTATAAGGAAACTATGAATTTATCCTAGTCCATTAGTGTGTTGTTTTAACAAAATAACACAGACTGAGCAATTTATAAAGAGCAAAATTCGTATCCCATAATTTTGAAGCTTAGAAAGTCCAATAATAATAATTTTTTGGGTGCAGGGAGGGCAGTATCAGTTTCTAAGATAGCACTTGGAACACTTCCTCCTCTGGACGGGAGGAGCACTGTGACCGCACATGACAGAAGATTGCAAGGCAGAAAAGATAAATCACCTACATCCAACCCTTTCGTGGGTGCCTAATCCCATTCACAAGGGCTCTGCTCTCCTGATTTAATCATCTCCCAAAGGCTTCACATCTCAATGCCGTTGGGTTGAGGATAACATTTCACCAGTAAATTCGGATGAGACGAAAACCTTCAAATCATGAGAGGATAGGAAAAAGCTTAGAAGAGAGAAAGTGGAGACTATTTATGTGAGGCAATAGTTTTTTTTTTTAAAGAAAGAGTAAATGATACAAAATTTAGATATAGTCATAGAGTACCTTGAATACTAGCAGAAGTATTTTTTCTCTAATATTAAATATGAAGTGGTCAATTCCCAAGATGGCCAGTAATGTTTCTTCCAGCTCTATTTCACTGCTCTCTGCAACTCCATTCTACAGTGAATGTGAGTTAGTGTTTCATGAACTACAGTATCTGGACAAATAATTACACGTGACTTCTGATTCAAGGTCTCAAAAGGCATTGTGGCTTCCTCTTCAGTCTCTTAGATTTCTATTCTGGGGAAGCTTGAAATGATGCCATAAAAATCCTCAGTTAAAAAGTCCCACGAAGGGAAATTGAATCTACTTGCCAGCATTCAGAATACTAGGAATGTGGTACATTAGAAACAGATCCTCTAGACCTAGTCAAGTCTACAGCCAAAAGAAAACAATACAAAATAAAAAAGCAACATTGACTCAGCGTATTTATAATTTCTGATATAATAAAATAATCCATCTATATGCTACGTTAAATATATACATCAACCTGTTATATCACTTCATGTTGTATCTGTTAATATTGTGGGAGGATTTATTAGTAAGGAATTGAGAATGGAGCATCACGTAAAATCTTTCTAGAACATTACTGTTCTTCTGCTTGCTCTAATCAGATCTAGGGTGTTATAATTTGATGTATAATTGTTCTGATTTTTAAAAGGTGCTATCTTTAATTACTTGGCACCATTATCCAAAAAGGATATGTGATAGAAAATGATGAAGCCATACTCCTATTAGAGTTAAATTAGATTAGTGAAACAATCAATGAATGAAAGGGTGACTCTGAGCCAACCATGAATTTCCTGTCATCGATATTTAAAGTGTCAGCAATATTTAAAGATTGCAGCCTTAAGAGCAGAAAATTGGTGGGGGGGTGAGACAAGGGTGGCACTTATTGTTTAACAACAGCTCCCTAGGTAGTCCAGGTTCTGGTAAAGTTGGTTAGGTACAACTAGTTTAACATACTTGGTTGTGATCTCCCACAAGTTCAAGGACGACATGAGTGGTGAGGACGAGGCTGTTACAGCACTAAGCCAATTCTTTGAGTATCCATTGTGTGATAGATCCTGAGAGGTGATATTAATGTTTCCCCTTTTCTCAGTGGAAATCCTACTATAAGAACTACTGTGCAGTCATTCTGCAACACCAGATTTGACTAGCCTTGATTGTCCTAACCTCCAGCATACATTCTTATAAATGTAGTGTGAGTTCCCCTATTTTATAGAGTCGAGATATTTTCTAGGACCTAGATAGACTTTAATTTTTCTTAGTTCTAGATCTCAGACTTCTGACAAAGCCTCCTCCATAAAACTGAGAAATTTCAATTTATTTTCCTGTGCTTAACTTACCAAGTGCAATTTCTTTACTTAATTTTTAAAACAGTTTTAGGAAAGCATAAAATATTTGACCAGCATGATACAAGGTCTCAGTCAAATGCATTTGGAAAAACCTCCTAAAATTACAAATTCACTAGCTATTAAGGCACTAATTCAGATTTTTCCTACTGTAACTACTTTCCTAGTTCTGATAATGAGGAGAAAGACTATCTCTGGTATGAAGAATTTAATAGGAAAGGGCAATGTGTGTTGGACATCTAGCATAGCTGGCATGGTTCCTACCTATCCAGTTGTGATCAGGACAAAGAACGTGACAGGGGAATAATATTGCCTGTTTGGAGCTTTTGGCTGCACAATGACAACCAATCTTGGCCCAGGGTACCAGGGGCAAAGGAGAGGAAGTACAGCTAGGTAGCAGTTTAATAACATTTTACTTGAGCCATCTGGTAAGCACATTCTTATTGAGAAGAAAAGGTAGGTAAGAAAAATGAGGGTTTTCCTACATCAAAAAGAAATAAAAATCAAGATAAAAAAGTCAATTCACCTCAAGTTACATTTTCAAAATCTTCTTTAAAATGATAGTACTTTTACAATACACATTAAACTCATTACTAACAATACCAGTAACAGCAGGGAAATTGGATAAGAGATTTGTAATTGAACATATGGCAGTAATAGAAAAGAACATTTGTGCCTTAGAATAATTTTGACATATTGCAGTCTTGCGTGCAGTTCCAGTCTCTTCTCCATTCCATGTCACCCATTCTTTTCCTGGACCTGCCACAGTACTTTGACCAAGCAACCATCACAGAAGTAACTGTCTTGTCAGACACAGCAGTTTCACGTTGCAATGGTGCAGTCCCCACAGTGTTGGTGGTGGTGGCAGTGATGGTGTGATGGTCTCTATGGCTGATTAATTTTCAACAGGATCTTATTTTTAGGTAAACATGGCAGGTTTTCATTCATGCTAAGTATCCGATCTATCACCATCTCAGACCCTGGAATTTCCAAATAATAGTTTCTAACAAACAACATGTATAATTTAATTTAATACTTTAGAGAATCAACCTTCGGGAAAGAGAATACGGAGTTTAAGACACTTCAGTCAAAGAGGATCGGGGAAGAGGGATCCTCTCTTTCCTGTTCTCTTTTGCTTTGTTCCCAGCATTTTCTGTTAATAGAAAGTAGATTAATAAACAGTGACAGAAAATATGGAAACTCTTTATGAAGGCAGAAATATTTATCTTTTCAAGGTATATGTTAGCAATTTTTCCCATTCTGTAGGTTGTCTCTTCACTCTGTTGGTTGTTTTCTTTCTTGTTTTTCTTTTTCTTTTTTGGTACTGGGGACCGAACTCAGGTCCTTGAACTTGTGAGGCAGGCACCAGAACCACTGAGGGAAATCCCCAGCCCTTGAACTTGTGAGGCAGGCGCCGGAACCACTGAGCTAGATCCCCGGCCCTGTTGGTTATTTTCTTTAATACAATCTAACTTGCAGATTCTTGATGTAAATTCATGTGAAATTTGGATCCTTTTCAGAAACTCCTTGCCTATGCCTGCCTTCAAGAATTTTATCTATTTTATCTTCCAGGAGGTTAAGTATTTCTGTTTTAATATTTAGATATTTGATCTATTTTGGCTGTAATTTGGTACATGGTGAGAGCTTTGGGTCTAGCTTGTATTTTCTGCATATTGATAGCCATTTTTTTGCAGCACCATTTGCTAAAATGGCTATTTTTCATCAAGCATATGATTTTAGTCCCTATGTCAATGATCAGGTGGCTGAATATTTCTGTGGTTGTTTCTGCATCCTCTATTCTATTCCATCAAAATACATGTCTGTTTTTGTGACACTATCATTGCTTTTGGATCAATATAACTTTGTAATATAACTTTCAGCCCAGGAATGTGATGCCTTCTGTTTAGCTCCTGATGTCCAGGATTGCTTTTGCTATTTTATGTCTCTTATGGTTCCATATAAATTTTAGGATTGTTTTTTCTAGTTCTATGTGGAACGCTGTTGATGTTTTCTTTGGGCTTGCATTAAATCTATATGTCAGTTTTTGAAGTATGACCTTTTTGGCTATTGATTCTGGCTATGCCTTCCATATTTTGATGTCCTTTTTAATCTCCTTTTCATAGTTATATAGTTTTCATTGTAGAGGTCTTTACTTCTTTTGTTAGATTAATTCCCAAGTAATTGTGGTCTCAGATACTTGGAAACCTGAGATGGAAAGACCATTTGAGTTTATGAGTTTAAGACCAGTGAAGGCAACAAGTAAGATCTCATCTTAAAAACATATATAAAATAAAAATAAATGACCAGTGGCTAAATATGGAACAAACTGACATCAGCAATGAAAATGGGAATAAAGTATTTAAAAACAGAAATATGTTTACATTGATTAGTTTATAATGAGGCTGACTATACACATGTGCACAATCACCACTGTAAAAGAGTAGTGAACGAATTCATTGTGAAAATGCCAAGTAAGCAAAAAATAAAAGAAAAATAATGCATTCCTTGTGCAGTTTAAAGTTAAACATCTCAAAGGGAGATTTTACTATTGTGAGTTCCTTCAAATTCAGGTAAACTTAGCATCTGTTTTGATAAGCACCATATTACAGAAAGAGTAAGAGCAGATGCCTTGTAACTGTACAAGGAAGGGATTCTAGAAAGAAGGTTAGGGGAATAAACCTCTCTCCTGAGAAATCAGAAGAAAAAAACCAGTCCAAGGGCAAATTTATAGTCAGATGTTTGTGTTATCCTTATCAAAAAAAAAAAAAAAAAAAAGCTCATTGGAAAAAATGTGATCCAGGGTTAGTAAGAGATGCTACAAAGATAACTAAACATCTTGAGTGAATTTATTTTCAATCTTGGCCAAGCATAAACCATTTCATTTCATAATCAAAACTTTAAAGAAGATTGAAACAAACTTTAAATTGAAATTCTGACACAGAAAAATAGACAAAATTAAATAGGCAAGTCTTCACAAATTAAAATTTTCTATCAAAGAATTGAAAATAATTATACTACACAGATTCTAAAAACTTAAGCAACAAGAGATAAGTAAATATGGCTAAACATGATCCTAGGAATACTACTAAATTGAAAAATGTAACAAAATTTAATAAAGTTAAGGGATATGAGAAAAATACAAATAATTAGTAAACTAGAAAACAGATCTGTAAGAATTATCTAAAAAGCAGTAAAATGAAATGGGATTTTAAAGAGATTGAATAGAACTCTCTTAGACATTAATAGATCCAAAAGAAAAAAAATGACAAGGATATAGCAAATTTGAGTAATGAAATTAATATGCTTGAGGTGGCAGCTAAATATGGAATGTTGACCTATATAAATGAAAAATACATTTTTTTAAAACACAATAGAATATTTATGAAAATTGACTACAGGTTGAAACTATAAAACTAGAAGGGAGGGCAGGGGTAAGGGGAAAAAATGAGATCCAAGACCTGTCATGTAGAGGTACAAGATCCCAACAATGAATGTAACTGTACTGTATCCCTAAAATGTACCAATAAACTCAATTAAAGTTGAAAAAAAAACTAGAAGGGTCTTTCAGTCTTATCAAACTGAGTTCATTGTTGGTTATGAAACTACATTGAAAAGGAATAGCCTAGACTAGTGATGGCAAAGCTTTTAGTTTTAGTGATACAAATAACCCACTGCAGCATACATGCCATAGGTTTGCAACTACTGTCCTAGACCTCTATAAATCTCCCATGTTTGAGTGTTACTACGGTACTTATGAACAGTGTTGGGCTCAATGATGAAGATAAGATTAGATATACCTACATATATGCATACAATAAGGACTAAAAAAACCCCACACCCTTTCATATAGCAAAGCTTATAGCTTCATTTTCCCCTTCTAGGTGGAGCATAGTACGGCTTACAAAGCAGCTGTCTGACTCTCTCCCAGCTTACATTTGTTTCCACTGTGTCGCAATAAGCTGGGACAGTTGTCTTCGGTGTCTTCCCTGGCTGTCAAATCACAATTTTCCACTCTGAAGTGAGGGCGTCCAGAAAGGCAATGTGAGCCCCTCCCCAATCCCTGGTCCTTCAGATGATACTGTTGAATTTTTGAAAACAGAGAGGGTACCCTGGAGTGGGCTAAGATCAGAAGAAGAGGGATCTGGATATGCATACCCAAATTTCACAGCAAGGCTTCCAGAAGATTCCCTGGTTTTAGCCATCACCCTCACTAAAACAAGCCTCGGAGCTGCCACAGAAGCAGCACATCTAGGTATTAGTCCAGGGGGCGCCCTCCTGTCCACCACTCCCTGTGCTGCAGCACAGACTCTATTAAAATAAAGACTTTTTTATTCGTGTTCCTACCCGCTCATGATTTCTCTGATACCGTGGGAGTCAAGAGTCCTGTATTTTAAATCTATTTGCAGATTTTCTTATCCTGAGTTGTGTGGACCGAGTGGTTGCTTTCAAAAGAACGATGAATAAATACTGAGCTGTTAACACCAAAAGGCTCCAAAGACTAGCACCTTGGAAGAGCAGCATCAAAGAATTGCACCACAAAGAATCAACATACAGTGTCTGCCGCAATGTGGCATAGAAAAGTGATAGCCGGTAGTGGACATTACCTCATGTCATCTGATAACAAGACCGCTAGAGGAGCTGCACTTAGCCAATTCACAATTTCTGTCTACATCAAGAAAAAGAACCTTAGGCAGATGAAGACGTGCTTTTTATGACTTACATATCTAATTTTGAAATGTTGAAAAATTTAAAATTATTAACCCCCGCACAAGAATTTAGCCACAGAATACTAGTAAAAACAAAATAAAGACAAAAACAAAAAATAAAAATACTAAAATAGAGAACAAATGTATGGCACATAGCATTAAATATAGAAAGGCTTTTTTTTGTGGGGGGTAAGGGAATCGAACTCAGGACCTTGTGCTTGCAAGGCAGGCATGCAGTACCACTGAGCTAAATCTCCAGATAGAAAAAGATCTTTATGAAAGCACTCACAAAAGAATTATGACTCTAGAAATAATAATCCTTTTAATAAAGGAACAAGAAAAGAGTAATGAAAAGGTAAATAAAATTTTGACAGCGGGAGGGAGGTGAGTTGGGAGAGGAACCTCAAGATGAGTTACAAGTACCTTTAATGTAAACTGCATGCACTGTAAAGTGTACTTATAAAATAAAATTTTTAAAAATAGTATAAAGATATCTGTCTATGTTAGTCAACATTTTACTGCATATGTATCACATAACATCATATTGTACACTTTCAAGGTACATGAAAACATTTATTTGAAAATGTTAGGAAAATGTATTTTCATAATTTTGAAAAATACAAGTTGCCCAATAAAATTTAAAAATATGTTAATCTTGAGCAAAAGGGTATCAGTTGTCAATTGACTTCGCAACTAAAATTATTCCTGAAAATGCACTAAACAAATATTTAGACATCAGAATCAAAAATCATGATTAATAGAATCATGATTAAATGAAATTAAGGTCATTTGCTTTATTACTAGAAAATGTATTTAGTCAACAAAAGAACAGACTAGAATAGATGAAAATTTTTGGAAATTATATAAAATGATATTCAATAATACCAGTTCAAGGTAAATAAAAATTAAAGTGTTTAATTTTATAAAAGCCATCTAAAATCATAAATTGTAAGCAAAAGAAGTCAAACTAAAAACATTTCAGTAAAAACTGGAGCACAGTAAATAAACAAGCAATGGCTTTGAAAATTGCATTACAAATGCTGTAAAATATAAGAGACTTCTAAGTGCTGACAAGGCAAAAACACAATGGTTATTAGTTTAAAAAATAGTGCCTCTCAAAAAGTATCTGAACCATTTTTATTTCATCTGCCAAAGTTAACTGAAAATGAAGAAATTGTTTCAAAAATGTTTTCTAATACTGAAATTATGGTTTTAAAATCTAAACCTTTATAGCTATAATTTCCATCTGATAACTACTTTTGGTACACACTGCAAGTAGTTTTAAAAATGAAATTTATTAGTATAATTTAGGTATATGTAATGATCACATTCATCCTAAGGAATTTGTGCCTCATTTTTGTTTTCATTCTTCTCTTAAGCATTTCCTAACTTTCCTTTTGATTTCTCCATTGACCCATTGGTTGTTCAAGAGTGTAATGTTCAATTTTCTAAAAATTTGTAAATTTTTCTGTTTTAAGTTACAGATCTGATAGTTAATTTCACCCTATTATGGTCAGATAAGATATTTTATACAATGTCTGCCTTCTTAAATTTCTTGAAATTTAATGTCCAGCTGAAACAATGGCTTATTCTGGAAAATGTCCTGTGTGCACTTTGTAAAATGTGTGTGTTGCTGCCATTGGTAAAACATTATGTATGTATTTCTATTATCTGTCTTGATTATCATATTTAAATCTTCCTATTCTGTCTTGTGGTACCATCCATTATTAAAAGTTCAGTATTGAAAACACAAATTATTATTATACAGCTTGCTATTTCTCCTTTAATCTGTCAGATTTTCGTATAGTGCAAATTTCTGTGGTTTTCTAAGTTAGCTAGCAAGCCACTTAGTATTTTAACACAGGCATCTTGATTTTATCCTATATAATTGATTGATTTGTAATTTGGTAATAGAGATAAACTGGGATGTACATTGAATCCAGGCATATGATATTTACAAACCAGAGGTTTTTAAATACAGAGGGGAAAGTAAATAAAGTTCAAGAGAACTCTAATAGCAAAACTCTCAAATGAGACTTGTTTTTTTCTCAAGATGTTTGCCAGCCACAAGTTAAGTATACTGTCTTAACTCCTAAATGATAAATAAACAAAGAAATTGACTACCAGGGTGAACAAAAAAGCTCTGGTAAGAAGTAAGCTTTGCCTTGCCAGTACACTAGCTATAAAAAGGTATTAAAGTGTTTCTAGAGTTAGCAGAAACTTCTACTGACCTAACTGGTGAACCCAAATCCAAAATATATGTGCTAATCTGCTAATTTCTGAACCATAAGTATATTTGTTATTGTGTTGCTATAATTGATTTCAGCATAAAAATAGGCAAAATACAGACTTAAAAGGAATAGATATAAAAACATAAGCTTAATATCAAATTTATTTACCTTCATCCATACAGTTAGTGGTTTATTTCATATACTTTCTAACTCATGCATGAGCAATGTCAGAACAGATTCTGTAGAAGGCACAGATATTTGGGAGAAGAGAAAGTCCAGCCAAGTTTCCTGGTAAACAAACAAATAAGCTAAACAACTGTAATTTCTCCAAGGAATCATTTAGAAACAAGAGTGAAGTAAAGCAAAACTACTCATAAAAACCAAAGAGCTACTTATTTTTATGACACAAGGATTTCTAGTTAGAGCACATTTGTAAAGCCTATGCACAATTTATTTTTAAATTTTTGTTTATACTTTAAGGAATTTTAGGTCTATTATTTTAAATAATATACAAATCCTCTTTGGTGATGAAAAGGGCAGTGATTGAGTTTTTGCTGGATAAAACTTAGTGATTAATGTTTCAATAGTTTCTATGAAAAAAATTTGCTGCAGAAATAATGGATAAGGTCTGGGAGAATAATAGACAAACATGAAAGAAGAAAGGTTTATTAAAAGATCAGTTTTAAATTTAACAGTGACAATCTTTACCATTTGAAAATATTTCTGAAGTTAATCAGTGGAAGAGCAAAACTTTTAGCCATTGGAAAATATAGGCTCTCATCTTACAACCAAACAAACAGGACAGACTAGTGTACAGTTAGTTGGAGTGAGACAGTGTGATTTGGAAAAAAAAAAGATAACTTTGGAATTTTTAGAGGCTTTATTGGCCATTACTATGAAGGTAAACGTGCTATCTTCAGAAATGAAAGAGTTGGGAACAAGTAAATGATGGTTATTATGCTGATGGTTACTGAGTCATGAGAATGGTGGTGGAAGAAATTTTTCAAAAGCTAATATTGTATTAGTAGGCACTAACAAGTGTTATTGGGTTGACGTGCTGAATTTTATAAGATAAATTAAAAAACGTTTAGACAGACAAAGTTAAATCTGGAAATGTGCAGGAATATTTGATGTAAACTCTACTATGTACTTAGAAAACTTACAAAAACACTCATTTTCCTTTCTGCAATACAAGAAATTTCAAATTCAATGTATGCTTTGAAATTTTTGTATCATTGTTTTTTTTTTATTGTGGAGTGGTTTTCAAACAGGGTGATCAAATGGAGTATTTCATAGAGCACATGTAAACATGACTCTCTATCTGCCCATGAGAAGATATTTTATTTATTTGTTTGTTTGTTTGTTTATTTTTGGTACCGGGGATTGAACTCGGGTCCTTGAGCTTGCAAGGCAGGCCACCAAACCACTGAGCAAAGATATTTATTTTATATAAATAAAGGAATAGTTTAATTCTGGATACTAAAAGAAAGCTTTTAAAAAGTCATTTTATCTTAAGAAAATTAAGCCATTAAAAATAGAACCTA
>NW_022900914.1:56521705-56576183 GCF_012274545.1 Fukomys damarensis | reverse complement strand
TAATATTATATGGAAGGAGTGATTGATCCAGAAAAATTATTATATTATTTATTCTAACCAATCTTAACAATTGTATTTATAGGCCTTGCATATTGACATGGTGCTTAAAACAAGTTATTCTGGGGCTGGATTTCTTTCGTTTAAATCTAAATTCTCTGAATTACTTAGTGAAATGACAGCAATTACTTATTAATTCCAAGTATTCCTCATTCTACATGAAGTATCATTTGCCACTCAATCCAGTGATTCTTTTAGTCAACATATCAAGAAAAATTAAACACACACATACACACACACACACACACACATATGTATATATATATATATATCCATGCAAAAAATTCAACACAAATTCTTACTGAGATTTTTTTCATAATAGCCAAGCTTCATAATTACAAAAAATAATTCAAATATCCACTAAATTGTGGATTGCCAAACTCTGGTTCATCTAAGTGGGATATTAGTATAAAATAAAAAGGAATATATATTTAATATAGTCACAGGATTCAACAGCATCGACAAATCTCAAATTCATCATGCAGAATGAAATAGTACAAAATAAAAGATACATTGTATTATTTCATTCATACTCAATTGTGGAAAAAGCAAAAGCATAAGGATGAAAAACAAATCAATTATTACCATTAGGTGTAAGTGAAGAGAGAAGATGGACTCCAAGGCCATGGAGGCTGCAGAGTACTTTTGGGGTAATATAATTGCCAATTAGAATGTGATTCTTTTTATGAATTTGTCAAAGACAAAAACACTGCATAACTACAAAATGTGATTTGTATGGCTCGAAATACATCCATTTAGCTATAAATGAGTCTAATTTCTCATTCTTCATGGCTGAGTAGTACTCCATTTTATAGAAAAAAACACATCTTCTCTATCCAGTCTCCAGTTGATGGGCCCTAGGGCTGTTTTCAAATTTTACCTATTATAAACTGTGCTGCTATAAACACAGCTGTGCATATATTGCTGTGGTATGATTCTTTTAATTCTTTGTAAATAAGGAAGGGTGGAGGGGGTGATGGAAAGGCAGGGATATGGGGAAAAATAAGAACCAAGATTTATCATGTAAAGGTATGAGATCCCAATGATGAATGTAAATGTACTGTATACCTTAAAAAATATCAATAAACTCAATGAAAAAGAGTGTGGCTTGTGTGCTGTGAATTATCTTTCAAAACACAGAAAGACATGATTTCATGAAGCTATTTCATTGTATTAAGAAATGTACTATAATTCATTGAAATATTATAAACAATGTCTCAGTATCAAGCATACAAAATGCTAGCTATTATTATGATTGGAAATCCTTTATAATTGTAATGCCAATACATTTGAAATGAAAATTATTTTGAAATAAATCACAGTTGCTCTCTAAAAACCTTTTGTATAAAATGAGAGTTTTCTTGTTTACTAACAGGACGATATATAGTGAGGTGCACCTGTTACTGGCAGATTAAGATGATTGTACCCCTTCAGGATTGTTTCCAAGATAAATGCACTTATTGAAGCTTGTAAGTTTTAGTGTCAAATAAGGCTAGTCAAAAGCAAAACTAAATTGAGAATAAATCTTGCTTGGTACTAAGTCATTTAGTCTTTTCTTCAGGGCTCCTAACATCCAGCCTAGAGACCAAGATTCATCCTCCATATCTCAGAAGCATTTTCTTTCCTTTTTGTCTCTGGGCACCTTCCCTCAGTTCCTTCTTCCACAGGAACCCATGCTATGAGCAACAGGTAAGAGGTTGTATATGCTGTATCCATATCATGTGTTTCCCCATTATTTCCCAGTCTTACCATCTACCCAGTTCTGCAAGAATCTGATTTCTTTAACTGATGAAATAATCTTATCTCCATGGTAAAATCTGGATAGGAGCTTGATATTTCTGTAGCCATCAGTAGGGATCGGAACAGAGTGCAGCACAGTAGGGAGGAAGAAAGGATTTCTATCTCTATGGAAATGGAAATATACATAGGATGTACATGGAAATCTACTCATAATAGATTCTGTAAATCCCTCAATGGGAAGCCAGTGATGAGAAGAAATTTAGCCTGACCCAGGTCATAATTATGACAATGATCAAAATTGTCCTTCTTAAATCCATTTTGAGTTATAATTTCTTCTAAAGATGACTAAAACATCTCAATCTCTACTTGTACCTTTTCTACTGTTTAATATTTATCATTTCAAGATGTCTTGGTCACTTTTTCATTTCTAAGACACAGTACCCAACACCCAACACTTAAAATAAGATTTATTTTGGCTCAAGGTGTGTAGAGATTTCAGTCTATAATTGACTGGCTTCAAGGCAAGGCAAATATGACAGAAGAGAATCTTTCATGGAGTAGTAGGCAGGGAGCAAAGCCTGAGGTCAAGGGAGGAGAGAGGGTGATAAGCAGTTTTAGAACATGCTTCTAGTGACACCCTCCTCCAGGCAGGCTTCATATTCCAGCATCACATATTGGTATAAACTCAACAGTGGCCTAATGTGCTGTTGAGTATCATGCCAACTAACCTGTCCAAAACCCACCTATGAGCATATAAGGTTTTGGGTGGTCATCTAGATATATACCACAGCAAAAGCTCATTAGGGTTCATGAAGGTTTGGTAATAATGGGACAAGTTGATACACCTCAAGACCCTAGTGATGGGTAATACAGTGACTCTTACAAAACCCACACATAAATAAGGACTAATAGAAAAAAATATATATATATATATATTGTACCAGGGATTGAACTCGGGTCCTTGTGCTTGAGAGGCAGGCCACCGAACTGCTAAGCTAAGTCCCCGGCCTAGAAAGTGTCATGTTTAAGTAAAAAGCAATGCATATTGGTCTGCAGCAACAGAGATAACAGCAGTGCAGGTGTGTACATAGCAGCCAGCATCATTCTGAAACCAAGTGGTACAATGATGTATATATTGTACCAGGGATTGAACTCGGGTCCTTGTGCTTGAGAGGCAGGCCACCGAACTGCTAAGCTAAGTCCCCGGCCTAGAAAGTGTCATGTTTAAGTAAAAAGCAATGCATATTGGTCTGCAGCAACAGAGATAACAGCAGTGCAGGTGTGTACATAGCAGCCAGCATCATTCTGAAACCAAGTGGTACAATGATGTGCAGTAGAAAGAAGCCCTCTCTGAGTCTTGTTGAGAGAATTGAAGCCCACAGGGAGAGTGAAAAGTCACCTCAATAAAGTTGCAGCAGACTGCAGCAGTAGGCTGTGTTTGACACTATTGTAGCTGATTGGACTGCTTTGGCAATTGTGAACAAGAACGCCAACAATTTTTAAACAGTATCCTAGGAAGAGACAATGAAGGTCACAGCCCCATGAAGCCAACAGAATCCATCAAGTAAGACAAGATATTAAATGCAAAGGGGGTAATCCAACAACAACAAAAGGGAATGACAAATATAAGTCAATACATATCAGTTATAAACATCAATATTAACAGACTTAATTCACCAATCAAAAGAAATAGACTGGCAGAATGGTTCTTGAAGCAAGTTCCAACAATGTGCTGTATACAAAAAATACACTTGGGGCCAGAGATGTAGCTCAGTTGCACTTTGCCTACCTTGCAAGTGCAAGGTCCCACATTCAATCCTCAGTATCTCCCCTCAAAAAAGAACCACACTTAATTCAAAAAGAAGCTCATGTGCTTTAAGTTAAATGGTGGAAAACAATACTCCTTGTGAGAGGAACCAAAAATAAAAGCAAAAGTAGCTAGCCTATTTGCAGATAAAATGGATTTGGAACCAAGACTAATTAAGAGACAAAGAAGGTCACTTCATCCTTGTAAAGAAAACAACCCCAGAGGAATAGATGACAATCATAAATATAGATGTGCCAAATACAAGTGCACCAAACTATATAAGCAAGTATTACTGGACATGAAAAATCAAATAACTTCTAATACAATAATAGTGGAGGACCTCAATAACCCACTGTCATAAATAGACAGAAAATCTAGACAAAACCCCAAAAACAAAACACTAGAACTCAGCCGAACTCTTGAACAAATGGACTTACCCAATGTTTTCAGGGTTTTCCTACCCACAAAATTAGAATACATATATTTTTTCAGTTTCACATGGATCTTTTGCCAAAACAGACCACTTTCCTGCTCATAGAACATGTTTAAGTTAATGTAAGGAACTGATTTTATCCCCCGTATATTATCAGATCATAGTGAGATGAAATTGGAGATCAATAATGAAATAAACCACAAGAACGTCACAAACCCATGAAAATTGAACAACAATCTCCTTAAAAACCAATGGGTTACAGAAAAAATTAAAGAAGGCATTAGACAGTTTCTATAATTAAACAATTCCAGTATAGAATATTGGAATGTATGACACACAAAGAAAGCAGTCTATAAGGGAAATTCATAGCAGTTAATATCCATATTAAGAAAACAGAGCAAGATCCAATAGTCAACCTATTGGTGGACCTCAAGCTTCTCTAAAAGAGCAACACAGACCCAAAGCTAATACAAAGGAGGAAGTTATAAAGATCAGAGCAGAATTCAATGCAATGGAGACTAAGAGAATGTAGGGAAAGTGGGACGGGTAGGGGAAAGGGAATAAGGGAAAAGAAAAAAAAATGAGAAAATGAAAAAATAGAAATAAAGTGTTTGGAAATGGGGCGGAGAGTGAAGGGAGGGCAGGGAAAGGGGAAAAAATGAGAACAAAAACCTGTCATGTAAAGGTACAAGATCCCAATAATGAATGTAACTGTACTGTACACTAAAATGTACCAATAAACTCAACTAAAACTAAAAAAAAAAAAGAGAATGATATAAAAAATCAGTGAAGCAAGGAAATGGTTCTTCAAAAAATAAACAAAATTGACAAACTGTTAGCCAAACTTTTAAAGAAGAGAGGAGAAACGGCCCAAGTCTATGCAATTAGAAATGAAAGGGTGAAATTACAAAAGACAGCAGAAATCCAGAGGTTCATGAATACATACTTTAATAAACTATATGCCAATAAAATGGAAAACACAGAAGAAACAGATTGATTTCTAGATACATATTAAATAGCAAAATTGACTGAAGACCTAAAAATTATAAACAATTCAATATCATCAACAAAATTAAAAACACAATTAAAAACTTACCAACAAAGAAAAGCCAAGGTCCTGATGGTCTCACTTCTGAATTCCACAAGACATTTAAAGAACTATTGCCACTATTATTTAAACTCCTCAATGAAATTGAAAGAGAAGCAACATCCCCAGATTCATTTATGAAAGCATCACTTGATCCCCAAAGTAGAGAAAGACCCAACCAAAAGAGAGAGAGAGAGAGAGAGAGAGAGAGAGAGACGGAACTATAAACCAATTTACTTAATGAACACAGATGCAAAAATTCTCAATAAGATACTGGCAAACAGAATGCAAAATGTCATCAAGAAGATCATATACACTAACCAAGTGGTATTCATCCCAGGGATGCAGGGGCTGTTCAATATACACAAATCAATATATGTACTACACTGTATTAACAGAACCAAGGACTAAAACCTTATGATCATCTCAATAGATGGAGAAAAAGTGCTCAACAAAATCCAACACACCTTCATGACAAAAACCCTGAAGAAAATTAAAAAAGACTGCCGCTATCTCAACCTGATAAAAGCTGTCTGTGAAAAACCAACAGCCAACATCATACTAAATGGTTAAAAACGGAAATTCTTCACACTATAATCAGGAGCAAGACAAGGATGTCCACTATTATGACTCCTGTTCAACATATTTCTGGAAATATTAGCCAGAGAAATTAGACAGAAGAAAGAAATAATAGAAATAAAGATAGAAATGAAAAAACTAAATTGCCCTATTTGTAGATGACCCAATACTCTGAATAGAAAACCCCAAGAATTCTACCAAATGTCTTTTAGACCTAATAACAAAATTCAGTATAGTATCTGGATACACAGTCAGAACACAAAAATCAATAGCCTTCCTGTACACAAACAGTAGACTCACTGAGAGAGGAAGTGGGAAAAAAGTCTTTCACAATAGCATCCAAAAAACGAAATACCTAAAATTCTACTTAATGAAAGAAATGAGACATCTCTACTCTGAAAACTACAGTTGTTAAAAAAAGAGACAGAAGAGACTATCAGAAAATAGAAAGACATCCCTTTCTCCTGGTAGGAAGAACCAATATAGTGAAAATGGCCACATTTCCAAAACTGCTATATAGATTCAGTGCAAACCCAATTGAAATTCCAATAGAATGTTTCACAGAACTTGAGAAAACAATTCAAAATTAATTTAGAACAAGAAGCGACCTAGAACAGCAAAATTTTTTCTAGGCAACAAAGACAAGGTAGGGGGTATTGCAATCCCCAACTTGAAACTATACTATACAGCTACTGTGATAAAAATGACATGATACTGGCAAAGCAACAGACCTCAGGGCCGGTGGAACAGATTAGAACATACAGAAACAACTCAAGACACACTCAGCCACTTCATCTTTGACAAAAAAACTAAATGCCCTCATTGGAGGAAAGATAGTGTCTTTTATAATGTTGCTGGAAAAATTGGGGTCCAACTTGGCAAAGATTAAAACTACACCTGTATCTCAGCTCATGAATTAAACTAAAATTGAAATGTAAAAAATGTCCAAATAATTAAAATAGAAACACTAACCCAGATAGAAGAGAGTTCAGGTACAACTCCTAAAGATACTGCTATATGAAAAAGCTTAATGATTACTTTCATAAAAATTAATAATATTTTTATTAAAATATTTTTTGTCCAGTACTGGGAATCTAACTCAGGACCTTGCACTTGAGAGGCAGGCATGGTGACACTGAGCTAAATCACCAGGCCATACTGTAATACTTTTTAAAAACGTAAATGTTCACAGTATTTTTCCTACTTTATGTATTTCAATTTAACATTTATAAACGTTATGCATTTTTTTACTAATTTAAATTCCAGAAAAGGTGGCAGATTTTGTTAAAAGTATTCTTAAAATACATGAAAAATTCCTGAAATCTTTACAAATACTATCTTGGAATTTTTTCCACTGGCGTATTGTTTAGCTATTATGTCTGCTTTCTAACACCAAATTCATAGATTCCATACATTAAAAGTATATGTTTTAATTGGTTCATAAATATAATCATTTAAATTTTTACAAATATGTCTTGAGTGTGAGAGCTTCTGATCCAATCTCACTTAATATTTCTCTTAAAATTTAAAAACAATACATCACATTTTAACAAAAACTGCAGGTCTTTTTACAGTAGAAAGAAAATCGATAAGATTATCTTCAGTGATAATATATGATGAATGATTAACAACAAGGTAATTTGCTAGAATTTATCAGAAATACACCTTATTTTTGTTTCATGTTTTAATTATCATATGCATAAGGTTATTGTATCTCATTATTTGTGAATTTTCAGTAAGGAATCTATCTCTGCAAGTCTTTCTTCCTTCTGAACTTACTTTGAGATTTCATCAAGAGAACACGTTCCCAATTAGTGTGGGTATTTTTTTCTTTAGGGAACTAAAACACTTGATGAAAAGTTTTGCATATTATTTCCTTAGTAACTGTTGGTGTTCTGTGCTAATGAATTTATCAGTCATATATTTATATTAAATTTGATAATTAGTAACGACAATAGGAGATACTGAGAATATACTGAAGTAGATGAAAAAAGGTAAGAATTAAACATAAAAGCTCACAATGAATAAATAATAAGAGGAAACATAAGGTTTAAATAAACTTTCTCCAAAATTCTGCATAGTCTCAATATTCTACATGGTCCCTGCTATGGGAATCAACTAGAAGCCCTCCAAGGAAGCTGTCCAAGTGATTGTTGTATAACATATGATGACAGTATGCAAAAAGGAGGACTAATTCTACTCTAAGATAATAATAATTGTCAAAAGGAGAGAAACATAAACCAAATAGAAATAATTATACACACGACTAAGGGAGCCGAGTAGGAGAAAGTAGGAGTAGAAAGAGGGAACAAGAAGATAGACTAGGGTTGGGGTCGGGGATTTAGCTCAGCGGTTCGGTGGCCTGCCTTGCAAGCGCAAGGACCCGAGTTCAATACCAATTCAATCCCCGGTACAAAAAAAAAAAAGAAAAAAGGATGGACTAAAGTTTACCTTTTCCAATGGTTCTCAATCTATGAACACAAGCCTTGATAAATCTAAATATCCTGCCCCTTCATTTAAGATTACTAGAGTAAATCAATATTAATCCTCTTTCTTTGTTTCTACCATATGTAATCATCTCTGGAAGAATTATAAAAACAATGCCTTTTATGTTTCTTACTCTCTAGGTGGTCTTGTGCATATCTTATACTTTGAAACAATGGAATCCACATAGGTTTTGTTTTTGTTTTTCTCTAAACCGAGGGAATCATATTAGATTTAAGTATCCTGAGCCATGGGAAGACAGACTGTGGAGGAAGATACATGATACAGATATACAGATATAAGAATTCCAGGGAGCCTTTGTATATGTTAGAAATACAGCAGGAAGTACTTGCTTCATCTGAAATTTTTATCAATTTTTCTTACACTTCAAAATTTTATCCAGCATTATACCTTCATCTTATCAGCCTTTCACTGAAATTGCTTGCAGTGCCCCTACTCACTATAACTACTCTCTGCTTTGAATTTCTATAATGAATAGTTTCTTGTCTATGCCACTTAAAATGTACAACAGATTTAGATGTATCTGTAATTTCTGCTTTGGTAGATTCTATATTTTGTGTGTGTGAGCACAAACTTTATATTTTAATCTGTGTATGTTGTCATAATAACATATAGAGAATAATTTAGTTGTTTTCATTATATGTTCTTCTAATTCAAAGTTAATATTTCTTTATTTCAAAATTCAGCAAATTGTGTGTGTGTGTGTGTGTGTGTGTGTGTGTGTAAAATCATGGTTAATTTTTCATTATATGTTCTTCTAATTCAAAGTTAATATTTCTTTATTTCAAAATTCAGCAAATTGTGTGTGTGTGTGTGTGTGTGTGTGTGTGTGTGTAAAATACCATGGTTAATTCTTCAGGCTAGATTTATCATAAAATTGTGTTTTCAGTCACTGAAGAACTACCATAAAATCTCTGGAATTTAGAGAAAAAGGAAAGGACAACAAATGCATTAAAATCAGTTCTGTGAGAGCGTAGAATAAAGCAATGGTCAGATGGGGACTGATTCAAGAGGCTTATTTTAAGGTCCTAAATCAAATTTAACTATTAAACTAATTTAATGTGAGTCACAAAATATAATTTGTGGTTAAATGTGGAAAAAGAATTTAGCATTAATTGAGTTTTCTTTCAATTTTTAAATTATTAAATTTACTTTCTGACCAAATAAAAGCCAGTTAAAGGATTAGAAAACTTCAAGTATGAACAATGCATGTGTCTCTAGTTTTTCACTATTTAAAATTGACTTAGATCATGATGTGTATTCCTTTTCTGCTAAAGACATTTATCAATTTTTCATTATCACTAGTCATTGACTCCACCTTATTGTAGCCTGGGCAAACTGATACAGAGATTTTCCAACAGAGGAAGTGGTGCCGCTAAAAGCAATCAACAAAGTTCTAGGTGAATTTCAGACATGTAGTTAGAGAAAGGGAAGTATGATGTTGAAAAACTGTGCAGAACTCAAAATCATATTTGAATGGAAACTTTATTTGTGTGGATTAATTATCCTTTTGTTTTGGCTTGGAAATTTTCAGGGAATTTAACAAAAGGCTGATTATATGCTTGACTGTACAGACCTCTATGGTTGAAGAAATTGAGCCTGTGTGAAGTTTCTGTTCTCTGTAGGCTGGGAATGCAGTGTGATTAGTTGTGATATTTTGAAGGGTGTGAATGGATACTAAAAAACAGAGTAATGGGCCCAGATTTTATTTTCAATTAGCTGCCAAATGGTTATAAAATGAAAAGTATTAACCATTTTATTTATCTTTTTTTTAGAGGGCAATCAAAAGTAAGATTACTGCACCCTATTAAAATATGATTTATATTAGATTTTAAATATATATATTAAAATTTCATGGAGGACCTAGACTTTATTCACATGTAGACCCAGTAAATAAATTAAAATGGATATTCTTTCTGTCAAATAGATTGTTTTCCCTGCTTCCCAAAATTTTAGGTAGTGCATGTCATGTGGATCTACAATAAAATTGAAAGATCTGCTTGGATATTCTAAGTATGAAAGATTATTGATTCACTTTAAAGTTGAACTTAAATTACAAATTATAGAATACATGTCATTGGAAAACTCAGGTACTCACAGTAGCAACTATGAAAAGACCTTGAAATAGACTGATGGAATGGTAATTATTAGTTTGTAAAACTAAAACAGCCAGGAGTGGTGGCACACGCCTGTAATCCCAGCACTCGGGAGGCTGAGGCAGGAGGATCGCTGTGAGTTCCAGACCAGCCTGGGCTACATAGTGAGTTCCAGGTCAGTCTCAACTACATAGTGAGACCCTGTCTCAAAAAAAAAAAAAAAAGACTGAAAATACTGAATTTCCTCCTGAGTCAAAATCTGCCTGGGGACTTGGGGACTTGTCAGTTAGTTTGTATTTCTTGATTTGACCTATTGATTAATGTACTGTCTTCTTAGTTTCAGTTCTCCAGGTGAGTTTTAAGGGTTTTCTTGCTCATTTGAGTAACCCTCAGAGCTGTGTGCTTGTAAGTGACTGGCCACGATGGCCAAGACTCAGTAGAAACACTAACAGCACATCTATATCACACACACTAACTCTGGTTATTATGGATTAAGGCCAAATGAGACAATCCAGTATTTTTTGTGAACAAGGACAAAAGGAAGCATAATACAAACCTCACAATGACCATATACTTCTTTCTCAGCTAACATAAATGCATTTTATTTTTTAATCATAGCCTTAGATTAGCACCACTTTTCTTGTTCCCACATAATACTGTTGTACTTCATTATAGGATCATCTTTACTTTCTGTTATGTCCCAAGCCAGAGAACAAAAGAGGCTTCCTCAATCTCCTCTTAAAATCAACACAGGTTCAGAACTAACCCTTTCTGACAAGCTAAATAGAATTTTAGGAAGCAAAATATTCTCAATTATTTCTATATTAGAGGAACTGCGTTAACCATTTCATGGACATTAACTCCTTGATCCTTACTAAAGTTCAAGAAGGATGGTAATGTCATTATCTTTATTGTGCCCAGTATAAAACTAGCCACACACAAAGAGTTAACTATATCATCCACAATTGCTATGGCAAGGGAAAGAATTCACTTCTCAGAACACCTGCTGAGACCACAGATGACTGACAGCCTCAGCTGCTACATCCTTGATCTTTCACAGTGCTTTATCAAAGCCACCCTTTGTCCAGCTGCTTCTAGACAAAAGCAGAGCATAGAGTATGACTATCATCCTATTTCTGAAGCACAGGGTTTCTCTAGAAAACAGCTTTGCCTCAAAGACTCTACACTAGCTAAATAAACCTTTCTTTAAACTACTCATATCTAGGGGTCTTCTTAGAATTCCATAACTCCAGCAATCACTCAAAGTGAAAGCAGAGAAGTTGGAATTTTAATGAGACAATTTATTGCTGCCCTTAATGCTTTTATTTTTACTAGTGCAGATTTGTAGTACATGGTGACTACAATCATCACAGAGAGTAGGTACATTTACTTTTCTTTTACTTCTGCTTCTCCCATGGTAATCACTAAATAACAAGATAATTTTAGCTGTCAAATCATGAAGGTTTACCATAAGAGGCCAAAAATGCAAAGTATAACTAAGGTGATGTCAACATTTTTTTTAAAATTGCTATGAGATATATCCTGTTTAATTTTCCTTTAAGAAATATGGATTTCTCTTCTTTAACTCCTCATTCTACTTTATAACTGGACCTTCAGGTTAGATATGGCCTTTGATACCTGTGTTTGAATTGTGAATTTCTATATTCTTCCCACTCTTTTTAAATATTATCTCCACCTTGTATGAAATCTTTTATTCCTCAGAACTCACTCTGCTTCTGGAAAGAGCAGTATTGTTGGATCTGAAGGCTTAGTTTGGCTTTCACATTCATCCATAATATTTTTGTGATTATCATTTATGATCAAAACCATTAATGCTTCTTCATTTATCTCATTAGTGTGATCCATGCTAAGGAGGCATAAGATTTTTTGATAAGTAAAGATCCTGGTAGAGTTTCTGCTATGTCATTTCTGTACTCTGAAGTGCTGTTAAATGAGTAATCAAATGAATGAATATCATTAATGAGTGCTTCACACTGAGTTTGATATATATATATATGTATATATATATATATACATATATATATATATACATATACATATACATGTGTGTGTATGTGTGTATGTGTGTGTGTGTGTGTGTATATATATATATGTTGTAGATTATTTTGGTCCCAACTTTGATGAATATCTGGTTTTTCCTTGATTGCTTTCCCATTGCACAGACTCATAAATTTTAGACTCATTTGTTTTACTAGGGCAGATTTAAGCCACCTTTGTGTAACTGGGCTGATTTTCTGAACAAAAGTCATGACTTGGTATATATTATAGACATATGATAACATTGAGTGTAATTACCATGATGACAGTAACTTCATCTGTCCTGTTGTTGCTTTGTGTCCAGTAATTGACATGCATTAGGAACTCATACAATGATTGATATGGACATATGTAAAATGTAAAATGTTGAAAACATAAAAAGAGTGCATGTTTAGATGCTGAGAGCTAATATTGATTTCTATGTGTACGTGTTTGCTTAAGAATTGAATCCAAGAACTCCTGCATGTTAGGCAAGGATTCTGCCACACATCAGCTTGAAAAGAACATTTTCCAAGGATGTAGGAGTACACACTTGAATATAAGAGGAAGGGCAATTGAATCTAATTACTTAGTTGCACTGCAGAACCTTATGGGAAGATCCCAGCAAGAAGCCTGTGTAAACTACAGCTCAGGCCCCAGCCAGTGTCATACCCTGAAAAGAATTTCACAGGCTCACACACAACACATACACACCCACTCAGATTCCATTGGTAAGTGCACACAGATCCCAGCGAGAAGCCCACATGAACAAGTGATTCACGTGGGTATGCTACAATGGGTATGTGCATTCCCAAACCAGCCAGAAGCCCATTCAAACAGCAGTGACTTGTGTGCATAGCTCCCAGCCAAAGGTCCACACAGACAATAGCTATGCACTGGTCATATCCAGATACCATCCCAAATGTGAACAGGTCCCAGTCAGAACCCTGCCTGGAGAATGGGGCAGAGTAGAAATACAAAAGGCCACCATTCTGAATGCACAAATTCGCCCAGTAGTGAGCAACAGAGAAAAGGCCTCTTGGTAGCTTACTGAGAAATGAAGACCACTAGATGAGCAAAATGTCACCTAAACAAAGGCAAAGCAGGCTGCTTCTGTTGAAATGAGAAGACATGTACACAAGCCTCAAAACCAGATTTCCAGATCACCTAAGGAAACCCCATAGGCCAATGAGGTAGAACAATCTGATAGTCAGCCACCTGGACTCCCTGAACGAGCAATGAAAGAGGATCTGGGAAAAGTGAAATCAGAAATAATTTCTCAGATAACTACAGAGGTTGTTTCCATAGTGCAATTCATGACTGATAACTCTAGAGCAGACACAGATAAAAAGAAAAATAGAGGAGCAGAGGAATATGATGGAATCCCAGCACTGGATAGAAATGGAATCCATAAAACAGATGAAAACAGATTTCCAGGAGATTAAAAACTCCATTGATTTTTACACAGCAGAATGTGCCAATGTGAGGAGAGAATATCAGATATAGCTGACAGGATTACAATTAGTGACCAGGAAAAGAAAATAATTAAAAAATAGTGAGGGAACATGAGAAGTCAATCCAGAAGCTGCTAGATGATGCAAAGAAGAATAGCATAAGACTGATCAGAGTCAATGAAAAAACAGTACAGCATGCAAATGGCATTTAAAAAAATATTCACAGAAGTAATGGCAGAAATCTTCCCAAGTGAGGAAAAAAGAACTTGACATACAGATAAATGAAGTATATAGGACTCCAAGTCATCATCAAGAAAGTCTATGTCTAGGCATATAATAGTTAAGATTCTATAAACTCAACAGAAAAATAAATTTTTTCAAGCAGTTAGAGGAAGAAACAAATGACATACAAAGGAAAGCCCATTAGAATAAAAGAAGACCTCTCAACACAAACCCTCAAGCAAAGAAGATCCTGGAGTGAAGTATTTCAAGTCCTAAAGGAAAACAACTTTCAACCCAGACTGATGTACCCTGCAAATCTATCTTTCAAAATTGAAGAAGAAATAAGGTACTTTCATGACAAAGAGCACCAGAGGAACTTCATGATTACCAAACAAGCACTATGAAAAATATTATAAAATATATCAAGAAAAGACACTGAGAATCACAACCCCAGGCAATCCAGCATAATGAATCCATCAGGAATGATAAGAAATTAAACTCAAAGGGGGAAATTCAACAAAAAGGGAAAGACATGACAAGGATAACTCAATACATATCAGTTATAACCATCAATATTAATGGTCTCAATTTACAAAATCAAAGAAATAGAAAGGCAGAATGGGTCAGGAAGCAAGATCCAACAATATGCTGCATACAAGAAACACACTTAATTAAAAAAAATAAATAACTCTTTGGACCAGGGAGTTAGCTCAGAAGTTCCACCACCTACCTCACAAGTGAACAGTCCCAAGTTCAATCCCCAGTACCAAAAGCAAGAAACTCATAGATTGAAAGGTAAAGGCTGGAAAATAATACTCCATGTGACAGAAAACTCAAAAAAAGCAGGAATAGCTAGCCTATTTGAAAATTAAATGGATTTCAAATGAACACTAATAAAGAGAGAAAAAGAAGGACACAATATCTTTGTAAAGGGAACAGTGCAATAGGAAGAGATGCCAATCATAAATACGAACCAATACTAGTGCACATTAATATATAAAACAAATACTAACAGACATGAAAAATCAAATAAACATGATAGAATATTAGTGGGTGACTTCAATACCCCACTGTCACAAATAGATCAACTAGATAAAAAATAAAGAAGGAAATACTATAACTCAATCAAACTCTTGAACAAATGGACTTAACAGATGTTTCCAGAGTGTTCCACTCCAAAAATCAAAATAAACATTCTTTTCCTGCTGCACATGGATCATTCTCCAAAATAGACCACGTTCTAGCTCATAGAACATGTTTGTCAGTGCAAGGAATTTGTTCTCCCCAGTAATTTATCAGACCATAATGTATTAAAATTGGAGATCAGTAGAAAAAGAAGCTACAAGTATTTTGTAAACTCATGAAAATCGAACAACACAACTCCTAAACAACCAATGGGTCATAGAAGAAATTAAAGAAAAATAATTTTCTACAATTAAATGACAATTCAACACAAAATATTGGAATTCATGGGACAAAATTAAAGCCTTAAAATGAAGAAAATTCATAGCACTAAATACTCATATTAGGAAAATAAAGTGAGCTCAAATAAATCACCTAATTCTGACCCTGAAGCTTCTACAAAATGAAGTGCAGAACAAACCCAAAGCTCATACAAGGGAGAAAATTATAAAGATCAGAGTAGAATTCAGTGCAATGGAGACTAAGAGAATGATGCAAAAACTCAATCAAGTGAATAGTTGGTTCTTTGAAAGAATAAACAAAATTGACAAACCCTTTGCCAACATTATCAAAAAAGTAAAGACCCAAATCCATGCGACTGGGAATGAAAATGGTGAAATTACAATGGACCCAAAAGAAATCCAGATGATTATCAACACCTACTTTGAGGACTTATGTGCCAATAAGATGGAAAACATCAAAAAAGTGGACAGATTATTAGATACATATACATTACCAAAGTTTAAAGAAGAAGACCTAAAAATTCTAAACAACCCAATATCAATCAATGAAACTGAAAACATAGTTAAAAATTTACCAATAAAGAAGAGCCTGGGAGAATAGATCTCGGAGTAGCTGTCCCAGACCTTCGCCTTCTACCTTCCACTGGGTGCTGGTCGCCTTCCCTCTGCTGGGTATCTTTCCAAAAGAATTAAAAGATATATGTGCACCTATTCTGTATGGCTGAGTAGTATTCCATTTCATTAAAATCTTATTTAAAACATAAAGAATGAGAAATTAGAGTCATTCATAGGAAAATAGATATATATTGAGGATGTACTCCTAAGTGAAATAAATAAGTCGCACATGTATAAATACCAAATAGTTTCCCTGGTGTGAAAAAATATAATAGTACATAAGATCCTAGTGATATAATTTACAATGCGAAATAGGAAGAAAAGGGCTAAAGATATAGGGGAACTGGGAAGGGTAGGGGAAAGGTAATAAGGGAAAAGAAAAAAAATGAGAAAATGAAAAAATGGAAATAAAGTACTTGTAAATAGGGAAGGGAGGAGGAGGGTGAAGGGAGGGCAGCAACAAGGGAAAAAATGAGAACCAAGACCTGTCATGTAAAGGTACAAGATCCCAATGATGAATGTAACTGTACTGTATACCTAAAATGTCCCAATAAATTCAATGAGAAAGAAAAAAGAAAGAAAGAAAGAAAAGCCTGGGTCCCAATGCTGAATTCTAGAGCACATTTAGAGAAGAACTACTGACACTACTGTTTAAACTCTTTGAATAAATTGAAAGGGAAGCAATATTCCCAAATTATTTCTTGAAATCGAGAATCACTTTGATCCCAAAAGCAGAGAATGAACCAACTGAAAAGATAACTATAGGCCAATCTCACAAATGAGCATAGATTCAAAAATCCTGAATCAGATACAGATAAAGAGATTGCAGAAGATCATCAAGAAGATCACATACCCTGACCAAGTGGAATTCATCCCAGGGATGCAGGGATGACTCAACATACACAAATCAATAAATATAATATGCTATATTAATAGATCCAAAGACTAAAACCATATAATCATCTCAATAGATGCAGAAAGCATTGGATAAACTCCAACACACATTAATGATAAGAACCCTACAGAAAATTAGAATAGATGGTCTCTATCTCAACCTGATAAATGCCATCTATAAGAAAACAACAGCCAATATATTACTAAATTCTCAAAAGCAGAAATCCTTCACACTAGAAATAGGAATAAGAAAAGGATGTTTACTATTACCACTCCTATTAAACGTAGAATTGGAAACATTAGCCACATCAATTAGACAGGAAAAATAAATAAGAGGAATAAAGATAGGAAACTAAGAATTTCAATTGTTATTATTTGCAGACAACAGGAAACTTTATATACAAGACCCCAAGAACTCCATCTACCTTGTGGGATTTCAACTTGCCAAAGATTAATACTAGATCTATATCTCCCACCATGCACTAAACTACAATCAAAATGGATTAAAGATATAAATATTAAAACAGAAACACTAAACCAGCAGGAAGAGAGGCCAAGTAGAACACTTGAAGACATTAGCCTAGGAAAATATTTCATAAACAAAACCTCAGTTGCACATGATCTAGCACAAAGAATTAACAAGTGGGATCTCATCTTATTAACAAGCTTCTGACAGAAAGAGAAACCACCAACAGCTTGAAGAGGTAACCCACAATGTGGGAAAAAAATTTTACCAGCTGTGTCTCAGACAAATATCTATTACCTAGAATACATAGAGAACTTAAAAAAAATCAGACCTCAAAAATGCAAAGATCCAATCTAAATATTGGTATCTGAAATGAACAGCCATTTCTCAGAAAAAGAAGTAGAAATAGCAAATAAAAAGTTGAAAAAATGTTTAGCATCCCTGGCTATTCAAGAGAAGTAAATGAAAATGACACTGAGAGTCCACCTTACTCCAGAAAGAATGGCTGCTATCATGAAATCAACCAGTAAATGCTGGCAGGGCTGTTGGTGGAAATGTAGACTGGCACAACTACTATAGAAATCAGCATGGAGACACCTCAAAGAACTAGGATAGAGGTCTCATTTGACCAAGCTATTCCCTTACTGGTGTCTTCCCAAAAGAATTAAAAGAATTATACCAGAGTGATATATGTGCACCCATGTTCATAACAGCACAGTTTGTAATAGCTAAAACTTAAACACAGCCCAATTGCTCATCAATTAGAGACTTGATAAAAGAAAGGTGGGGTTTTAAAATAAAATGATGCACTACTCAGCCATAAAAATGAGAAATTAGAGACATTTATAGCTAAATACATACACATTGAGGTGATATTCTTAAGTGAAATAAATAGGACATTTATGTGTAAATGCAGAATAGTTTCTCTGGTGTAAGAAACTGAAAGTGTAAATAAGGATCAAAATATACAATAGATAATGTGAAATAGGAAGAAAAGGTCCAAAGGGTAAGTGAGAGGGGTTGGGAAACAGAAAGGAGTAATATGAGCTAAGGAAGAAATGGAAACAAAGTCTTTGTAAATAGGGAGGGGTGGAGGGGTTGATGAGAGGGCAGGGGAATGCAGAAAAAATAAAAATTAAGATATGGTATGTAAATGTAAAATTTTCCAATATTTTCACCATTATATTGTATACTTAAAGTGTACCAATAAAATTGAACAAAAAACATTATGGAAACTGTCCATCAGTGGAGTGTTCTGATAATCACACAAAGGCATATAGTGCCCAAATACTCAAATACGGTATGTGGAATGGCAGCGTTTGACAAAGTGTACTCAATGTATCCACTCATGTTATATCTGAGATTGCTGATCTTTGGCTCTCAGAATAAGATTTTGAAAGTCCAGAATCTAATCTGGAAGGCAGTAAGTATAATGAAATTTAAATGTATTTGGTGATTCATCTCTTGTAAAACATTGAATCCAGAACATTATGTGGCTGAGGTTCTGGTAAGTGCTATTTTTCTCCAGATTACCCATTTTGTTATCTATATAAAAAATGTTTCAAAAAAGCTGTCTAGGTGTTGAAAATGAGAAAAAAAATGTTATATTTAGTAAAACTGAGTAGATGTGATTTGTAGATTTAAATTTAAACAACTTTTTCATTGGTATATTTTAGGTAATAAACTCCTTATGAGACAATAAATCTTCATTGAGATGTACTTGGATCTGGAAGAATTGTTTGCATGTGGTAGCATTTTCTGTTAGTCGTGAAACCATAGCATACCCATCAGATTAGGTGAATTAAAACAATATGGTTCAAATAATTATGTGTGTTATGCCACAGCAAAGGAAAGATTTTTGTGAAATCACTTTGTTGAAAAATAATACAGACTTCTTCCAGCAGGAGAACCTTTAATCAAACTTCTTTATCAGAAATGATATTTATGCTGCCTGAAATCTCTAGCTTATATTTAGTCATTTATTCAATCGTGAATATGTCAACTCCTCTGATTGCCCAGGAACTGCAAAGGTCACAGAGTTCTATCTAGAAAGAAATTTTGAGAAGTCTCTTCTAATTATGAAAGTGTGCATTAACTTGCAATGGGTTGTTTCAGTGTCTTCATAAATAAGTGTCTTACTGAAGTTCCAGTAGAGCCCCAGCTGAAATGGAGCAATGGTGAACCCCAAAAGTTTCAAGAATTTTAAAATAGAAGCCAGTTGAGCTCAAATTCTTACCAGCACTTTGAGTAACAATTCCTGAGAAACTGCTTCACTCTGAACACAAAAAAAACCTTTGACTACTTCAGGGATTGTGCATAAAGGGCATCTCCACAGAAAACTGGGAGATTCTTATCTTGTGGCAGAGAATTTAATTCCTAAATATTTTTTCAACTAGCTACCAAACAGAACTTATTAAAATATCATATTTTCTTTTAAAAAGACAATATAAAAACCAGACATGTGATTACTACTTGGAAACAAATGGTACTTAGTAGATTGACCCAGATGAATCACCTAACTATGTCATAAAGTAACCATCACTATTCAGAATTTGAGGCACACCAAAGTTCAATAGTTTGCATAAATCATATAGGAAATGGCTGACTGTGAGATTAAGCCACAGCCCACATTCAGTGAATTTTGCTGGATTCTGTGATATTTCAAGGGAGTATTTTAGGATAAGATTCACATAGATGTAAATTTTAATTCAAAATAAAATTTATCTTTGGTGAATACGAAACTGTGTTGAACACATTAATTACCAATATATAACAACTTCTTTCCTTATGCTTTATATTCTGAGAGTATTGAAGAGAAATTGGCCAGTCATTTCTCACAGATTGTGCATGTGAACTTGATTTGTATTTGTATTGATGGCAAATTAATGCAGTATTTAAATGTGAAAGCATTCTATTCTTAATCTAAAATTATTACTAAAAAGCTAAAATTCAGTTCAGATTGTTTACATACAGATTCACTTAAAAATAACTTTTAAATGTGAAATAGGAAGAAAATGGTTAAAGGGGAAATGGGAAGAGTAGGGGACAGGAAATAAGTGAAAAGAAAAGAAAAAAATATGAGAAAATGAAAAAATGGAAATGTCTTTCTAAATAGGGAAGGGTGAAGGGGTGAAGGGAGGACAGGGTTATGGGAAAAATATAAGAACCACGATATATCATGTAAAGGTGCAAGATCCCAATGATAAATGTAACTGTATTGTTTGTCTAAATGTACCAATAAACTTAATAGGGAAAAATAAATTTTTTAGACTAAAAATAAAAACTGCAGGGAAGAGAATAGGTGAGAAAATATACAAATACATATTGTATGTGAGTAGAAACACATACACATGGGGTAACTGATAAATATGTTGAATGTTCAAACTTTTTTAAAACATCAGTATAGTAAACAACACATTGTCATTAATTCCCCTCAAAGGACTCCCCATTGATTCAAACACACTTTTCTTATTGTTGCTTCCCCTTTCTGAAGCATTTCTAGAAGTCCTCCTTTGTTATTCTCTTTAGGAAATAGGATCAGAAGTTTGGTGAGTGCTGCTGCTGAGTGCCATCCAAAGGAAAGGAAGGCTTATGAAACATAATGCTGTATAGTCTTCAACCTTCTTTCCCATATGAGACACCCAAAACTTCTGACTCTTTTCCAAAGTCAAAATGACTACTAAAGGTAAAGTTTGAATTGATTTATGACATTGAGAAGTCACTACAACTGAAGACAATGAGGATTTCACAAACACTTTCAGCACATGACAAGAATGCTAGAAAAAGTGTTTTTGAAGCAAGGAAGAATATTTTGAGGCAGATCAATAGCAATGTGTCTTGATGATAATAATTTTGAATTTAAACATGCATCACATTTTAAAATAACATTTCCTATGTACAGTCAGCTGTAACTGTAGTATATTATTGATCATATATTGATAACGTGTTCATAGGTATACAAAATCTTGAGCTACATTTGTTCCTCTATCTTCAGTCCACTCGATCCTAGACAAAGTCACCCTAAACATCTACTTACATTTAGCTTTGTACTGCTGGTGTGGCAGGGCAGGAATCAGGACAGGAGGATCATGTAGAGTTAAGGATGAGGTAAACCCTTCCTTTGAATAATGTGTTTACCACCAGCACAAACCATCAACGACTGGGAAGCAGAATCACTCAAGTCATTACCTGAATTATCACTAAATTCAGTGAAGTTCTATGCAGTGAGTATGCAAGACAGGTTCCAAATGAGTCTTTGACTTGAGTAGCACTTTTACCATCTTTATCTTCCTGTTCTTCCAAGTCTCCCCCGTACATAATCTATTTCCACTCCATCTAAAACTCTCTGCATTCTAAAACTCAAAATTCCTTTCTAAAATTGCAATTCAAATGGAGAGGATTTTTTGTTGATTAGAAAATATGCAAGTTTTGATCTTTTGATTTTCTATTCCCTCTCACTTGATACCAGCTTAGTTGAACAAACTGCTTTAGGATTTAAAGTCAGGACATTCTTTCACCCTATAAACTGAATTAGCTAGGAAAGAATTTTGCATCTTATGAAGAGATTGGGTGTTAAATATTTTCTCCTATATGTGATTTCATTACTCATTGCTTAGTGTTTTAATCCCTAACATCCGTCCAAAATGAAACTTTCCTGTGAATCTGTCAGACCATCATTCTTTTATAAATGACAAATTGGATGGTCATCTCAGCATGACAGATGAGATATCGGATATCATTTCTTGTCCATCAATGGTCAGTGACAAATACATCTTAGCATTTATTTTTCTTCATTTATAAAGTATAATTTTACTCATTCTAACCTCTATGGGATATTTTAAGCATTATGTTAAGGACTTCATAAAAATGATATTCAAACTATTTGATTTACTCATCTAGATGTTTAATACTAAAAGAGTTTTTACCTTTTGAAGACTAACATCCAGTTATTTATAATTCAGACATTATAACTTATTTTTAATTTAGACATTATAACATAGCAAACATAGTTGAGCTGCACAATTTTATAAATTAGCATATATGTAGACATCTGTGAAACAATCACCACAATGAAGAGTGTGACTCTACTAATCACCACAATGGTTAAGTCACACTCCCTGTAATTTCTTATTTGCTTCCCCTAATTCTACCCAAAAAAACTGGTTTACTTTATGTTTTATAGATTTTGTTTTTTCTAGAATTATACAAAAATCAATTATGTACTATACACATTTGAAGAGGGCCTGGTTTATTTTAGCCTAGTTATTTTGAAATACATCTGTGCTGCTTCAATTATAAGGTTTTGTTTTAATTTACTGTAATATTTCACTGTATAGCTAATCCATTCATCTATTTATTGATGTTTTGATTATTTCCACTACTTTACTATTCCAGATAAAGCAACTGTGAAAATTGAGTCCATATTTTGGTAGAGGTAAGTTTTCATTTATCTTTAGTTAACTTTTAGAAGTAGAATGTTTGCTAAAATGTGTGTTTCACTTTTAAAAAAGCAGCAAAAATATCCCTTGGTTTACTTATAACTGATTTTTGAATTGCATTTTTATATGCTGAATACATTCCTTCATCAAAAAATATAATGGGAAATATCTTCAACTAGGTTCTGATTTGTCTTTTCATTTTTGGAATATTGTACTTTAAAGAACAAGACTTTAAAAATTTTATGTGATAATAATTCATTATTTTTGTTCTCTTATGGACTATATTATTGATATATTATTTTTTACAAAGCCTTTTGGATAACACTAGGTCACAAAACATTTTTTACTGTTTTATGTGTATTGTTTTATTAATATATGTTTACAATTATGCCTGATTTATTATTAGTTGAATCTTACATTTGATATGAGATGTCAAATTAAATTTCTTTGGATATCTTTATCCAGTTTTCTCAGAAAAATTTGTTTGTAATTGTCTTTTCTCTAAGGAACTACCATCCTTTCTGTCTTTTAAAACTGTTTTCCTTGAAAATGTGAGCCTATTCTTGAGACTTCACTTCTATTTTATTGATCTATTTGTTTATATTTTACTGTTTTAATTATTGTAGCTTCTTAATAAGTACTGAAACAAAATTATTTTAGAATTTCAAATAATTATTTTCATATAAATTTTAGATTTAGCTGGTAAATTTCAAAAAGCAAAAAGCCTGCTAGAATTTCAATTAGGATTGCACTGGATCTATAGATTAATTCAAGCACAAATGATATCTATCAAATTAATTTTTCTGGTACACAAATGCAATTTGCAACATTTATGTAGATTTTATTTAACTGATTACATTAATCTCAGTTCTTTTTCAGTGGTTTGTGTGTGTGTGTGTGTGTGTGTGTGTGTGTGTGTGTTTGCTGTTTTTTGTTTGTTTGTTTTCCCTGTGGATTGAACCATGGCCTTTGAACTGAGATACAGCTTTGTCCTTTTGAACTCTTATAACTGAGTCTTGTTAAGTGACTGACTTACCTAATTTACCCAGGCTGGGTTTAACTTACTATTCAATCCTCCTGTCTCAGCTTCCCCGAGTGCTAATGTTAAAAATTTGTAACACCACTGTTTATTATATAGATGTTGCCTATGTTTTGTCATTTATCTCATTTAGTATCATTGTGGTAAGTAGTATTTTTAAATTTTAATTTTGTATTGGAGCTTTGCAGTAGCCTTGTCAATTTCACTTGAACTGTGTGGGTTTTAGAATTCTTGAAAATATTGCCAAATATTGTTATGCCCCATTTAAATTAAAGAGTTCCACTTTTTATTCAGTTTTATACTTTTTATGTCTTTTACTTATTTTTATGTAGTGCGTAGACCATCCTGTAGAATAATGAATAGAAACAAGCTTACATATTCATGTGTTATTCCTGATTTTAAGATAAAAGCATAAACCTTGCTACTAATCATAGTAAATTGGTCTTATTTTTAGAGATACCTTTTATCAGCTATAAGAAATTATTGTTTGTTTCACATTTATATTTTCCTGAGGATTGTTTTATAGTGAATATCATTTTATGAATTTCAAATATGTATCATATAATTATGAGGCATGATTGCCCTGAGATTTAGAGAAACTCAGAGAACTCAAGCAGGATTTTTATGCTGGGTCTTGAGACAAAATTTCTTAAAATTTTCTAAGAAACAGTTTTTGGATTAAGCCTACTAATATTATTGAGGGAAATTTCCTTTACTTTCAAGTAATGTGATTGTAAATATTAAATATATATACAAATTACCTCTACAGCAAGATCTAGCCATATGCATTACCACATAACTGGGAACCCAAGAATCACAATCATTAAATATTGCCTTTCCTATATATTATTAGATTTGATTTGATATCATCTTGTTTAGAAATTCTGTACCTATTTTCAGTAGGGACTTTATGTAGAAATGTATTTCTCTTGTCTTTTTCTCTAGTTTTTGTCTGAGTGTAATGACAGTATGAAAGATTAAATTGTAGAGTATTCTCTTTTCAGATTTCAGTGATATTTATTATGGATTTCTTCAGATTTCTGAAAAATTTGGTAAAAATCACTAATGAAGCAATCTGGGAATAGAATATACTTTTTGCAAAATTTTTGACTATGCATAGGATTTTTAATGTAATTGTAGGACTATTTAGGCTTTGCATCCTATTTAAGTGAACTTTAGTAGATTTCCTCTTCAAGACTTGTCCATTTCAGGTAAATAGTTGACTTAACTAGTATAAATTTATTTACATTAGTCTTAATTTTTTAAAATATTTGTAACTTCTGTAATGAAGTGCCTACATAATTTTAACTGGTGTTAATGTCTTCACTAATATTTTGACTGGCCTCTATGACTAGAAAACACTTTAGTGATTTTGTTAAGTTATAAAGCTTTGGTTTCACATATTTTGTTACTGTTTCTCTGTATTCCATGTGGTAAATATGACTTTTTTGGCTTGTTATTGCTTTTTTGGAGTTATTTGTTTTTGTTTCTTTGTTTGAGGCCTTACTTTTATTTCCAACACACTATGATATTCCCAGTAAATGTTGATATAAGGGCATTCTATGATTGCATAAATTTTATTGTACTATTATTTAGTTAATAATAATTTTAATTGTTTTGTGAATTCTTCTTTGAATCACACCTATGCTAGAGTCCAAATATATGGGACTGTTTCTGAGGTTTTTCTTAATGTTTTTCATTCCAATCCCATTTTGCTTAGAAAATATGCTTTGAATGTGTTAAATACTTTTAAATATACTTAGATTTTCATTATATCTCAGAATATGTTCTCTTTTATAAAAGTAAAATATTGTTTTGAGAAGAATATTAATTCTACCACTGATTTATCAAAGTCCTTATACATTTAAATCAGTTAAAAGTGGGTGAAAACATTATTCAATCTTCTTTATATTTATGAAAATCTTATCTGATAGTTCAATCAACTTTTCAGAGAAAAATATTAAAATATCCTAAACTTGACTTGTTTTATTTAATTGCCTTGAAGTTTTGTAAGGTTTAGTTTCTTGTATCTTCAAGATCTGATTAATTCTCTAAGGGATTAAGATCTATATGTTCTTCTGATAACTTAATAATTTTATCAATATGAGAGGAATTTCTTTATCTCACATAATCATCATTGCTCCAAAATTTGTCTTACCCTAATTTAATTATTCCATTTTTTGGAATACTTTGATTATATGTCATTTATTGTTCTTTACATTTAACCAATTTGTATTCTTTATTAAAACTCTTCCACTATAGGGATCCCTGACTTGGTATTTTACAACTAATCAATGTCTAACTCCTAATTATGTTTAATATAATGGTGATTTGTCTTTACTTTTAATGCATCATTTATTGTTTTCTACTCTTTTTGTCTTTCCTTTATTTATCGTTGTTATGCCTTTTATCTAGATGTTCCCCATAGCCTCATGTGGTCATAGCCAGAGTTTCTTGGAGGAGGCTGTCACTAGGGTATGCGATGTTGGGATCAAGGATGTGACCCTGGGATTGATTCATGGTAGTTGTCAGGAATAAGAGTGCTTCACCTTGGGTGTGAGTGCCACCCATCCTAAGACTGTGTAGCCTAGCCAGGATTTAAGGGACAAAAAAGAGAGCTGCTGCTGTAGCTGGTTATCACTTGCTGCTTGCTGCTTGTTTCCTTGCTACTTTATGCTTTGTTCCCTTACTGCCTTTTGCCCATAATGAACTGTTTCTCCTCTGTGATGTCTCTCTGTCATGCCACTCTGCCTTGGAATAGCCAACTGTAAACTGAACCCTCTAGAAACAGTGACCTAAATAATCCTTTTCTTTTGTAAATGTGGGTGTTGGGATTCTGTGTCAGCTATGAGAAAAGTAAACCAAACACTCTTTTTTCTGTCCTCTTTAATTAGATGTTTCATAATTTTATTAAATTTATTTTAGTCTACTAACTATAATCCCTTGTTATATTGTTTTAGTGATTGCTTTAGTTTATAATATACCTCCACCTTTATCTTATTACAGTTGACCTTCCAGTAACATCCTCCAATTTAAAAATAATTAAAGTAATTTACAGCAATATTTTTCCACATCTCTTTATATCAATGTCAAACTACTCTTATGTTTAATCTGCAGAATACATTGTTAGTTTCTCTAAATTGTCAGTCATGCTTTAAGATACGAACCTTATATAAAATAGCATTGTGCAACTATCAACATAGTTACTATTTCTGGTACAATTTGTTGCATTTTTCCATGTGGTAACAGCTTCTCTTTGTCAAAAAGACTTCATTGCACATTTCTGAAGCTGTATATTTTGCTGATGAGATATGCTTCAGCATATGTGCATTTGGAAATGTTGCCATCATACTTCTTTTAAAAGATATTTTTTGTGGGTATAAAAATTTAAATTTAGAAGTGCTATTTTTTCATTCTCTCTGAAATATTCCACAATCTTTAGATTTGCTTTCTTTGAGTGTTTTCTTTTTATCTTAAAAGCGTATTTCTAGTTTCCCAATCTGACATGTGGAGAGTTTGGAATGCATCACTGCTAAGTTTCTGTCAAGAAAAAAGATTAAAAAAACTGAAAATCAATATCTCTTTAAGATCCAGGGGAGAATTGATGTCACAGAGCAAATAACTGCCCTGGAAACTGGAGCAATAACACTGAACTAGAGCACACCATTGTTGGAGCCACCAACAGGTGGGAACACATAGAGGATCTGCTGACTAATCTAGGCAGCTTGAATGTAGGGTAAACAGAGATATATTTTACAATTCTGAAGATCAGTCCATCAGGAATTCACCCTACTTTTCTTTTTGAGCTTTACCCTGTGGAGTTGCATCAGGTAATTGTTATGAAAAGCTGAGAAAATTTCACTTCTTTTTCTGGCAGCATAAGATAAACAAAAAATAGCTATTTAAAATAAACCAGAACATTGAATACTCTTTACCAGAGGTCTTCGTTAAAGTGAAAGTGTTTTCCAGTGCCTACCTTGTTTAGAAGTAGGTAGGTATTCAACACTTAAGAAAAAAATCTAAGAAAGTTAAATAAGCAAATATACTTATATACTTAAATAAGCAATTATACAAATATACTTAAGGTTTTATTGTACAACAGATGGAAAATATAAAGGAACAGACAAATGGACTTTTAAAAATCCAAAGGAACCAATTGAAATTAATGTTCTGTGACAGAAATGATGAATCTCTTAGATGTTAGAGATAGACAAGAAAATAATCAGTGAGTTTGACAATAAGCAGGAAGTTATCAAAGCAAAATTCAAAGAGACAAAAATAAAACAATTGGAACAAAATATATAAATACTCTGGAACTGTTACAAAGACATAATATATATTTAATGAAAAATAACAAAGAGAAAGGAACAGAAGAAATATGTCTAAAACTTTTTAAATGTGTGATAAATACAAAACTATAGATCCACAGAGATCAAAGAATTCCATACAGGAGTTTAGATGAGACACAGATAGAAATAGAGATAGTTCTTCTTTCAGAAAAACAAAAGACAGAGAAAATCTTTTAAAAGAGCAGGGAAGCAGGCCTGGTGGATCATGCATGTAATCCCAGCACTCGCGAAGCTGAGGCAGGGGATCTCTGTGAGTTTGACACCAGTCTGGGCTACATAGTGACTTCCAGGTCAGTCTCAACTACATAGTACTTGAATTGATAATCAGCTATATGGTTGGAGAATCATAAATCAAATAAATGTAATTGAAAGTTATATAGCATTTCACCCAACATTATCAAAATACACACCTTGTTCAATATCACACTGAAAATTAATCAAAATGAACTCGTCCTGGGCAAAAAAAAAAAGCAACTTTCAAAAAATATAAATTATACAAAGTTAATTCTCAGATTACAATGTTAATATAAAATCATAACTTACACATTGAGACAGTCTCAAAATGTTTGAATATATAAATAAAGAACTGACTTTAAGATAGTAGATGTGCCGAAGAAGAAATACTAAGAATTAAAATGTTTTGGCGCAAATATCATTAAAAACATATTTTTTGAGTTTTGCGATGTAGCAAATTAATAGAAAATATACTTTGAACAAATACATTAAAGAAGAATATAAAGTAAACAATCTAAACCTCAATCTTCAAAGAAAAACTTGAACAATTTTGGTAAATTGAACCCAAAGTAGGCAAGAAATGAAAATACAACAAAAATAATCAAATTGCAAACAATAAATAGCTAAAAAGCAACCCAAGCAAAAATCTAGTTTTTTATCTGTGAAACAAATACAGTCTTAGCCAAGCTAAACTGGAAAAACAAATGATACAGGTTACTAATCTGAGAATGACATTGGAGCCAACACCACTGATGCCACGGTCATTAAAAGGCCAATAGAGGGTTATCACTTTGAACACTGTTCTTCTAACTTGTCAACTTAGATTCCAGTTCCTAGAAATATGTCATTTGTTACTGAAACTGAAAAGAGGAAAACAAAGTGGCTCCTATGGAAAAAAACGAATCATTTCAATAAAGGGCTGAAGTGCATATAACACATATAGTAAATGATAACTAAATAAATCATAATAAACAACTAAATAAACGACAGTTTCTATTTTTCTGTCTGTCTTCCCCTTATTCCACAGGGGAAGGGAGAGAGGAGCAACCATATACAATTCACAAAAATTAACTCAAAATGGGACATAGATCTAAATTTAAAGAGTAGAATCAATATCTAGGTGACAATACATGACGAATTATGAGATCTTGGGTTTAGCAGTAACATTTGAGATACACCAAAAACTGCATGAACCATCCAAGAAAAATTGGTAAGTTAAGCTTTATTAAACTGAAAATCTCTGATCTTCAAAAAATAGATGTGATTGAAAAGACAAGCCAAAGACTGAGATGGGAAGTAAGCATGTGAAAAGATGCTCAACTCCATCTCAATAGAAAACTGCAAATAAAATATCAAATATATATCACTAGAAACTTGAATTTAATTTTAAAGCTTTATGGAGTTTTATGCATGAATTGATTATTTTAGAGCCACTTTATGTGTGACTTTGCTGCTGAGGCCTGAAGGATAAAGCAAGTAGAAGAGCGAAAGGAAAGTGCCTGTTACTCAGAAATAGCATCACTGCAACATAATTGCCTACTCCACATCCAGTCTCTATAATTTGACAAGTTTTGGCCACTATATAACTATACTTTAGTACACATAATAGCTCGTTAGCATACAGCTATTATCCTTCCATTTTTTTTCCAGTAGGAATTTTATTAAAAAGCTGAATAAAATATTACAATAAGAAGATAAAATGGTACTTGGAACTAGGATTTGATTTTTTCAACTTTGACTTAATGTAAAATTCTAGGTATGCTTTCTCTTTAAACTATTTTAGGAATATTTGAAATCCCACAAGACTAAATGAATGACTATAAATTATCTGCTCAACATTATTAGGAAGATACCAACAGAAGAATATTTAAATATTGATTTTTCTCTTACAGTAAGAAAATATTTTTGGTGATAAAGTCAATGCTTCTTTGAAGTTTCAGAACCTGTTACTGTCTTGAATGGACTCATAGTCAAACTTTTGCCATTGTAGTGTTGCTCTGGCCTTACTTCTCCCACTGGATATGAATGTATTTAAACTGTCAGAAGTGGCCATCAATTTAGAAAAATCTTTCTCAAACTATTCTTTCAACTGAAGTAGCTTCTGGTTGACATTACATATGAGTACATAAATAGGTCATTCAGCACGTAGGGAACAGAGTTCAAAGCAGCTGGCATCTAGGAGAGTGAAGCATTAAAATAAATGTACTTGTATTTCAATTCTATGTGCTTATATATCACTATGAGAAATTAAAATAATTATTATTTTGTGTCAAGTTTCATGCATGTTTCACATGTGTTATTCAAGTGACATGTATTGACATAGTTAATTTCCATGAAATCTCCATGGGGCAGATATCAATACTAGAATGATATGAATTACAACCTGTGATTTATATAGCTTCCTACAGGCTCTCACAGAAATTAATGAGTAATTGTCTGGGGAGAAGAAGGAGTAAAAATGATTGTAGCATGATATACTTATGTTTACCATTTCCCCAAGATGAATGTAATATTATACATTAAAACATACTAATAATATAATAACAAAATAATTTAAAATGGATTATTTGGCTCAGTAGTCCCTAATCATATCTACCACCATATGCAGCTAAAGCAAATACGTTGGAGATGAAGATATTGATAGTAAACACAAACACATCCAATGAACTATTTTTTTCACAATGATTATCTATAATAAAAGCTCCCCCAAATTAGGTCTGTAAAATAATCATTTTACTTATATATCTAGGGGTAAGATATGTTATAGCTAATTAAAGCAGACTTCAGTTCTACTGGTTTCTAAGCTATGTAGTGGATCCAGAACTGCTTTGTATGACCCTAATCTTTATTAGACAAATACATAGTTTATTCATATCATGTTCTTATTGCAAAATGAAGGAGCTTGAAAATATCAGCCCAACTGCACAGCCACGTTAAGGTTCTGCTTTTTCTGTATTGCTTTGGCTAAAATAGATTACTGGCAAAACCTGGTATCAATGGCAGAAGAAATAATATCTTCCACTGTTTTCAACACTGCGGGGGGTGAAAATTAACAATGCCCAAATCTCTTCTACCACAAACACGTATACAAACCTCATCATCATTCATTCCCATAGGAACACACTTGTACTCTTCTTCCCAGGCAAAGATTTCTATCTCTAATTAACTAATTCCACCTGACTGTTTACTATATCTCAGGTATTTAGTTGGGTTTTTTGAGTGTGAGAGTATAGTTCCTGCCACCATCATATTTGTAATTGCTTTTCAAAGACACAAGTCTTGCCACCTCTTGGTCCTAGTGGCAAACTTGTTTATTTTAAGGAGAAAAAATATCACTAAAAAGAAAATAAAACTCAAAAGACCTATGGTTATACATTGTTTTAAAGTGTGTAGAAGGTAAATTTATCCTGTATTAGAATAATCATTTATTTAAAGCCAGGGGTATAAGTTGTAATCTTTTTGGCAACTCACTTAACAAGTTTGTCTGAGTCTATGCATACTTAACAAGTTTCATTGCCATTAATGCTATTCTAATAGAGTCTATGGAGCTTGACAATTTGATAATTTCTGTTACACCATATTGGCTTTTTGGTAACATAATTAATGATGGACTTGCAGGGAAGCCAAGAGGTGGGGGAAGTATTCAATCTACCAAAGGCATTTAAGGAATGACTTTAAATAAATGTGTTGTGCCTGTGTATGTTCCTGATCCCTGAAACTTGAGCAGGGAAGAGTAATTTGAGATTTCACTCTCAGGGCCTCAGCATGATGAGCAATCCTTCTGCAATGAGAGAAATATTTGCTTCATAAAATCACTGAATGAATTTAAAAGTCATGTGTCAAACAGATTTGTCTTAAGCAAGTGAGAATCAATTTAGAAAAGCTGCTTGTGCCTTCTCTACTGCCACATGTTCAGCCTTAAAAACTTATTTCTTCATACTCAAAACAAATATTTTTGAAGGCTCTTTGATTATCTATCTGATAAGCTCCCCTCGTTTTGCATTGCCATCTGGATGCAGAATCCAACACAGAATCATTTTGACAAGAAAGCTATTCCTGGAAAACAGAGGGCTGGGGTTGAATTAAGGAATGCTCTGGTTTTAATACGTAGGTTGCTGTCACGAGTTTTCCAGGCAATTTAAAAGGGAAAGAGAAATCTTTTTCAAAACTCAGGAATTCAGTCCAAGTTCCCTCATTTCACCCACATAATATGATGATGTATTCTTTTTAAGTCTTTTAGTTGAGGCAAGGCGGTTACTAAGAACATTTGCCCTGTGACTGTCTTCTCCTATAACAAAAACACATGAAATTAAAGAATATTAGCGCATGGTTATGATGAGGTTAAAGAGATAGGAAAGATGTTTGCTTGGAAAAGATTGAAAACTGTTGATATCTCTCTTAGTTCTATCTTGTTGGTGGAAAACGATATCCAACACTTACAATTTGGACAATAGGTTTAGTTTGACTCAGTTATAGTCTATAGTTGGCTGATTGGCAGGCAGGAAGGAACTGCACGGCAGAGGAACATAGTGGAAGAAACTGATTATATGATGGTGACCAGGAAGCAGAAAGCAAAGAGAGCAACTGGGGAGGGAGGTACACCCTTCCAGGTCACAACCCCAGTGAACCATCTCTTCTCAACAGGTCCCTACTTACAACAGCACACTCGGTTGCTGAAGTCACAAGTCCATGAATCCAGTGATGAGTACATTACTCCCATAATCTAATAATCACCTTCCAAATCTGCACCTCTGAGCTCACAAGTATTTGGGAGATCATTCTATATCCAAAACACAGTGCTACTCATGCTGAAAGAGGGAAAACATTAAAGTGTACACAGTTATAAGGGAGATTAAACCAGAGAACATGCATTAGAAACACATGTCAGAAAAAATGCATGGCTATTGATGTTTAAGATATAAAGTTTAATCCAATTTCACGCTTGTCAATAATCACAAACTCAAAATTTATCACAAAGGCAGTTTAAGCTGCCATTGTAAATTTCTAAAAATAGCTTTCATTGTTCCACAGCTCTTTTTCAATTTTCTATTGATCCTAATTTTCCTAAAGCCAAAGATAAACACTTTAATATTTCCCAGGGCCCTCTTCTTGGCACCCCACATTGATTAGGATCAAGTAATGAGTATTTGAAATTGCTGTTGTATTACATTTGAATATTATTTTTAACCTTTTCTTAACTCATAATATGATCACTTTAACACAATGTTTGTTTTATACAAAGAAGACAGAGTAGCAAGATGATTTCTCTCCTATAAATGTGTCTAGTCTGAGATTCTAGACTTTAGAAACCTTAGATTTAGTGCCAAGGATGCTATAAACCGTGAAAATGCGTCGTATATGTATCTTAAAACAAGGTTTAAACAGACACATTGTTGTACAGGATAAAGTGCTCTGTTTTCTTTCTTGTGTAATCCATGTTCTATTCTGCTTTAGAGTAGACAGTATTTATCTGTTTGTTTCCATGATGCCCAATCACCCATTCAGATAAACCAAATTCACGTCTAATCACTGTTGTGGGACTTTTAGAAGAAGAATTCCATGATTCAAGAGGCCTCACTGTGACCAGCTGTAACTGTTGGGTGCCTCCTGTCTACAAAAATATGTCTTCCACCATCATAACTTTTATACCTGAAGAATAGGACTTAATGTTTCTTTCTGCTTTGGAAAAGCATTGCCATTTTACAGATTTGGTCCTACCTGGCTTACCTTGAACCAATGTAATTTTCATAACTAAGTGATTTTATTTCAGTTCATAGCACAACCTAGCTCTTTTTTTACACATGTGGACTCTAAAACTACATACAGTTACTTACTGAATTGTTACATGCTTTCTTTCTTTTGAAATGATCTTCCTGATTCTGTTGTTTCCTTGCAAGCCAGTCTTTTCCCTTTTTATTCCAGCTTTCTCTGAAACAACGGGGATGACAGAGTATAAGCAGTATCAGAGAGTTTCTGAAATTAGATGTCACATGTGTGCAGATGCTGAGAATGTTCACTTCAATGGCTGCATAAAGAAGATACTTTGTTTCTAAGAAAAATGTCAAGAAGGCTAAAAAATTCTTAGTTTGAATAAGTGATCGCTCTTCTGACTTTGTTCAAAGGTACATAACTCAATAGTGTAATGCAAGCTTACCTATTACTCAACCTGATGATACTTTGCAGTTTACATTAAAGAAGATGAAACATATGTTAAATGTAATCAGCACTGATTCAACAGATCACAGATAAAAATGTTCAGTGTATTTTTTAAATGTAGAGCATTTTTTTTCTTGTAATCATTTGCTAAAGAATATAGTAAAACTTTTACTTATATAACTTTGATAGTATATACGGTGGTACAAATAATATAGATGATTGTGTAGCTGGTATTTTAAGCTATGCCATTTCATATAAGATATTTGAGGATGAAAGGAAGGTCCTGGAAACAACCCACCATGGAAACTGACAAATAACTCCATGTATATTTACAAGTGCATTCATGGAAACTTACTGTGATTACATACTATTTCAAAGAATAAAATTATGTCTTTGAAAGATAGGACAAATAAACTATGATATGTATATGCCATGGGATGCTAGGTTTTCAACATAATGAGTATAAATAATTGGCATGTAAATTTGTCCATGATATATATTGGAGTGAAATGCGTATTTCATAGTTTGACTATTGTAGGTTTTTTTAAAATGTTAATTTGTGGTTCTGGGGATCAAGCCAGGAGCTCAAATTTCCCAGGCAGGGGTTGTGCCACTGAGCAAAGACCTCAGCCCTTGACTACTGTAACTCTATTAACATAAAGATTATATATGTATTAGTACTTACAATTCACCAAAATATCAGTAATGAACTTTTAAGGATTTGCTTTTTCTCCGTATTTCCAATATATTACTTAAAATAAAGATAGGTAATATTTATCAAATGCAAAACATTTTATTCAGGGTCATACCAGTCCACACACCTATATATGAGAAGCACTAACATTTTAATTCATTTTTATCAGGATTTTCAAATGCTTGATATGTCAGATTTTATTTTATTTTCCTTCTCAAACATGTCACAAAATAATGAAAATGAGTAAAATATAATAACCATGTGAAATACAGCACACTTGTATGTCATGGAACTTTTGAATTGCTATAAAAATGTCTATACTCTTACTCTCAATTTCTGTACTTCTCTAATTTAAAAGTGCTAGCATACTGCCAAAGATTAAAACTAGACCCTTATCTTTCACCATGCAATAAAGTAAAATCCAAGTGGATTAAAGATCTAAATATTAAAGCAGAAACACTGAATTTTCTGGAAGATAAGTTAGGCAGAACTCTTGAAGACACTGGCATAAGAAAAGACTTTATGAATAAATCCTCAGTAGCACGGGAACTAGCAGAAAGAATCAACAGCTGGTATCTCATCTTCTCAAAAATATTCTGCACTGCAAAAGAAACCATTAACAGAAGTAAGAGACAACCTAAAATTTGGGAAAATTTTTTATCAGCTGCTCCTCAGACAAAGGAATATTACCTAAAATATATAAAGAACTCCAAACAATCAGTCTCCCCCCAAATATAAAGGCCCAATCCAAAAATGGGCATCTGAAATGAACAGACATTTCTCAGACAAATAAGTAAAAGTAGCAAGTAAATATATGAAAAAATGTTCTACATCACTGGTCATTTGAGAGATGCAGATGAAAACAACACTGAGATTCCACTTTACCCCACAAAGAATGGCTACTATCAAGAAATCAAACAATAACAAAGGCTGGCAGGGTTGTGGGGAGAAAGGAACCCTTCTCCATTGTTGGTGGGAGTGCAGACTGGTGCAACCACCATGGAAATCAATATGGAGATACCTCAAAGAGCTTGGACTAGAAGTTCCATTTGACCCAGCCATCCCTCTTCTGGATATCTCTCCAAAAGAATTAAAGGAATCAGACCACAGTGATATATGTGCACCTATGTTTATAGAAGCATAGCTTGTAATAGCTAAAACTTGGAAACAGCCCATTTGCCCATCAGTTGGAAATTGGATAAAGATGTGGTTTTTAATGGAATGCTATTCAGCCATAAAGAATGAGAAATTAGATTCATTCATAGGAAAATGGATACATATTGAGGATATACTCCTAAGTGAAATAAATAAGTCACACATGTATAAATTCTGAATAGTTTCTCTGGTGTGAAAAGCTAGAATAGTATATTAAATCCTAATGAGATAATTCACCTTGTGAAATAGGAAGGGCTAAAGGTGTAGGGAAAATGGGAAGGGTAGGGTAAAGGTAATAAGGGTAAAGAAATAAATATGACAAAATGAGAAAATGGAAATAAAGTGTTTGTAATTGGGGAGGGGAGGAGCGGGTGAAGGGAGGACACAGACAAGGGGAAAAAATGAGAACCAAGACCTGTCATGTAAAGGTACAAGATCCCAATAATGAATGTGATTGTACTGTAGCCCTAAAATGTACCAATAAACTCAATTAAAGAAAAATGAATAAATAAATAAATAAAAGTACTAGCACATAGTCTGTAGTTTAGTACAAGGCCAGAGTTTACACTTTGAGTACCACCACTTGGGAAAATGTGGTAGTCACTAACTAATTAAAGAATGGTATTTTTAAAAAGACCTTTCAGTTAAGTAGAATAGGCCAGACTATGCTGAGTTTAAGAAATGAACCACATTTGTGGTCGTGGGGTATTTAGCTCTCCCCACTACATACCTAATAGTTTCTCTGGAGTGAGAAACTATAATAGTACATAACATCCTAATGAGATAACTGACAATGTGAAATAGGAAGAAAAGGGCTAAAGGTGTAGGGGAAGTGGGAAGGGAAGGCAAAAGGTAATAAGGGAAAAGAAAAAAAATGGGAAAATGAAAAAATGGAAATAAAGTGTTTGTAAATGGCGAAGGGAGGAGGGGGTGATGGGAGGGCAGGGACAAAGGGAAAAAATGAGAACCAAGACCTGTCATGTAGAGGTACAAGATCCCTATGATGAATGTAACTGTATTGTATACCTAAAATGTAACAACTCAACAAGAGGAAAAAAAAAATGAATCATAGCACCTTAGCAGTTTAAACTCAGATGATAATTTTATTGAATCATTTCGAATCCATTACTTTTCAGGCTCTTTCAGGACACTTCACCTTTTCATCGTCATAACTGGCAACAAAGAGCTAAAGGAGCAGACCTAGCTCTTAATTGCCTTCAACTGTAAAGAATGCATATATGGTTACTGTTTTCCAGGCAGCAATGAGAGTTAGTCATGACTCCAAACTAGGTATAATGGATAGAACGAAATATAGACAATGTGGATGTTTGATGAACACTACCTTTATGTGGGAGTTGATAATCTAATTTTCTTAGAAATAGGTTCATAAAATTAATAAGGGAATTGGGACTTAGAATCACAGTCAGGTCTTTTTATTTCATATTCAATATAGATTGGCAGTGATCCACTTAGATTGTTATTCTGAAATAAAAATTTTCAGCCTTAAATCACAGACTCTTAAGACATGGAAATTTTCATCATGCTGTGACTCTGCCATCTCATTGTGGGTTTGCCAATATGACAGAGCAAAAGAGGAGAGTGCCTAGGGAAGTAATACTCATCCTCTATCTTCTGGCCCAGAAATACTTGTCACTTCCTTTCACAGATAAATGTCAGCACTGCAAGGAGTGGGCATTGAGGAAAAGCACACATATGGTTGGTCACCAGTACACAGATATAACACATAACTAATATAAACCAGATTTAATCATTGCAATTTGGCTATTTCTACATTTTCAATTGCTGCTATAGGATAGAATGAAATCTGAAAATTGCTTAATCTATTGCACTTCATCCCAAATCTCTGTGATTGCCTATAGCTAGCTCAATAATTTTACCTAAATTGGTTAGTCCTGTGGTAGAAAAAATAATCAGCTGAAAGTGTCAGCAGCTATTTGAAACATAGATAACAGACCATTTTGCAATCTGAAAATGCATATAAACTGCCATTATTTGGTTTTAAACAATTAAAATGAGACACAATTGAATTCATACCCATAGTTCTTTTCAATCAACTGACAGATCTATCATTCTGTTTGCTCTAATACAACCTAGAAAATGTGCAGGCCAGGACTTGTCAGAAAGCTTTTTATTTGAATCACTTTTTATATTATACTTTACCCTTGGAGAATCCCCTGGATAGGCTAATGAAAGTGTGTTTAACTAATTGAATAGAAGAGAGAGCCATCTGTCTCTTCAGATCTAGCATCCACAGTCCGAATGAATCCAAGAGGAAAGACATGTTAAATCTTCACATAAATATTAGCCCAAGAGTGCAAGTGTCAAAAGCAAATATTTGATTTAAATTCCAGTCACCACATAGGCCTGTCTCTTATCTTACATATAAATGTTCAATTAGAAAATAAAATATAAATTCAAAAATAAAAACAAGCCTAGTATAGTAAATGGCACTTGCAGGTGTGAAGATGACAGCAAATCTCATGGAAATTGTCAAGACTTAAAAAAGAGTGCTTGTGGTTCTCCACCTATCAGAATTCTGTGTCTGAGGTACTTTCCAGCTGTTTTGGCAGGTATGTAGATGAAATTATCAGTTCTTTATTAACAGATGTTTTACTTCTTAAATGTTTGTTTATGGGAAAAATTAATGTAGCATACAACTTGCAATTAGTTTTTACACTGTTAATGACAGATTCTCATAAAATGCCTTTCATTGAAATATGGAAGTTAATGGCATCAGTGAAGTGTACATATACTCAGAATCAGAGCTGAAAAATATCCAAGTCAATACACTGTGCATAAATTTTGACCCAGCATTGATAGGATTGCTGGGAATTTTGCAATTGGCCATCCATTTAGCAACTTGAATATTAAGGATCAATTTATGGTGAACATATTTGATGCAATGTGGCCCTGGTGGTTAAAGAATATGCCAGATACTAATTATTACTAGTGCACATGCATATGAAATTATGGTGAGTGTTGCAGTTCAAATTCTACTTGAGAAAGTCCTCTGGACTTCTTCTGAAAAATAAATATACATGAAGCGTGGTTCTCATCCTCCAGGAGATAAATTGCAACAGTGATTCCTATATATCAACTCTATGTTAGAACCGCTCTGGACACATATTCAGAATAAGAAATTCCCAGTACGCTCTCCAGATTTATACTTATGTTTGTGCTTTTCTATAATACTTTAAGTTTAGTTCTTAAATTTATCTTTCTTATCTATATTGAGTTAAATTTTTACATGTTCTGTGTTAAGGGTCAAATGTAATTCTTTTGCATAGAGATATCCAGTGACAATATTTATTTTGCAGACTATTCCTTCCCATTAAATATTCTTGAAATCCTGTTGGAACTCACTATGCAAAAATTTACAGGCTTATTTCTATACTTCATTCTCTTGAGATGTATGTCTGTCCTTATGTTAGTAAAACATTGTTTTGACTACTGTAGCTTTGCACTAGGTTTTGAAATTGGGAAGTGTGATGAGTATTCCAACTTTGTTCATTTCAATTTTATTTGAATCATCTTCTGGATTTCATGCACATCCACATATTTTTAAACTGGCTTGAAAATTTTGACAAAAAAAGGCACATATGATTTTTTTCAGCTCTAATTGAGTTTATTGGTACATTTTAGGGATACAGTACAGTTACATTCATTGCTGGGATCTTGCACCTCTACACGACAAGACTTGATTCTCATTTTTTTATAGAATGGAATAGAATTAATCTCAATATATACATTTGGGTAAGAAACTTTAAAATTAAGGCCTTTATTAATAAATACAAATATTTCCATGTATTTGATTTTATTTGTTTCTTTTAAAATGTCTTATCATTTTAATGTACAAGGTTTTCAGTCTTTAAATTAAATTGGTATCTAAGTATTTTATTATTTTTAGATTATTATACATAGAATTTTATCTCTGGACTGTTCATTAACAGTATAGTGAATAAAACCTTTTTTATATTAACCTCACATCTTGCCTCCTTGTGCAACTTGCCTAGATGATGTAATAGTTATGTGAACATATTTCCTTTTACTTTCCATATGCATATCATGTTGTTGGCAAATAGAGATAGTTTTTCTTATGTGTTCAAATCTATGTATAGGAGCTGAGGATTTAGCTCAGTGGTTCTGCTGCCTTCCTTGCAAGCAGAAGGTCCTGAGTTCAATCCCCAGCGCACACACACACACACACACACACACACACACACACACACACACAGCAAATCTATATATTGTTTATTTATTTTGAGTGTTTGATTACCTTGGACAGAGCCTCCATTGCAAGGTTAAATACAAATGGTGAGAGTAGATGTTCTACCTTTTTCTGATGCTACAGGGAAAACAGTTTTTCAATCACTGAATATGCCCTTATTCAGGTTAAGAAAGTTCCCTTCTATTTCTAGAATATTGAATGTTTTTAGCATAAAATACTGTTAAATTTTTTCAATTATTTTAGTTTTCACTGAGATTATCTGCTTTTTGTCTTTATTCTATTTATATGTTGATTCCATGTGTTGAGTCTGCCTTACACTGCTAAAATAAATCCCATTGGTTAGTATCTATAATAATTTCTATATGTGTCTGAATTCACTTTGATAATATTTGGTTAAATATTTACGTAAATGTATCTAAAGACAATACTGAACTATAGTTTTCTACAGAAGTGATGTATTTGTTGGTCTAGGTAACAGGGTAAAACATAGCTTGAAGAATGACTTGGGAAGGAAAATCTTTTCTATTTTTTTAAGTTTGTGAAATACTAATGCAAACTTTTGGTGGACATTTGAGTCCACCTAAGAAGCTCTCTGGTATTGACATTTTTGGAGGGGAGGATTTTTATTTTTAACTCCAACCATTAATATTTATAAATTTATTCATATTTATATTTTTCTTGAGTTAGTGTCTTTGTAGTATCACTCCATTCAAGCCAGCATCTGATTTTTGGATACTAAATCTTCAAGTATTTTATATTTTCTTTTTATTCCTCTAAGCTTGGTGATAATGTCATCTTCTCCATTCATGTGTGTGTGTGTGTGTGTGTGTGTGTGTGTGTGTGTCTTTGATGAAAGACTGAGTATTACTGAACTCAATTTCTTCACCTTGAGCTATATCCTGAGCTCATTTTTTATTTTGAACCAACACTTCACTAAGATTTCCAGGCTTTGCTGGAACATGTGATTCTCCTGTCTCATCTAAGCCACAGTGCTAGGATTACAGGTACGTGCCATCTTGCCCAGCTTCCTTTCTCCTCTTTAATTTTAGTGACCTGGGCTTTCTCTAGTTTTATTTGTCATTCTAGTTAAAATTTTGGCCATTTCTTTGGTCTTAAAAAAACAATTCTTGGATTTATTAATGTTTCATATTTCCATTCTCTTTCATTATCCACTTTGACATTAGAAATATTTTCAAAATTAAAATATCTTCAAATTCTTCTTTTGAGTGTGCCATCTGTTTCATAATGGGACGTTGACTCATACATCACAGTAAACAGCTTGACAAAAAGCAGTGAAAAAGAGATTACCGAGCAAGCTCAAGGAATGGTAAACAGGTAAATATTTAACTGACCTACTTATCATGGCTGTTAAAATAAGACTTTGGGAAGAAGATGGGAAAGAATGCGAAGCACAACCACCAGCAGCCATCTAAAATACGTCATAACTTATTTCATATACACCTGTATATCTGCTTATCTGTCATCTATCAATCATTTGAAACACTAGGGTGAGATGCTATCTATTCAAGATGTATCATAGTGAATATACCAATCTAAAGAAATACAGTGATAATTAAACTGCTACATCATTAAGTGTAAAATTCATATAAATTTATGAGACTTTTAGTATAAAAATTATCATCTTAAATTTTATATGTCTTGGAATAGTTCCCTATATCAAAGTGATATAAATTAATTTTTTAAATTATAAGCTTATTTAAAAATTTGAAAACAACTGTATTCTCATTACCTAACTACAGTGATTGATAATATTTGGGCATATTTATTATCTATACTCTGTTATTTAGATATCTTATATGATTTTATATGATTAAAGTTATATAAACTTTTATTATGTTATATAAAGTCATAAAGTAAATTAAAACAAAATTTCATTTAAGTTTTCTTACTATATTATATGGAATTTCTAATTTAATTTGGTTGTTTTTAAGTGCACATACTCTAATCATTCCCCTTTAGCATATTTATATTATTGATAGTTTGTTATAAAATGATACTTTTAAAATAATATTTTTGATATTTATTTTATTTTATACAATTTAGGATTTTCTGTATAATATAGTTAATAATATGTTGTAAGGCCCTAGATGATAAATATTGTTGAATTGTCTTGCAAATACATTAATATGAATTGACATATCACTGTATTAGGTTTCCCTAGTATTAAATAACAGGTTGAGATTTAGTCAACAACTTTCTCTCTTCTGCCTTTTTGTCATTAATTCTCTGAGAGCTATAGAAATGTCTGATGCTTACTCTTGGTTAAATGTTTGTAATGCCATGGCTTGCTAAAAAATGTATGCAGTGCATGCTTTATGTTTTTTGAAAGGTGATAGAAAAACTATGCATTGATCAGTCTTCTCATGATTCCAGTGCAGTTTAAAACAGTTATTTCTAGGCAAACCAAACAGGGACATAGGCAGTTCATGGCAGTGTATTTCAACTAGTAAATCAGATATAGACAAATCTTTTGTATAAACACAACACTAAATAATGCGAATTTACTTTTGTTTTGTATTTGTAACTTATCCTAAATGCTTAAAGCTTTGGGTTTTGGATTCTGGATTTTCTGCATCCTTCATATGAGGAAAGTTATAAAATATTTTTCATGTAGAATCAAGTTGACAATGAAAAATTTTAGATAAAGAGAGTTCAAATTGTCTAAAGATATAATAGAGAGGGGTAGAGTGAAAGGGAGGGCAGGGGAATGGGGAAAAAAAGAAGAACCAAGATCTATCATGTACAGGTAAAAATTCTCAGTGATGAAAATTTTCATTATGTATACCTAAATTATACCAACAAATTTTTAAAAAGGGAAAATATTTAACCAAGAAAAATGATTAAAATGCACGGTAGAAAAAGATATTCTTTTTTTCCCACATTTTCTTTATTGAATTTATTGGTACATTCTAGGTATACAGTACAGTTCCAAACATTTTGAAGTTAAACTCCTAAGTGAAATATATAAGTCACACATGTGTAAATACCGAATAGTTTCTCTGGTGTGAAAAACTAAAATAGTACTCAAGACCCTAACAGGATAATTAAAAAGATATTCTTTTGGTTATTAATTTGTTTTTGGTTTTGTTTTTATTTATTGTGGAGAACATAGGAGGAGTTTCCCTGGCAACAGAAGATTGCAAATCGAACAAAGTAAAATAAGTCTTTGGGATACATAGACAGACTAGAGTTTTCTGAATTATACAATTCATAGAAAAGGAGGTAACATTAAGGTCAGTTCCATTTTATTTACCTCAAGGTAAACACCCCTTAAATTGAGCTTATTAATGTAGAGCCTTGAACAAATAGTCTGTGTTTTCTCTTGGGAATACAGTTACAGGTGACTTTTTGAAGTGGACTGTGACCACAGTCTTTTCACAATTTAATATCAGAGGCAGTGATCACATTACTTTTGAGCAGAAGATTTAACCAACTACCACAATAACTGTAGTCATTAAGTTCAGAACAAGATGTTGGCAGAGATGCTTTTGCTGATCTGTTTTGGCTAGGATATGGCAACTTCTTCCTTTGTCTCCACGTGGTCTTTCCTTTGCACCTGCCTGTGTCCTAATCTCTTCTTAACAGGTACAAAGTATATAGAATTAGTGTGATTTTATTTTACTTTAATTACTTAAAGGTTATACCCCAAAATTTAGACACATGCTAAGATATCAAGGGTTTGTATGTCAATATAAGAATCTATGGGAACACAATTAAGTCTGTATTACTACCATTAGGTGTACCCCCTTGCTGACCCACCAGGACAGAACTTGAACACTTTATTGGTGTGCTGAATGATAAGTTTAAATGTTTTAGCTACTGTAGAATAATTTGGGAATTCTGTATGACATATTTTACTCAATAATATTTTGTAGGTTAGTCTATGCAAAGGAAAGAGCAGAAATAAATAATGTATAATAGTCTTGCTCTAATAGGTCCTAAATTTTATTAAGTAGAGATGACGGGTCCTAAATATAAAATTTCCTAAATATAAGTAGATACGGGCATGTGGGTTAAATGTTTCTGTGAATTAATTGGAAAGTACAAACTTTTAGGGAAATTGATCTATAAATCCATATAATTTGAATACAATGCAATCTATATACATATAAATTGAAAACTATCTATAGAAAACATTTCAAAGAGGATATTTACATTTTGCTGGAGTAATAATACATTTTATAAAATTAGAGTAATATTTATGTTAAAGCTTAGGTCCAGAGAGCTTAATTAAATTGTCCATAACTGCTACAGTTAGGGGAAAATTATTAAAGCTATAAAAATACTTCTGTTCTCAGACAGAATAATTTTTCAAGTTCATCTAGCATTTTTACTTGATTGTTTGACTCTCATTTGGAGAACAATATGATATTTTATTCATGCCTCAAAATCCTAGAGGGGAGGTAATTTATTCTGTTTCACAGAAGCCTCCTAGCACCCTGTTTGATGAAGAATACAATGGAGACTTCTATTTCTTATTCATTAAATATTAACTTTGGTGCATTGAATTTATATGTACTTCTAATATATAGATCTTAACTCTTTAAGGTAAACTTTTAAAGTACCTCAATTGATAAAAATTTGTTTTTTAAATCCAGAATGGTTATGTTGATAGAATCCAGCTTTTTATAATTGTAATTAACTCATTTTCTTTAAAAATGTGACAAACAAGTTGATGGTCTTTTTTGTCTATGAAATTTGTGTTTTTTCTGACTTCTGCTCAAATACATAATTGTGGGATTAATTATAACCCTATTAATATGCGCTTTAAGAGATTACCAATTTCTCTATGCATAGTATTAAACAAGCTTAGATTTTTACTTTTACCTGTGAACAATATCTTCTATATGATACATATCAACTTAGGGCACTTAACTTTTGGTGAAAGAGGTCAGTTCAATGTAAAGGAGTAAAGAGTCAATAGCAATTTGGGAAAAAGATAAAAAGTAAACAGAAAATACAAGTTTCCTGGATACTTGAACTTTCTGAGTTCTATATTGAATATAGTAGCTTTCTGTGAAATTCAAGAAAGAAAAATTATAATATACTAATAAAGAAATTTCAAGTATCTCGACTTGAGATTGTCACCCCATTCCCCAACAAAAGAAAGCAGACATTATTGAATTAAGACAAATTTTAATTCCTGGAATTATTTAACTTTGAAGAGATAGAAGTGAAGAATTTAAATAAAATGTTAATGTTTTGATTGTTTAAATATTTTTTAATTCTGTGAAATATAGTATTGGAATTTCTGGGTGTTGACCTTGTATCCAGCTACTCTGCTGAAAGTGTCAATAGAAGTCTTTTGGTGGAGTTTTTGGGTCTTCAATATAGAGTATCAAATCCTTAGCAAATAATGACAGTTTAACTTCTTCCTTTCCTATCTTTATTGCTTTAATTTGAACCAGCCATCCCTCTGCTGGATGTCTTTCCAAAATAATTAAAAGAATCATATTACATTGATATATGCGCACCAATGTTTATAGTGGCACAGTTTGTAATAGCTAAAACTTGGAAACAGCCCATTTGCCCATCAGTTGGAGACTGAATAAAGAATATGTGGTTTTTCTATAAAATGGAATACTACTCAGCCATAAAGAATGAGAAATTAGATTCATTCATAGGAAAATGCATACATATTGAGGATATACTCCTAAGTGAAATAAATAAGTCACACATGTGTAAATACTGAATAGTTTCTCTGGTGTGAAAAACTATAATAGTACATAAGATCCTGATGATATAATTGACAATGTGAAATAGGAAGAAAAAGGCTAAACATGTAGGGAAAGTGGGAAGGGTAGGGGAAATGTAATAAGGGAAAAGGAAAAATTGGAGAAAATGAAAAAATGGAAATGAAGTGTTTGCAAATGGAAAGGGGAGGAGGGGGTGAAGGGAGGGCAGGAATAAGGGGAAAAAGTGAGAACCAAGACCTGTCATGTAGAGGTACAAGATCCCAACGATGAATGTAACTGTACTGCATCCCTAAAATGTACCAATGAGCTCTATGAATTAAAATAATAATTTTAAATTAAAGGGTAATGCCTGCTTTTAAATTTGATAGATTGTCTTTTAATTTGCTGGAATATTTTTTTCAGTTTTAATTGAGTTTATTGGTACATTTTAGGAATACAGTACAGTTACATTCATTGTTGGGATCTTGTACCTCTACATGACAAGTCTTGATTCTCATTTTTTCCCCTTACCCCTGCCCTCCCTTCACCCACTCCTCCCCTCCCCATCTACAAACACTTTATTTCCATCTTTTCATTATTTCAATTTTTTTCCCTTATTACCCTTCCCCTACCCATCCCACCTTCCCTACACCTTTAGCCCCTTTCTTCCCATTTCACAATGTCAGTAATCTTTAATTAAAAATCATATTGTAGCATGAAGCATTCTATAAATTAACAGCATTATGGTCTAGTAAATATCTTCACTTAATTCTGAAGGACTGGACCATGTGTAATCTATTTTATTTTGATATATAGCTATACTATCAAGATATTAGATTATTTTTGTTTATGTGGGCACTTTATATCCCTTCCCAAAATTTTTTGATTCCAGAGAGATTCTTGAGCTTTATACTATCAAAATAATCTTCAAAGAAGGGAAAGTAATAAAGATGAGAAAACTAAAAATGGAAACAAAGTCTTTGCAAACAGGCAGGTGTGGATATGTTGAAAGTGGGACAGGGGAATGGGGATAAAATAAGAACAAAGACATATCATGTAAAGGTGAAAGTTCCTAATGATGAATGTCATTGCACTCTATACCTAAAGTGTACCAATTAACTTAATGAATTTTTAAATGGCCTATAGTTTCCTGAGGCTTTTGAGCCCAATAACACTGTGTAATTATTTTGAGATTCAATTTATTCATATGTAAGATAAGAATGATGAACCTCTTCAATACACATTAACAAATCTAACTCATAGGAATGATATTGTGAGTTTTTATCCCTTTTAGCCTTCCCTAAATTAAAGTATCTGAGTCTGTCAAGCAACTTCTGCTTTATGTTATCTCCGGAATCCTTCAAAATTACTGAGTCCACCTCATGTGCTTCTTTTGAATCACTTAACCCTTGTTTGTTTCTGCTGCTAATCTTACCTCCCTTATTAATTTTATCCCACCAAGTAGATAAGAAAATTGTTTTTTCCAGTTGAGAACATCTCATTGCCTTCCAATCAAACAAATCTCCTTTCATCTTAAATATTTAGCTTATTGAAAACTCTCTTACATAAATGGCATGAATAAACTCTTATGGACAATTGAGCATACTAAGAGACAGAATACAGCTGTATACATGGACTTGATAGGTTTTTAAATTGTGGGAAGAAGGGGCCCATATATGAATTCAGTGGATTCTGAATCTTCACTCTTCTCTGTTGCCCACAGAAGACTAATTTAGGGCCCTCAGTTAATTATGACAGATGAGGTGCCATGCAAGGACTTGCTGTAAGAGTATATATTTCTAAAAAAATGTTTCATGCTTATCATTCCCCACACTCCCTGAGTTTGAGGACCAAAACCTGAAGCTCTTCTACCACACTTAATAAACCTCTAGGTACCTCAGTTATCCAACATCTCCAAGGCATCAAAGTAGAGGCCAGAAACGTGGTAACAGTCTCATTTAGATAAGCATTTCATACCTAGGCTCCTGGGTCATATTATGTGCATACTTTAGAAGTAAATATTTGCAAAGTTTCAGTTATGGTTGCAAGTGACTTATTCTATGGAGGTCTCAGATATCCCATAACCATGTAAATCTTCCACACCTCTTGCTCACCAGTGCATGGGTTTCAGGGAGTGTGTGTCTGCCACAAAGTGCCAGTCTATTTCATCGCTTTGTCAAATACATGGCTTTGCAGGGGCAGATTCTTCATGTATTCCAAGTTTTCTCCTTGTGCTTGATTATTTTCTAGCAGGCATAAAATCTATCCCCTAATGTGGGCTAAATCTGTGTCAATAATTAGATTTTAAATTTAGTATCCTAATTCTTGGAGTAAAATGTTATCTTAAAAAAAGACCATCTGCCTCAAAGTAGTCAATTGAATCAACTCAATAGTGACCCATTTGTTTTAGCAGAACTCATTTTCTCTTTCCTGATTTAATACTATTATGGTTCAGCTTTGTAGCATAAAACCCTGAGAGGACAGAATTCAACAGTTAAATGAAGAATAAAAAACTTATAGAGTCACATGTTATTTTCAGTATATTGAATAATTTTGCACATATAAAATTATCTCAAATAAATCACTTCCTTAGGTTTTTGGGTATAATTCAGTGGAGAGTAAAAATGCTTAAAATTAAAATAAGTACATATGTTAGATATGCATAGTGTGATGGCATAGTTTAATGCAATAAACCAAACTAGGACATATGTTATCTGCTTTCTGGGTTTGTTTCTAGTCTGCAGTTATCTGGAGGGTAGAAGCCTACAAATTTTGTTTTCCCTTTCTTTACATTTCACGTCTCATTAGTACAGGTATGTATTATATAATTCTTACATTCCTTGTGAAAAGTTAGTACCTATATTTAACACATTTTAATTACTTTTTTTTTTCATTCCCTTTCCCTCCTCTCCCTCCCTAGACCCTGCATTCTTTTTTTTTTTTTTTTTTTTTTTTTTTTTCTTTCGGTACTGGGGATTGAACTCGGGTCCTTTCGCTTGCAAGGCAGGCACAGTGCCGCTGAGCTAAATCCCCGGCCCACCCTCCATTCTTGATCCTCTTTACATTTGTGAAAGGTCTATCTCCCTACTCCCTGTTATCTACTTTTTATTTGCTCTATATTTCTAAGTTGGGTTTCTCAGATAAGAGAAAATTTAATGAAATATTTAAGCTTGTGTGTCTGATTTATTTCACTTAACATTATGGTCCCGAGGTCATCCATTTTTATACAAAAGACTCAAGTTTATCCTTTAAGTCAAAGTAGTAGTACATTGTGTATAAATATCACGTGTTCTTTATCCATTCATCAAATGATTGATTTATAGGCCACTTCTAAGATTTATCTACTATGAATTATGCTTCCATTAACATGGTTATGCATAGTCACTGCAGTATGATATATTTAACACTTATGGGAAGATATCTAGAAGAAGAATAGCTGAGGCAAGTGGAATTTCTGATTTCAGTATTGAAAGAATTTTCATGCTGATTACATTAGCTTACATTCCTAAAATCAATGGAAAAGTGTTCCTTCTACCATGCAGCCTCACTAGTATTTGTTATTGTTTGATTTCTCAATGTTAGTCATTCTTTCTGGAGTTAGATGAAATCTTAGTGTTGTCATTATCACTAGTGACTAGTGATATTGAACATTTTTCATGTATTTATTGGACATACGTACTGCTTTTCTGAGAAATATCCATGCATTTCATTCTTCCATTTTTAAACGGATCTTTTATTTTGGAGGATCTATTTTTATCTTCATTAAGTTTATTGGTACATTATATGCATACAATACAGTTACACTCATCAGTGGGATCTTATACCTTTACATGACTTATCTTGGTTCTTTTTTTCCCCACTCCCCAGGACTCCTTTCACCCCCTCTACCCTTCCCTGTTTACAAAGATAATGTTTCCATGTTTTTCCTTTTCACATATTTTTTCTTTTCCCTTTGTCTCTTTTCCCGACCACTCCCACTCACTTTACTTCTTTAGACCTAGTATTCTGTACATTTTATATAGTCTAGATATTAGTCCTCTGTCAGAGGACTAACTGGCAAAATGTTTCCCATTGTGTAGGTTGTCTTTTTCTGCTTTTGGTTTTTACTATTGCATTGCAGAAACTTCATAATTTTATATGATACCATTTGTTGATACTTGATGCTACTTCTTTCACAATTGGGATTCAGTGTAGAACATTCTTGCATATACCTATGACATCATGAATTTCACCTGTTTGTTTTCCAGCAGGCTGTTTCTGTTTTAAAATTTAGATGCCTTTGATCCACTTTGATTTAAGTTTAGTACAAGGTAAGATATGTAAGTCTAGATTCAATCTTCTACAAATAGCCAATTTTCTAGTACTATATATTAAACAGGCTAGATTTCCACCAGTGTAAGTTTTTAGCCCTTTTGCCAATGATCAAATAACTGAACATGAATGAAGCTGTTTCACAGCATATGTTCTGTTCCGCTGACCCATTTGTGTATTTGTGTGCCAGTACCACACTGCTTTTACCACTGTTGCTTTGTAATATGACTGCAAATCCAGGATTAAGATGACTCCTGATTTTTTCTGTTATTTTGTTTTTGCTTTTCGGTACTGGACATCGAACTTGAACTTCTGGCTTGCTAGGCAGGTGGCAGAACCACTGAACTAAATCCCTGGCCTGATTTGTTCTTGTTACCCAGCATTGCATTTGATATTCTGGGTCTCTTCTAGCTCCATAATAATTTTAGGATTGTTTTCTCTAGTTTCATAAGAAATATTATTTATATTCTAATTGGGATTACATTAAATCTATATATCAGGTTTGAATATGCCAATTTTGACTGTATTGGTTCTGCCTATCCAGTAACAGGGTATCTTTAGATTTTTCTGATGTCCTCTGCAGTCTACTTTTTTTTAGAGTACAGTAGTTTTCATGGTAGATGTGTTTCACTTCCTTGGCTAAGATAATTTATAAGCATTTAACTTTTCTTCAATCTATTGTGAATGGCATTGTTCTCCTAATTTCTTTCTCAATGAGTGTATAAGAGAGTGATTGAATTTTGTCTATTGATCTTGTATACCTCTGTTTCTGAATTGGTTTATTAATTATAGGAGTCTTTTCAGGAATTCTCAGTTTGTCTATGAAGATGATCATGTCATCTGCAAAGAACAATGATTGGACTTCTTGCTTTCCTAGATATGTCCCTTTTATTTTATTCTCTTGCCTGATTACTGTGGGTAATATTTTAAACACTATTTGGAACAGAAGTAGTAATAGTGAATATCTTTGTCTTTGTCCTTATTTGTGAGGTAACCCTTTCAGGTTTCCCCCACTTAATATGATGTTGGCTGTGGGTATATCATAAATGACTTTTATCAGACTGGGATAAATTTTATCTGTAACTATTTTCCTCAGAGATTTTATCATAAATGGATGTTGGAGTATACCAGAGGCCATTTCAGTGTTTGAGATAATCATGTGAATTTTGTTTTTGTCTCTTTTTATGTTATATATTACATTGATTGATTTCAGTATCTTATATGATCCTTGATTCCCTGTGGTGAAACTTACTCGGCCATGTTGTATGATCTTTTCTACTCTGAGTCTTTGAGCTCATCCACATCCAAGTTGATCAATTGGATGAGGCCTATTCTTCCCAGTGCCTAGGGACCACAGAGCAGGCTTGGAGTTGGTCAGTGGCCACAGCTAGAATGCGGAATCCACAGGTGCTGAATGCATCATGGGGTTGTGCTCCTTCTTCTCCACCGGGTATGCCAGGGAGTTCCTGTGTAAACGTTAATAGTTATTGATTGCATAAAATGCTGTTAAAAGTTTGAATAAAATCTTTTCCTATACCAATGTCTTCAAGAGTTCTGCCTAATTTATCTTCCAGCAAATTTAGTGTCTCTGTTTTAATATTTACATCTTTAATCCACTTGGATTTTAATTTAATGCATAGTGAAAGATAAGTGTCCAGTATTACTCTTTGGCAAGTTGAGATCCAGTTTTTCCAACACTATTTATTAAAAAGGCTATCTTTCTTCCACTGAGGATGGTTAGCTCCTTTGTCAAATGTGATGTAGCTGAGTACATCTGGGTATGTTTTTGTGTCTTCCAGTCTGTTCCACTGATCCTCAGATCTGTTTCTTTGCCAGTACCATGCTGTTTTTATCACAGTGGCTGTGTAGTATAGATTCAAATTGGGAATTGTTATACCTGGTGCCATGTGTCTGTTGCCTAGGATGGCTTTTGCTATTCTAGGTCTTTTCTGATTCCAAATGAATTTTTGGATTCTTTTTTCTAATTCTGTGAAATATGGTGTTGGAATTTCAATTGGCATTGCATTGACTCTGTATAGCAGTTTTGGTAGTATGGCCATTTTCACTCTGCTGATTCTTCCTACCCAGGAACAGGGGATATATTTCCATTTTCTTATATCCTCTTTGATCTCTTTTTTCAGTGTGCTATAGTTTTCAGTGTAGAGGTCTTTCGCTTCTTTTGTTAGATTGATTCCTAGATACTTCATTTTTGGGGATGCTATTGTGAAAGGAATTGTTTCCCTAATTTCTTTCTCAGTGAGTCTGTCATTTGTGTACAAGAAGGCTATTGATTTTTGAGTGTTGACCTTCTATTCAACTACTCTGCTAAAAGTGTCAAATAAATCTGGAAGTCTTTTGGTGGAGTTTTTTGGGTCTTCAATGTAGAGTATCATATCATCAGCAAATAATGACAGTTTAACTTCTTCTTTTCTCATCTGTATTGTTCTATTTTCTCTCTCTCTCTCTCTCTCTCTCTCTCTCTCTCTCTCTCTCTCTCTCTCTGTCTGTCTCTCTGTCTCTCTCTTTTTTTGGTAGCAGGGATTGAACTTGGGTCCTTGCGATTGCAAGGCAGGCCACCGAACTGCTGAGCTAAATCCCCAGCCCTCTCTTTTCTAATTTCTGTGGCTAAAATTTTATGAACAAATCCTCAATAGCACACGAACTAGCAGAAAGAATCAACAACTGGGATCTCATCTTACTAAAAAGCTTCTGCACTGCAAAAGAACTAAGAGACATCCTAAAATGTGGGAAATAAATTTTTACCCCCTGCTCCTCAGACAAAGCACTGTTGTCTAGACTATATAAAGAACTCAAAATAATCAGCCCCCCAAATATAAAGACCTGATTCAAAAATGGGCATTTGAAATGAACAGACATTTCTCAGATAAATAAGTAAAAACAGCAAGTAAATATATAAAAAAAATGTTCCACATCACTGGTCATTCGAGAGATGCAGATGAAACCAACACAGAGATTCCACCTCAATCCAGAAAGAGTGGCTGCTATCAAGAAATCACGCAATAACAAATGTTGATTGGGTTGTGGAGAGAAAGGAACACTTCTCTATTGTTGGTGGGAGTGCAGACTGGTGCAACCACTATGGAAATCAATATGGGCATACCTCAAAGAGCTAGGACTAGAGATTCCATTTGACCCAGCCAGCCCTCTGCTAGGTATCTTTCCAAAAGATTTAAAAGAAGCATATCATAGAAATATATGCGGACCTATGTTTATAGCAGCACAGTTTTTAATAGCTAAAACTTGGAAATAGCCCATATGCCCATCAGTTGGAGACTGGATAAAGAAGAGGTGGTTTTTCTATAAAATGGAATATTACTCAGCCATAAAGAGTGAGAAATTAGATTCATTCATAGGAAAATGGATACATATTGATGATAGACTCCTAAGTGAAATAAATAAGTCACACATGTGTTAACAGAAGTTTCTCTGGTGTGACTAAACTATAATAGTATATAAGATCCTAATGATATAATTAACATGTGAAATAGGAAGAAAGGGGCTAAAGGTGTAGGGAAAGTTGGAAGGGTAGGGGAAAGCTAATAAGGGAAAATAAAAAATATGAGAAAATGAAAAAATGGAAATGAAGTGTTTGTAAAAGGGGAGAGGAAGTGGGGGAAGGGAGGGCAGGGACAAGGAGAAAAAAATGAGAAACAAGACCTGTCATGTAAAGGTACAAGATCCCTATAATGAATGTAACTGTACTGTACCTAAAATGTACCA
>NW_022900914.1:56481887-56521382 GCF_012274545.1 Fukomys damarensis | reverse complement strand
CTTCTCTATTGTTGGTGGGAGTGCAGACTGGTGCAACCACTATGGAAATCAATATGGGCATACCTCAAAGAGCTAGGACTAGAGATTCCATTTGACCCAGCCAGCCCTCTGCTAGGTATCTTTCCAAAAGATTTAAAAGAAGCATATCATAGAGATATATGCGGACCTATGTTTATAGCAGCACAGTTTTTAATAGCTAAAACTTGGAAATAGCCCATATGCCCATCAGTTGGAGACTGGATAAAGAAGAGGTGGTTTTTCTATAAAATGGAATATTACTCAGCCATAAAGAGTGAGAAATTAGATTCATTCATAGGAAAATGGATACATATTGATGATAGACTCCTAAGTGAAATAAATAAGTCACACATGTGTTAACAGAAGTTTCTCTGGTGTGACTAAACTATAATAGTATATAAGATCCTAATGATATAATTAACATGTGAAATAGGAAGAAAGGGGCTAAAGGTGTAGGGAAAGTTGGAAGGGTAGGGGAAAGCTAATAAGGGAAAATAAAAAATATGAGAAAATGAAAAAATGGAAATGAAGTGTTTGTAAAAGGGGAGAGGAAGTGGGGGAAGGGAGGGCAGGGACAAGGAGAAAAAAATGAGAAACAAGACCTGTCATAAAAAGGTACAAGATCCCTATAATGAATGTAACTGTACTGTATACCTAAAATGCACCAATAAACTCAATGAGGAAAAAAAAAAACCTTTAGAATAATATGGAATTAAAATTTATTCTTTCATTTTTTAATATATCTTTTTTTTTTACTAATTTTCACTATGCGTCAGTGCTAGTGCTTGTATCATTAACTTCATATGGCAAAATATTGAAAAATTAATCTTAGTGAATTGCACTTTACTTGTTATATGACTATTTTTATAATAAAAAATATTAGCCTAAATAAAGAATTTATCTTTAACCCCAAATTAATGTCTGTTAGAAGATGTCTTGAGAGGTTAAGTTGGAAAAGAACTAAATGATGAATTCTGACTAATCATGATGCAGGAAGTAGAATAATACATTTGGTTTATATGTAACTTCATAAATCAGCAGTTCTGTTTTTGCATCAATCAGTATTATACAGTGTTCTATTATTTTTTTCTATAAATGACTGAAATTCAACGATATATTTTTAAAACATATGAAAACAGATGTTCAAAAGAGAGATGAGTATTCTGCCTAGGTGAATAAATTGGTATCTGCATCCATCAACACACCAGTTCAAACACACTTTTCTGGACTCTGAAACCACAGGACACAGCTACCTACTTTTGGTATTTACACTTCAAACCCTTCAAACATCACCATTTTCATGTGAAAATTTTATACTCTTCTAGATACTTCAAAATAAACATATTTTAATCAACATTTATCCTACTCTGATATAACAAAACAAACTAATTCCTCTTTTGTAACTGTGCGTCAGTATCCTTTTCCTAAACTTCTGTTCACACTGCCTCTTCATTCTCTTTCCAGTAGTGATGCCCAATATTCCACTTTGTTCTTCTATAAAACTGACCATTTTGTTTCCACAAACAAGGGAGAATGTATAGTGTTTTTCTTTCTGAGTCTGGTTCATTTCATTAAACATAATGACTTTCCAGTTTCGTCCATGTTGATGCAAATGATGAGACTTCATAGATACAGAGCATTTTCTTTATTTGTTCATCTGCTAATATACATATGTATTAATTCCAAATTTTATATTTTATTGGGAGTAGTGTTGCAACAAATATGGAGAGTGTATGTACCTTTATAATAAAGATTTAATCTCCTTTGGAAAACACTAAGTAGTGGAATTGTTGGATCATATGGTAGTTCTCTATTTATTCCTTTGAAATCATTCCATTCTGCTTTTCACAATGGCTTTACTAATTTACAGCCTAACAACTGTCTGTATTGTATACCTAGATTGTACCAATAAACTCAATAAAAAGAAAAAAAAAGTTCCTCTTTCTCCCTATCTTAGCTGACATTTTGTCTTTTGGATAGTAGCCATTCTCATAGTGAGTAGGTGATATCTCATTATGGTTTTAAATTGTATTTCCCTGATAATTATTGAAAGTGAACATTTTTATAAATTATCTGGCCATTTTATGCCTTTCTTGAGAAGTGTTTATTCAGATATTTCTCATTTATAACAAGATTTGCCAATATTTTCTTCCATTCTGCAAGTTGTCACTTGATTCTATTGTTCATTTCCTTCAATGTCCATAAAGTTTTTAGTTTGCTATATGTCCTTTTGTCTATTTCTACTTTTATTGATTATACCTTTGGGATACTATCTAAAAACTGATATATCTACTTATGTCTGAAGATATTTCCCCTATGTTTTCTTAGCAATTTAATGGTTTCAGTTTGAATTTAGGTATTTGAACCACTTTGATTTGATTTTTCTATGGTGAGAGGAACACATTTAATTTCATTCTTCTAAATATTTATTTGCAATTTTGTTAACACCATTTAGTAAAAAGAGTTTCTTTATCTTCCTTTTATTTTCTTGGTCCCTTTTGTCCAAAATCATTTGGCTTAGATTCAGAAAGCTGAATATTGCATGTATTTTTTAATTTGAAAAACTAATGCATAGGTAAATGAGTGATTATAAGAAACTGGAAAGTCAATTCTTGGAGATAGAGGGGGAATCTACAGGAGAGAGATGAGGGTAAAGAAACTGAAAATGATCAGTAAGTTTTATGTGGATATAACAACTCCCCAAAATGAGCTTCATATTCTATGTTATAAATGTGCAATAATTTTAAAAAGTTGCTTTCCTGAAAATAGAGTAATTTCTGGGTTCTCTGCTTTCTTCCATTGTTTTACATATTTGTTTTATGCCAGTACCATAATGTTAACATTACCATAATTTTGTGGTTATTTCGAAGTTAGGAATTGAGTTATTTCCAGCTTCATGGGATTTTGTTTGTGTTTGTGTTTTTGCTCCGGAACACTTTGGATTTTCTGGGTCCTTTGTGATTCCATATGAGTTTTAAGGTTTTTAAAATGTCTGTAAAGAAAATCATTAGTATTTTGATTGAAATTGCACAAATGCATAAATATATGGATTGCTTTATGTAGTGTGTTCATTTTAACAGCATTAAACAAAGGGACATATTTCCTCTTTATCCTTTATAATTTCTTTTTACCAGTGTTTTATAGTTTTCATTTTAGAGATCTTTCTTTCTTTTTTCTTCCATTAAGTTTATTGGTACATTTTAGGTATACAATACGGTTACATTCATCTTTGGGATCTTGTTCCATTACAGGACGTACCTTGGTTCTTATTTACCCCATTCCCTACCCTCCCATCACCCCCTTCACCCTTCCCTATTTACAAAGACTTTGTTTCCATTTTTTGACTTTTCTCATATTTTTACTTTTCCCCTATTTTTCCCATACCCCTACCCCTTCCCATACTCCATTAGACTTTTAGATCTTTCACTGCTTTAGTTAAATTTATTAATAATTTTTGTAGTTATTGCAAATGGTGTTGCTTTCTTAATTTCTTCTTCATTAAACATTATTGGTGCATTAAGTATTAGTTTTTGTATGCATTTTTTATCCATTCCATAAAGATAATTTAACTCATTTATTTCCAATTTGGGTGCCCTTCTTTCTTTCTGTTGACTAATTTCCATTGTTAATACTTCCAATTATGTATTGCATAAGAATGATGAAAGATCTTTATCTTGTAGCCAACCTTAGGGGAAATGCTTTTGGCTTTGTCATTCCCAGTATCCTATCGCTTTATGGAGTTTTCAAATATTGTCTTTAGTATTTTATGGTAGATTTGTTCTATATTTAAATTTTTGAGAGTTTGCAGAGTGAAGGGATATTGATTTTCATTGCTTTTTATGGGACTATTTATTTATTTATGGTACAGGGGATCGAACTCAAGTCCTCATGCTTGCAAGGTAGGCAGCGGAACCCCTGAGCCAAATCCCCGGCCCATAGGTTTATTTAGATTATTTTATGCCTATACTTTTTTTTCTTTTTCTTTTTTGATGATGTGTTCTATCACACTTATCGTTTCTGCTGAGGATGATTTCTTTTTCTTTTTGGTACTAGGGATCTAACTCAGGCCTTTGTGCTTGAGAGACCTGCGCTGGAACCAGTGAGCTAAATCCCCAGACCTATGTACTGTTTTTGTATCCCTTAGCTGAATCCCAAATTGACTATGGTGTTTATCCTTTTTAAACGCACACAGATTCAGCTTCCTAATATTTTATTAGAAATTGTTGCACCTATTGTTCATCACTAAGTCTGTTGTTTTTTGTTTTTATTTTTTTTAATCTTTGGGTTGGTATCAGGATAATGCTGGCCTCATGAAAAGAGTTTACAGAATTTCTTTAATTCAATATATTTGGAACAGATTAAAAATTGGACTTAGTTGTTCTTTAAATTTTATTATAATTGTCATCAATTAAGACATCAAGTTCTACAATTTTTAGATGGAAAACTTTTAATTATGTTTAATGACTTGTTATTGGTCATTTATATTTCCTGTTTCTTTTTTATTCAATTTTTTTAGGTCATAGGTGCTTAGAAATGTATTCATTTCTTATTGGCTTTCTAGTATTTTAGTGTATAATTGTTCACAAAAGTATTTTAGGACTTTTTTATGTCTATGTTATCAGTTGTGATGTTTTCCTTTCTGTCTCAAATTTTTTTGGATTTTCTTAGTTATTCTATGTAAAGGATTGTCAATCTTGTTTATGCTTTCAAGAAATCAGCCTTTGTTTCATGAAATTTTTGTGGGTGTTTTTGCTTTTATATTTTTCTTACAATTTTATTTTAATTTGATTCATGAATTTATTGCCTTTTATACTGTTGATTTTTACTTTCATTTTATTGAACTCTAAGGTACTTGATATGATTTAAGTAAGAATATAGGCATCAATATTTTGACAGTAAATCTTCCTTATATGTCAGAGCTGCTCAAATATATAGGTAAAGAATTTTTCTATCCTAAGAAATTGGCAATGTATAGACTCAGAAGTGAAAACTGGCCCACAATCATTTTTTGTTACATAAAGTTGTATTGTAAGACAGCCATGTCCTTTCACGTACACATTACTTAGAACAGCTTTTGTATTGTGACTACAGAATTCAGTCATTGTAATGAAGAAGGACCACACATGTCTATTTACTATATGGTCCTATATAGAAATTTGACAACCTTAAGTATTTTATTTCTTTGTATTTTATGTTCTTATCATTGTCTTTTCAATATATGGTTAGACAACCTATGAATGAATAAATTATGTTATTCTAATTTTTCAATGCAATGGGAAAAGTATGGATACAAGTGTCACAGTCATTGAACTATCTGGCAGATGACAAACATCATAGTAACGTGGGGGATATCATGTAGAAAGAGCCAAAGGGAGGTGCAAATGCTTATAAACTGCAGCACAATTTTAAGGAATTAATAAATTGAATGAATTTATAATATTTCCTTTCTGAAAAAGTTTTATGGAAGGCATTTAAAGTGGTAAAAGTAGTTCTTGAAAATTTCTTTTTGAAAATATGGAGCTTATGTTCAGTATTATAAGTGAGATTGATCAGATAAAATATATCTTTACATGTGCTCCTCCACCTTGTGGAAAGAGTGCTCTCTGCTGTTCTTTCTTCGCTCTTCTTCACACTCTTCATTGGGGTTAATTGCTTGTGCAGTGCCCTCCCGATCATTATTCTTTTTCTTCTCATTGAGTTTATCGGTACGTTTTAGGCATACAGTGCAGTTATATTCATTACTGAGATCTTGTACATTTACATGACAGGTCTTGGTTCTCATTTTATTTGCCCTTTGCCTCTGCCCTCCCTTCACCCCCTCCTCCTTTCCCTATTTACAAATACTTTATTTCCATTTTTTCATTTTCTCATGTTTTTTTTTCTTTTCCCTTATTTCTTTTCCCCCACCCTTCCCACTTCCCCCACACCTTTAGCCTTCTTCCTATTTCACATTGTCAATTATCTCATTAGGATCTTATGTACCATTATAGTTTTTCACACCATGAACACTATTCGGTATTTACATATGTGTGACTTATTTATTTCACTTAGGAGTATATCCTCAATATGCATCCATTTTCCTATGAATGAATCTAATTCCTCATTCTTTATGGCTGAGTAGTATTCCATGTTATATAAAAACCACATCTTCTTTATCCAGTCTCCAACTGATGGGCAAATGGGCTGTTTCTAAGTTTTAGGTACTACAAACTGTGCTGCTATAAACATGGGTGCGCATATATCACTGTGATATGTTTCTTTTAATTCTTTTGCAAAGATGCCCAGCAGAGGGATGGCTGGGTCAAATGGAACCTCTAATCCCAGCTCTTTGAGTATCTCCATACTGACTTCCATAGTGGTTGCACCAGTCTGCACTCCCACCAACAATGGAGAAGGGTTCCTTTCTCCTCACAACCCTGCCAACAATTTTTATTGGTTGATTTCTTGATAGCAGCCAATTTTTGTGGGGCAAGGTGGAATCTCAGTATTGTTTTCATCTGCATCTCTCAAATAACCAGTGATATGAAACATTTTTTCATATATTTACTTAATGCTTTTACTTCTTTGTCAGAGATATGCCTGTTCACTTCCCCATCATTATTCTTTTTCTACTTGCCTGCTCCCCATCCAACTTCTCCACAGTTACTGAGTCCAAGAGTTCATACAGAGTTTAAATGCAACTGGAGCATAGAAAACACCATGCCAATAAAACTCATTGAGACAGAAGTATAAAATTAGCGTCTAGGAGTATATAAGAGATTTAACATTTGAATTGTATAAAATAATTTCATAAAATGCCTCATGAAGGTTCATTGACAAGGGCCTGAGAGGCAGAAATAAACTATGATATAAAAAGCATGGAGTTCTAAAATGTCTGGACTACTGTGGGTTGATGTAGGATAGAATTCAGAATTTTTAGCAGTGATTTATAGGGGAGGATATAAATGAAATTTATTGTATATCAGTATTTCAAGAAATATAATGTTTCTTCCCATTTCATCAACTTTGGTCCTTTCCTACTACAAAAACATAATATTTATTTTCTGGCAGACCAATTCCAATTCCAAAATCACTGATGCTCATCATAAGTATAGAAACACCAATAATTAAATAACGTTACTTTTCTCTCCCAATTTTCAAATTTGGTACTTCCTCTTGACAATATTCCATGTTTTAATTGTAATATTTTGCTACTACTGCTTTCCAAAACTACTCTCCACCCTTCAGATTTCCCATTACATTGTCTGATTTTATCTGCTTTTTAGAACTTAGAGACTTGATTTTTGAATCAAATTTGTTCTGAAGTGTTTCCTTGTCCTCAACTGCCAAAGCGTGGTAACTCTGTTATGGTCCACTTCAAACTCAGAATTGTTTCCCAGGCCTTTTAGCCTTTCCCACTTCGTTATTTCCACTGGTAGAAAACACCACAGAACTATACTTAGACAGAGATGGTAGATTTGTCTAGGAGTGTAGGCCTCAAATGTTAGGGAAAGCCAGGATTATCACAAAACTAGTTCAAGCAATGCTTTGGCCCCACCTCAGAGTCTCTGATTCAGAATTTCTAGGATAGGGAATTAGAACTTACATTTCTCTCTGGTCCTCAGGTTCTGGTAGCACTTTTCAGGGAATGTGGAGAGGACATCTCTAATCCTCCAGGCTGTAATACGAGCCATCTCCTAAACACCTACACTTGGCTGTCAGAAATTACTTAGTAAAATCAACCCCTTGATTGTAGTACTCAGGTGTAATTAACTACAGAGTGAATTTCATGTAAGATGTCTAGTAATAAATTCCAGAACCTAGTTGCAGCCTCTCCTTCTACTAATGCTCTTGCCTTCATCCACCATATATTACAAATCTGTTGCACCAAACTATGTTCAAATCTCTAGAGCCTCCTCACCATTTCTTTCTATTTTTTCTGCATATGCTGATTCTTTCTGGTTTGTAACTAGCTAACATTCCTGTGTTTCTTTACATAGACAATGTCTTCTGTTCTGTAAAGCATTCTCAAAATTGTAGGCACTTTGTTCCCTGCAGTTCTTACATTTATATATATTGGGTAGTTGTTCTATTGTGTTCAGTTGCTTTCTTGGTTGCCTATTTCTAGCAAAGGAACATATATTCTGTCAGCGTTCTGAAGTGATGGCTTAATTGTAAATATACACTCATCAGCTTTCTATATGGTACTTTTTAGATATTCAGTGTATACAAGGAGTAAATGATTCCTCTGCTAATACTATTCACCTCAAGTTTGCTCTGTGACTTGGATTATTTCTTTCTTAAAAATACTTTTTCTGCAATACTTCAGCTAACCTATATATGTTACTTCATCATTTGTGATTTAGGGCAGAGGATTTTTTTTTCATATCTTTTAAACTCTAGATTTAAAAAAAAACAGTGTCTTATTCCTACCCTGTATAGAGTCAAACCTTAGAGAAATTATAACATAATACTTTATAATGATAGCAATAACAAACTTAACACCAAACATTTATTCTATTGAACACTATTTATGTGTTTGGAGACATAACTTACAATGTATATACCATATATCTTCATAACAATTTTATGAGTACTATTTTTATTTCCATAGCACAGATGGGAGAACAGAGAATATTTTAAGTTTTAGAATACTGTACAGATTATAAATGGAGGTAGGTGATTTTAATTGAGGATATTGAACAGCGGTTCTCTGGAGCTGAGCACTAGAATCTCTCCAGATATATTTGCAAGTTCCTCTGGACAATCAGTCATCCTTGAACTTAAAAACAAATATTTTCTAAAAATATTTTCCTGTACTTACATGGGAGGGATAAGCTATTGAGATCATATACTTTGTGATTTCTCAGTGTTAAAAAAAATATCTATAAGGCAAGACCTTCATTTCTGAGTAGAGTTTCTAGGTTAATTAAACTACTGGAAGAAAACAACTCTTTTTCTACTACCAAAATCCAAAAAAAATGGTAGTGTTCTAGTTGACTTAAAATGGATTTTATGATTAATAGAATCCAGACAGAAGTCATAAAATAAAAGTGAGTAAAATAAGATACAAAAAAGAGATGTAGCTGTAATATGGGACATTCAAATAGAGACTATCCTACTAGAATGGTGATCCTGACTTATTCAAACAGACTAATTAATCGAATAAAATGTACACTTTCACAGATTTAGAGGTAGACTAAACTTTACATCTCTCTGATCACTTTACTGCAACATTTTGTATTTATTATTTGTATCATTTTACCCCACTTAACAAAAATCTTGATTCTCTCATCTCATAAATTCTATGACTATTTCAAACTTGGTAAAACTAGCCTTTTTAAAGTATGTGTTTTATATATATATGTATATATATGTAAATTTTTCACCTTTGTTTAATTATGCTCACAGGCTTATAAGCACAATGATACCAAAATTGGTGAACTTGATTCTTTCCATAGTTCTAGTCACAACTTGAGTTGAACATGAACTGAATCAAATTCAATAGTAAGCTTCAATGTTTACCTTCTGAGGAATGGTCCTTGAGAAGGGAATACATGTCTGCAGATGAATTCAGGAAGATTAATCAGGCAACATTATTGGGGAAAATATACACTAGAAAGAGTTTTTAGGCATTGTGTCCCGAGAAGAGGAGGTAAAGAGTAGTGCTCAAAAATTTAGGCCTCTATTTTTACAAATCTCAATCTACTTTCAGGTGGTGTAATCTGGTTCAATTTATGTGGCTTTTCTGAAACTTATTTTCCATCTTGATAAGATTTAAAAGCTATCTTTACTTTCCTGGAAGTGTTACTCTAATAATTAATTGAGACATTGTTTGCGAATTACTTAACAAGGTACCTGGCACTTAACAAATGTTATATAGTTGTTAAATATTAATATGATTGCACTATTATAATTCTGTTATTCAGTGTGGAGCGAAGATGAACATGCATGCATATAAAGGACATCTTAGAAGAGAATAAAAAAGTATAACTTGCTGGTACACAAGAAGAAGTTCAAGAATGAGATGTCAGGGTGACTTTAAAATATTGATTCTAGGTGAAGGCAAAAAGACAACAGCATTAATAGACATGAGATCAGCCATTATTCCTTTCTCCCAAGCTACTTATTGGCAACAAAACAATAACAAAATGCAAAAAAGATTATGTTCAGCCTTTCACCATATCCTTTTCAAGTCTACTTATCCCCAGAAGGAAGCTCAGAACTCACCTGATGTATGAATGAAAAAAGACTTCAAACCTACAAAGTAATGCTCAGTCCTTTGGTTTTTTTCAGTCAAAATTATAAACACTAAGAAAGCCAACGACAACACAAAAAATTTTATACTGAAAATTGTTAGTATTTATGGGTTTTTGTTGTTTTTCCTATTTTTGTATTTCTAACCTGTACATTCTTAGTCTTTGTAAATTCAACCTCAACATATTCCTTCCAAAAATGTTGCATTAACTAACGTATCATAGAAAATTAAAGACTGCAAGTCCTGACCATAACTTATTTTGAGCTGATGATGATTTAGAATATGTTTTTAAAAATAAAGTTACCATGGCAACATTCTTTACAACTTTAAAATAAAAAGATATGAAATCTATATTTCAAAGATTTTGTGACTAATTAAAACTCTAATGATTCTTAGCACTTAGCACTGAATAGTGAGCCAAAGGGAAGCAGTGTTAGCAGTATACAATTTACTGTTTTCCAGCCCATAAATCTGTTAAAAATATAGGAAAAGTTACTAACAAAGAGTAAGTGTTCATATATGAAATTAATTGTAAAATCTAGAAATAATATATTAACAATAATCTCAATTACTTTCTTCATACATAGCAAAAACTACTTTCTAACAGATATATAAAGAAAATTGGATTTGTTTAGAGAACAAAAACTCTGAGTAAAATAACACAAAATGAATATAAATTCTTCCCTTGGTCTAGATTCAGCTTCGCTTGTCTGATAAGCACCCAGTCCCTGGCAAACTACTTTCCACTCCACAAACCAGAGGTGATAATTGACCTATCATAGTGATAGCATTTTATTAGAAAAATATTCTGGAAAGATGCATTGAATAATTTAAACTTGTGCTCGTGGTGTTAAAGTACCCACTCCATGCTGAATGCTGATCTTACCACCTGCTGTTTTTATATCTATGTCTCTTAGAAACCTCTCCTTTTTTGTCTGTTCCCTCCCATTCTATAACTCAGTATTATGGAGATGTTCTTCATGCACAGCCAAATTGCCATATGCTGCTCCCTTGCTTTATTTCATCAGGTTCATTGCTGTGATTTGGGCTGTACATCTGTTTTATTGTGCTTCATTTGAGTAAGAATTTTCTTGAGCTGGACCTTGATATTCACTCCCAACAAAATTCAGCATTGTAAGAGCTGTGTTTCTTTTCCTCACCCTTACACAGTGCATGCATCAGTTTGATTTGGATCTTTCACAGTATTTAAGGAGTCATGGTCAATGGCAAATCAGTAGAAATCCAGTACTGTATTTACACAGAACCTGTGCACATCGTCTGGGACAGTTCCTCAAAATACATTTAGATTATTTAGAGTTATGCAGTACAAGTAGCAACCTAATACAACTTAAATGCTACATAAATAAATGTCACGGCATTCTTAAAGAAGAATGAGAAAAAAACATCATTATGTGTTCAAAATAATGTAATTTTTGTCTGAATAATTTCCATCCCAGTTGGTTAAATCCATGGATAGAGAACAACCTATACTTTGAAGCTACGTTTCTTAGCCTGTCTGGTGATCTCTTCTATAACTTTCATGAGCTCCTTCTCCTGTTCAGTTTGATTCCTACAACACTAAGTTTGCTTTTCTGAAGCCTATTAAGCAGAAATATAATATTGCCACTTAAAATGGGAAAATAATGTTAAAATTCAGAACTACTTCCATAAATGAACAATTATCTATATCTCTGTCCTGATACTAAATTTCCTCTAAATGAAATCACATTGATTGGCAAGTGATCATGGAGCCAAAGGAACCACTTCATAGAAGCTTTTCCAGAAACAATGCTTTGAAATGAATAACAAATATTCAATTTTCATACCGTGAAGGCTCTGATATGGTGCAAGTCTTTATACTTGGGAGATTGCAAATAATGACTTCTTTGGACCCCTGAAGAACTTTTGGAATTTGAAAATTTAAATAGGCAGTTCAGGCCCAGATATTATTTTCAATTATTTAATATATTTTTAGATAAGAAGAGCAGAGTATCTGTGAACATGAAGAGAGTATGTAATTGTAGAGTCTGAGTGAAACTATATTACCCTCATAAGTAAAGATGCAGTTTAATTATGAATAGATCTGATAAGATTAGAACTGTATCTCCATTATTTATATGACCTAAGGCTCACTTCTGAACATTTTACCTCATTTAATAGTTAGAGTCTTGATGAAGACTGCCAGAAAGTTCAACATTGCTTTACTTTCATGTGCTCCTCTCATCTTGGTAAAATACCTTAAAAGAACTTTAAAATCATGTTAAACTCCAGATTATTTTGTGAGCATGGAATTCAATAAAAGTGGTGGTAAAAATGAGGGTAAAACGAGTGGAACTTAATGTCTGAATATTTGGAGAAAAAATGATAATATTTGGAGAATATATATATATATATGTAAATATAGAAAAAGTAGTTCATAGAATTCTGTACAATTTTAAACAAGACTTAATTCCTCCTATCTCTGGATCTCAACAAAAGAAGAGCTACTCTAGGGAAAATATAATTGCCAATTTTTTTTTCAGTTCTTTTCCTTTCCTCTTTTTACATTCTAATGCTAAGATTCTGAGTTCAGAGCGACATTCATAATCAAGTTTCTGTCTTTTGAATTGCTCCACTTTCGGCTACTGAACTACTAGAATTGGAATATTATTTTTAAATTAAGAAAGTTTGACTCTCTAGCACTGTTTCTCTGAGGCAATTCAAAGAATGTTAAAACATGTACTTGAGAATTTTTCAAATAATCAAATGATCTGGCTTATTTTCCTCTAAGTATTACCATGTGTAGATATTTATTATTAATATTCTCCCCATTCAATATGACATTAAAAGTGAAGTTGGTAAGCTCTTCATAGATATTGATCAAATAATATCTATTATGTTGGCATTAAATGGATATATCTCTATTGGTCTTTGAGATGAGAATTTTTTTTTCTATTTTAGAACTCCTGCCTAGAAAGAAATACCATGGGTTTAGAAGGCTTTTAAATTGTTAGTGTAGCCTTACATGTTGTGATATCATAAAAAAAAGTGATGTTTAATTTGGCAAAGACTTTCAGTTTGTGGAGTTAGAAAATATGCTACAAGACCAGAAAGTCTAAAGGTATAGGATTGTTTATCGGTCACTGAAAAGTAAATTTCAAATATAATAATTAAAACCCATCAACATCTTTTCTGGCTTACAAGAAGAAATCAATGATATTTTCTGAGAAAAATAATTTCTTAGCAAAAGTTGACTTTCAATTTAGGTTATGCAATGGTGTCTCATGGATTTTCATATTGAATTTTGTACTTTTGATTAGATTTAAACTATATTTTATGATAAATTATCCATGGCATCGCTATGAAAAATAGAAACTACAATTACTAGACCAATAGGAAAACAACAAAACTAATTATATCAGATAGACAAATGTCAGTATTTCAGACAATCAGCCATCAAAATAAACCAACCAATTCTCTTCACCTTTTTTTTTTAGCTTTAATTGAGTTTATTGGTACATTTTAGGGATACAGTACAGTTACATTCATTGTTGGGATCTTGTACCTCTACATGACAAGTCTTGATTCTCTTTTTTTCCCCTTACCTCTGCCCTCCCTTCACCCCCTCCTCCCCTCCCCATCTACAAACACTTTATTTTCATCTTTTCATTCTCTCACATTTTTTTCTTTTCCCTTTTTACTCTTCCCCTACCCATCCCACCTTCCCTACACCTTTAGCTCCTTTCCTCCCATTTCTAAATGTCAGTAATCTTATTAGAATCTTATGCATTGTTGCAGAATATTCACACCAGGGAAACTATTTGGTATTTACACATGTGGGACTTATTTATTTCACTTAGGAGTATATCTTCAATATGTATCCATTTTCCTATGAATGAATCTATTCTCTCGCTCTTTATGGCTGAGTAATATTCCATTTTATAGAAAAACCACAACTTCTTTATCCAGTTTCCAACGGATGGGCAAATAGGTTGTTTCCAAGATTTAGCTATTACAAACTGTGCCGCTATAAACATGGGTGCACATACTTCTCTGTGATATGATTCTTTTAGTTCTCTTGGAAAGATACCCAACAGAGGGATGGCTGGGTCAAATGGAACCTCCAGTCCAAGCTCTTTGAGGTATCTCCATATTGATTTCCATAGTGGTTGCACTAGTCTGCACTCCCACCAACAATGGAGGAGGGTTCCTTTCTCCCCACAACCCCGCCAACATTTGTTATTGTGTGATTTCTTGATAGCAGCCATTCTTTGTGGGGTGAGGTGGAATCTCAGTGTTGTTTTCATCTGCATCTCTCGAATGACCAGTGATGTGGAACATTTTTTCAAATATTTTCTTGCTGCTTTTACTTCTTTATCTGAGAAATGTCTGTTCATTTCGTATGCCCATTTTTGAATCGGGTCTTTATATTTGGGGGGACTGATTGTTTTGAGTTCTTTATATATCCTTGATAATAGTCCATTGTCTGAGGAACAGCTGGTAAAAATTTTTTCCCACATTGTAGATTGTCTCTTAGTTCTGCTGATGGGTTCTTTTGAAGTACAGAAGCTTTTTAGTAAGATGAGATCCCAGTTGTTGATTCTTCCTGCTATTTCCCGTACTACTGAGGATTTGTTCATAAAGTCTTTTCCTATACCAATGTCTTCCAGAGTTCTGCCTAACTTACCTTCCAGCAAGTTTGTTTCTGTTTTAATATTTAGATCTTTAATCCATTTGGATTTTAATGCAGAATTTTAATGACATGCTCTCAATATTTAAGGTTAATGTTTGAACCAGGGATGTAAATACTTTTTTTACAAGGCTTTGTTATTCCAAATTAAATTGGAAAAAAAAATTATATTCTTTTGCTTTAATGTCTTTATTTATTTATTCGATTACTACAGTACTAGGGGTTGAACCCAGGGCTCTCTGACTGAACTACCTTGTCACACCATTTATTTTTATCTTGTGACAGGTTCTTGCTAAGTTGCCCAGGCTAAGCTTGAATTTATAATATTCTTGGTCCAACCTCTCAGAGTATTGAGGTTACAAGTGTGTTCTTGCTAAGTTGACATTTTTCTTTCATACATGACAAACAAAAAGTACAGAAAAACAAAAGAATGGGAAAGTAAAATTTTAATATCTGTAACATAGATGGAACTGGAAGACATTATATAAAGTGAAATAAGCCAGGCAGAGAGAGACAAATACCTCATGTTCTCATTCATATGTGAAAGCAAAATTAGTGGATCTCACAAAAGTAGAGAGAGTAATGATCATTAAATTTGAGGAATGGTAACAGTGTGGAAGACTAGAGGTTAGATAATAAGCAAAATACACAGATAAAATAATAAATTTTATTGTATAGCACAGTGGGGTGATCATATTTTGTAATAATTTATTATATATTTTAAAATATCTAGAAGACAGTAATTTGGTGATTATCAACACAAATAAATGACTACTGCTTGAGGAGACAGAAATACTAGTTTCCGTGATTCAGCCAATGCACATTGTAGGCATATATCTAATTATCAAACTGTATCCTTTGAATGTGTACAATTTTATAAATATAAAATAAACAAGATCAATAAGATATTGATATGTAGAATTTCTAAATCTAAAACTGCAGAATATAAAATACACCCCGCCGAAGAGAGAACGTGAACAGATAATTGAGAGAAGGAAGAATAGTTGTCATGATATTAGTGATCTTGATTTAAAAAATCACTTCAGGCTTAAGGAAGATAAAGTATTTACATTATGTACCATTATGTAAATGAAGCTAAGATACTTTATGTTCATTTGTGACAGAAAAAAGCAGGCTGAATAAAACCCACTGTTGGCACAAGTATTTGTGATGAGAGGAGCACCTGTGTAATATAGCACTTGGGGCAATACTTCTGGGTATAATGATTATATCCACCTATTACATGTGTCCCAAACCAGAGAAGCTCTATAATAATTCATGAGAGATAAATGCAGAGAATGTTGTGACACCTCATATACCAATCAGTTAGAGTCAAAACAGATGCCTATTTCCTTCTAGAGTAGAAAATGGGATGAATTTTTAGGAAGCGCCACAAAGAAATGACATAGTAATAGGCATGGAGAGTGTGGATTGTCCTTTTAAAATGTATTAATGCAAGAGGAAATGTTGACTATTTTTTACTTTAATGATTGATTTGTTTTTTGAGATAAGGTCTTCCTACCTATGTAGTTCAGGTTAGCCTCAATCTCACTATGTAGCCCAAGCTAGCCTCCCATTCATGGTACCCCACCCCGCCTCAGCTTCCTAAGTGCTGGGATTATAGGATGCACTACTAGGTCCAGCTGGTTTTGTTGTTGTTGTCATTGTTGCTATTGTTAGAGGATGTCTTAATAAGTTAACCTGGCTGGCTTTGAACTCAAGATGCTCCCACATCAGCTTCCTTAAGCACCTGGAAATGTATCCATTTGCCACAATACCCTCTGTTCAAGAAGAAAAATTTCATATCATAAAGCTCTCCGTGTAAATTAACAAACGTGAATTCTGTTATGTTTTAAAAATATCTAGTGGAATGAATTAGTGTTTATGAAGTTGTGTCAGAAAACAATATGAGTAAGGATTTGAGAGGAAGATAAAAACAAATTAAACATAGATCTATCCAGCTAAAATCAGGTACTTAGAAAGATTGTATCGAGAAAGATTGTATCACTTGTAATGAAACATAGAATTAATTCTATGTACTTGACTTCTAAAATTAAAAAAAAAATCCTAGTGGAATTGTGAGAGAAACTATTCTTTCCTCTGATGCAATATATGGATCCTTCATTAATCCATTTAATTTTTAATGACTAGAAACTCTGGCGAACTTAATTAAAATGAGGTTATTTCAATGATACAGAGTTAAAATAACACTTGTCTTCAACCTAAGCCCTTTTTCACATTCACATCTTTCTTCTTGGTTGTTATGGTTTGCCAAAATTTGAAGTCGGCTTAACTCACTTTCTTGTAGTTAAGACACATACCCAATTCCCACATTTTAAAGTACATGAGCTTTTTTTTTTTTTTTTGACATGTTTTTAGTCCATAGACTACTGGCTCAAAGGTAGGACAGCATAGTGGAGGGGCATCATAGAATGACAGCTGCTTTTTGTCATAGTTTCTGGGAAATAGAGAGTCTAGAAATAATCCTGGGAGGGAAGTATATCCTTTGGTTCATGCCTGCAGTAGCCCATCTCTTTTGAGTAGACCCCACCTTCCAACAGCAAGTCAGCTATACCACCATGATTGAGTTACTTTGCAAAAATGACCCACCTATGAGTATATGTCTCTTGATGAACATCTAGGTATAAATCATAACGAGGGGAGGAGAAGTTATTACTGGTGACACTGCAAATCAAATGGAAATATTTTAATAGATTAAGACATTGAAGTTATTTAAAAAGAGGTGATAGAGTTTGGACCTGTAATATTCTTCAAAAAGTCATGTGTTGAAGCCTCACTCTCCAATGGGGCACTAAGAAGAGATGGCAGAAACTTCAGATGTGGATCCCATGATAAAATTTTAGGTAACTGGAGGTGCATCTTCCAAGAGGATTGTGGGGCTTTGGATTCTTTCTCTGTTTCACACCCACTCGTGATGTGAATGGGCCTCCTTCACTACGCACTTTTGCCGTGATGTGTTACACAACAGAGGCCCAAAGCGAAGGGGACAAAAAATCATGCACTAAGACTTCCGAAGCCTCCAAAGTAAACCTTCCTCTTTGGAAGTTGAATTATATCTGGTAGTTGTTATAGTAACGGAAAGCTATATATGTATAGTAATCGACATTATCTGAAAGACCAGAATTTCATCATTTGTTTTTTGCCGACATGGAATATCCAGCTTTGTGAAAATTTCCCAGAATGGAGGCAGGGATGGAGAAGGATAGAGTTACAAGACATGAGGTGAGCGAAGACGGTCAGGTGACAGAAAGATCCCATAATAATATTCATAGTAGACTGTATATTGACTAAGAAAATAAAACCTCAGGGAAATAAGATAAAATGTCTTCCATTTTTATAACTGCTTATGCAAGCATTCATTTCCAGACATAAAAATATTAACAACTTAAATATTGCAGTTGTGCTAATTCAGAGATGCTGTCTGCAGGTCAGTGAAGGACAACGGGTCAGAAAAGAAAAGCAATTGGAAATGGAGCTGTTTAAGGCTCTCGTGGGCAAGTGGAATGTGAATTGTCTAACACTCAACTTAAGCTCTTTCAGTATATTTCTTCTGTTTTTCTCAAAGTGATAATATATTTCAAAGCATTTTATACACTGTAAAAAAAAAGTGAATGGACATAATTAGCTTATTGATATACCAGCTATCCCAAAATAATTCCTCAGCTTCCCATACAGCATTATGCATTTAGCATGATCATTTGGTGGGTGATAATCAAATTTCAAATTAGAGTTGCACATTTTATACGAAAACAAAATAACAGTGACAAACTGGATAAATATTTCATAAAACATCTAAACTGACTTAGTATTTAATGAAATACTACCCAGCTTATATGACAAATTTTTAACAGAAAACATTTAAGGAAGTACATAAATGGGTCAATTTTCTCTGATTCAAATCATTGAAGGAAATGCTTCCTTTAGGCATGAGGATCAGATCTAGCTTCACTCTGAAGATACTTATCAGAAAAATACTCATCAGACTTCTTATAATCCCTCCCCAAGTCACCTTCTTCTTAGGCTGCCAATATTACACAGCTGAATTTATATTCAATTACAGTAACTCTATTGGATGAGGTATTTGGCAGGTTTATATCCCATTCACACTATATAACATTTGAATTTAAAACTTAAATTTATCTGGTCTTATTTAAAATAAGTTTTATTATAATCAGGGTTAAAACTTTAATGAGAGATACAAATTAAAACTTTAATAAAATGAGATCCCAGTTGTTGATTCTTTCTGTTAGTTCCTGTGCTAATGAGGATTTATTCATAAAGTCTTTTGATAATTGATAATGTGAAATAGGAAGAAAGGGCTAAAGGTGTAGGGAAAGTGGGAAGGGTAGGGGAAATTTAGTAAGGGAAACAAAAAAAATATGAGAAAAAGAAAAATGGAAATAAAGTGTTTGTAAATGGGGAGGGGAGGAGGGGGTGAAGAGAGGGCAGGGACGGGGGGAAAATGAGAACCAAGACCTGTCATGTAAAGGCACAAGATCCCAATGATGAATGTAACTGTACTGTATACCTAAAACATACCAATAAACTCAATGAGGAAAAAATAAATAAATAAATAAATACAGAAAATTTAAATGAATAAATGTGGTGTTGGTGAGAGCTTGGTGATAGAGCAGTTTTTATTACAAACATGAATGAGGTAGAAAAAGTTCTCAATCAGCAAGATACTCAAAGCATAGCTGAAGAAGGCAGTGAAAGGACAATTGAGGAAGGAGGAGAAGGAAGGAAGAAAGAAAACAATTCTAAAAGAAATGTATAGCCATCATACCTCTGAATCACTTAGAGAAGACATTTTAAGTGCTTCATACATTTTGTTTGCATTTTCTTCTTATGAAAGATGAAGAAACTGAGAAGTAAAGCATCTGTTTCTTTTTTTTTTTTCCTCACTGAGTTTATTGGTACATGTTTGGTACACAGTATGGTTACATTCATTATTGGGATCCTGTACCTTTACATGACAGGTCTTGGTTTTCATTTTTCCCCCTTGTCCCTGCCCTCCCTTCACCCCCTCCTCCCCGCCCCATTTACAAACACTTCATTTCCATTTTTTCATTTTCTCACATTTTTTTCTTTTCCCTTATTACCTTTCCCCTACCCTTCCCACTTTCCCTACACCTTTAGCCCCTTTCTTCCTATGTCACATTGTCCGTTGTATCATTAGGATCTTATGTACTATCATAGCATCTATTTCATGGCCATACATTCAGCAAGGGGCAGAATCAAAACCAACTGCAGAGCTGTTTGATCACAGAATGTTCTCAGAAAAAAAATCATTTCAAAAAAAAATAAATGAAAACAATTATAGGGCAAAGCAATTAGAGTTAGTTTCTTGCAGAAAATAAACCATATTACCATGTGAAGATCTGGAGAATAGCTTGATTAATAGAGGTACAGCAGATAGGAGATTTAGCTCAGCTGTTCGGTGGCCTGCCTTGCAAGCGCAAGGACCCGAGTTCAATCCCCGGTACCAAAAAAAAAAAAAAAAAGAAGTTTAATAGAGGTACAGCTGTGGCACCAGAGGGGTCAGACATGAGACAAGAGGACAGAGAGTAACACGCACATTGCTTCCCACGTAGCCCCAACTACAGGTCACTCATCCAATCTCCTTCAAAGCCTTTATAGTCACACATAAACCAAAATATAATTTTTATTTATATTGACTCACTTTTTACTTTATATGCTTATTCATAAAGAAAACACTACAACACATTCTCAAACCTTTAAGAAAACTGTAAGGTAAATGAAAAATAAAGCATATTTTTGAACTCCACCAATACGTTACTGCATGCTAGCTTAAGATTTTCAGTGTGGAAGTTTTTTCTTCATTTTCTCAGAAAATGTTTGAACATTCATTATGTGAGAGAAACTGTGTATCTGTGTCCATTACCACAATTATTCCTAATAAGAACTACATACAGTAAATCCTTCATTATCCCTCTGTAAGGATAAGGACACTTTGAAATAGAGATTTAGCGAGTGGCAGAGACATATTAGAAATATAGTTGCTATGAACTAAGTCTTTCTACTTCATCAAGTAAAAAAGTCACAAGATGATAAGAAATGAAGTGACTGTGCTCAGATGATTTCCAATGTAAAATGTTTCAGCACTTTATTTAGCATTTCTTCTGACCAATGGCACCTCCTGAATTCTTAGAGATGTCATAAATGAAAGCATTATAGTAGTAATTTTATAGTATCAGATTTGCTGTTACAGACACATTATTATGCATAGTGGGCTGCAAGGACATTGAGATACATTTCCATTGATGTAAGATTCAAATGAGTCAGGATGTAGAAGAAAAATAAATCATAAAGGCCCCTGTACAGTGTTGCAGAAGAAAATCCTAATAATGATTCTGTGGATTGTTCAGAAATCAAAAAGGAACATTAGAGATATATTTGACAAACTGAGCAGTTTAAGCTGAAGAATTCAGTGAGACTTAATGTGTAGCATGTCCCTACCCTCATTTCATTTCTTTTTTTTGAACTGAAAAAGTGAGTTTTATAAAAGAGTGTATTGCATATGCTGATTTATCTAAAGCATTTACATTTCTCTATGGGTATCACTAGATCAGAGCCGCATAATATTTATGAGTCTCAAGGGTCTTTGTGAAGGTGTGTGACATAGATCAGTACTATCAAGTCTGCACACAGTGCAACTACATTTATGAGTAAGCAAAGGAAAAGCACTTACAGACCTCACTGCTTCCCTGACTTCTAATAAACTGAATCTGTAACACATCCCAAATCACATCCCTTGAGAGGCATGAAATCTCCAGGGAAGAGCAGCACCTTACATGGTTCACGTGAAGAAAGCAATCCTTTCTGGGAAGCGGGGAAAAAAGAACACAGAAAATGCAAATGTTGACTTCCTGAGAAAAATTTAGTTTTAAATAAGTGATATTTCTTCACTTTCATAAGGAGATTAACCATTAAAAAATGGAATTTGATGATGAAGAAGTCTGATTTTCCTACATAATCTGGCATACATGAAAATGTTTTCGGTTACAAATTATCTCTGACATGAGAGTTATGTCAAAATACATTTATTAAATACAAAATTATAATATCTGAAATACAATGCACTGAGCACCGGCAGCAAAGGACGTACCGCTATGACGAAAATCAACTGCTCTCTGAGGTCAGCACTGTCATCAAACATGAATCAGAGGTGAGGGGCCTGGTTAGCAAGAGGTGTTGTTATGGGAAGATGCATAAGAAACTATCATACTGAAAACTTCTGAAAGCACTGCAGTCATTTTTGGGAAACAAGTAATCACAGTAATGGGACAAAGTTGTACTACCAAAAACAGTCCTCTATCCCATGTCTTTATTAAGGGTAAGTTCCGTACAGTGTATAAATGGACTATAAATTAGCCAGTTGTTTCAACCTGCATAGCTGGCAAGTATGGGTAAAATCCCGGTGCCCTAATCCCTTTATGGTAATAGTTTATAATCAAATTATTAGACTAAATTTCTATCATCAAGAGAAATTATGCAAATTATCATCGTTTACTTATACAAATGAGCAGTACTCTCATAAAATAATGTTTTCACCTGGGCTATCTTTTCTTTCAGTCTTTAATGGATGGTGCAAATTTTAAGTATATAGAGTCAGGTTTGACTCTGCGTTCTCATTGCATATTGTTTCTATTTCTATCACAGCCCTGAGAATTTAGCATCATCAACTGAAAAATAACACAGGACAAGGAGACCATGTAAATGATTCATCTATGAGCTGTTTTAATAACTTCAAGACAAGAAGAGGTTTGAGTTCATATTATGTTAGGGAAACTTCACCAAGAAGGCAGGTGAATCAGTGAAACAAAACTTTGATGAATGGTTAGGGGGTGGAGTCAGAGGGACCCTCCGACTGAGTGAACATGATCAAATGCATAATAGTTGGAAGGGGAAGCGTCATCAATGTACTTTTTGTAGTATCTTTTTGGGATTAATGACCCCAAAGCACTTTTTAAAATATCATTTTTAACCCTATATTTTGGAGAGCAAATCAACACAGAGGAAAAGACAAAACATTATGCAGGTGAGTCAAAGGGGCACCTGTGTTACTAAGGCAACTGCTTCACACACAAAGGGAGGAAAGGGAAAGTTATTTACCAGCAAATGCTTGAATCATATCTGCCTTTAATAAAATGTGTTAGCTGGAGCTGTGCGAGCCAATAACTGCCTACAGTGCTGTGGATATCTCCATGATTGTTTTGTGAATTAACTTTCCCTAACAAACACAATTGATTTTATACTAGCAAGCAATAATTTGTTTTTTTAATGCATTCATGCTGACAATGAATTCTTATAACAGCACCTTTCATTTTCTTCTCTACATAGATGCATGGCAGAAATATTTACCTGTTGAAGCTGAATGGAGCATACTTTCCAAAAACAGTTTTCCAGCCTGGACACTCACACATCTAACTATGACGATTAAACCCACATTCAGTACTTTCCCCAAAGGTCTGTAAATGTCGGTATTATTTCCTTAAACTGAAATACATTGCTGTAAGGTTAAGAGAATATCATTGTTAATGATGCCCCTTAGTGCACTTATAATTTCCGTTTAAGAGTTATTGGCTTAGGGGCATTCCCTAGCCATATGGACATATATATTCTCTAGTCATTATGGAAATTCCAATGTGAGCACTGATATTCTCAGATCTTAGTGTGGGCTGCACAGGGCGTGTAGAATGTTCTCAGTTTGCCTTTTTTCTTTTTTCAATCATCTTCAGATAGGACCAATGTGGCCTGTAAAGTGAACTCTTTTACTTGGTAATGATTCTGCTCTCATGTTAGGTTTATTTTCTACTTAACTTGGTTCGTTAAGTCTTCCAAGTTGTCGTCATTCAAGACATTTTTACCACTTGGTGCCAGGTGGCTGCTCCTGGAAAACTCTTGGTCCCACTTTACAGCTTAACATGCAAATCCCAGTCATCAGGATCTACAAGTAGTAAGAGTAATCAGTCCATGAATCTGGAGAAGGAGAATCAGTGGGGTTCCATTTCAGAGCACAGCACTTACTCGGTAACAGGGCAGGCTGAAGTATTCCAAAAATGATTTCAGTATCCTTTTTTATGAATGTCATCAAACAAATCCTATACTTCCTTGCTATTAATTGTTTGTAGCCTCACAGGTGGAACCCCTGTAGTTATATACTGATTTCCTAGAGAAACCTTGTACAACTTTACTAAAAACTATGATATTTTTTACCTTTTACCACCTCCTATCTATAATCAATTAATGATTTCTGTTAACTTATCACTTGATATTCAATTTTCACTAAAAATCTAAGTGCTGAGCATTGTCATATGAATATTATGTCTGCTGTCATATAGGATAATTTACAGTATCTCTCTGATATGTGTAATACTGTTCTTATTTTGTATTTGAGAATCGGAGGACTGGGAAGAATAAAACTTCTTCCTAAGGCCATACTGCTAGTAGGCTAGTGGACTTAAGAGAGCAATTAATGAAGTCTGCTCTCATTGAAAATGTGATGGTGCCAGGCATTATGGTGCACACCCATAATCCTAGTACTCAGGAGGCTGATGCAGGAGGATTGCCATGAGTTTAAAGCCAACCTGGACTACCTAATGATGCTAGATAGCTATAACCTATCTTTAAAAATCAAAAAAAATGAAAGAAAAATAAAGGAAAAAAATCTTTAGTTCATCTCATTTTGCCCCATTGCCTTAATTCTGATATTTTCTATATCTCATTCTTTCCATCCTCTAATTCTCTAAAACTGTGTCTCTCCTTGATTCTGGGTAGTTTTCGTTGTGCTTGGAAATGGCTCCCTGTTCACTGTCATCTGTAATTTCTTCAAAGCATAGTTCAGCTCTATTACCTAATTCTTTGATCAAAATTGTAGTTGGTTCACTGATATTTAATGAATCAAATATAAAACCTTTATCTTGGCCTCAGAAATCAATCCCAGTATTAATTCAAAAGCTATACCCTGCAACTCTACTTTGTCTTTAAATTCTATTCAAATGGAAGGACATATCTGGAATGTAGTGTGTTTACACTGAGCATCTTCTGTCTTCTGATAACTATCTTTCTGCTTTCTTTCAAGTCTGCTCAATAATAATCCAGTCATGTTTGAAACCTTAGTTTTAATGCCATCTGGCTTATCTCCCTGCAATTGGTGATGCTCTGCCCTCTAAATCCTTGTAACTGCTATTTCTCAGTTATGAAATTTATTATAATTTACTGTGTGCCAGCCTGCACAGTATTATCTACTCTAATAGTCTAAGGTTTTTGAATGAACAGTTCTTTCACCCCTTTTGCCTACACTTGCATCTCTGAATTTTGCCCATCTCAGTTCCTCACTTGACTGACTTCCATTCTAAATCTTCTACACCCATCACTTGACTTCACTTTATTGTTCCAGTTCAAGGATTCTGTGTATTTATTGCTAAGACTGGACCTCCAATTCACTCTGTAGTATAATCCTGGCTTTCCTGGCATTACTCCAGTTTTGCTGAAATGCCCCACTTTTAGTTCCACATGAATATACTGGGAGAAACTTTCTAAGGTTCAGGTAAACCAAAATAGCTTTTAATCCCTCACAATTATGGCTTTCTTCCCATTTGGCTTTTAGTCAGCAGAGTGTTAATCAAATTTATCTGATTCATAGCCTATGTCTTACTTTTCTAGACTAATCATAGTATTCTATATTCCAAACTCTGGCAATATGAGCTGCTGAGATTTCCCCAAGGTCTGGCCATTTTTTTTTTCCTCCACAGTAATAAACTGATTTCATATATTTTTCTCTATTCTCAGGAGTTAACATGATGGTTTCTTTTATATGTATTGCTATCGCCTTATCTCCAGTGCTGTGTGACTCCAATCAAGGTATTGCTTCTACTATTATGATGAGTATAAATATCTGTTAACTATGGACATAGTAATTTCCAGTGTAGTGCCAGTGTAATTCCAGAGCTCAAATCCTCAATTCTAATTTGACTTACCATTTCCCTTTTCTTTTCTCTGAGAACAGCAACCACCTTTAAAACTTAGTTCAGGTGACAGAACTTTAGACAAGTTGGACAATGTGTATAAGTTCTTTAGATTCCTCATATGTAAAACATTAGTAATAAATTCCTCTTGACTCCATTAAGGAGAAAAAAAAAAAGCAGATATTCCGATGCCTACAATGCTATCAGGGTTCAATGAGTCATAGTTTGTCATTAGAAAAACATAAAGCAGCAGAAGTATTACTAACAAAAAGTAAAAAGCGTAGATTGTGGTGGCACCAACTTCATGCCACATGCAATGAAGCAGCCTTCAGTCACTGGGGAACAAGCCAATGAGGATCCCATTAAAGGCAATCACAGCAGAGGGAAAGCACTCAGGAGATGCCATTTGCTTGGTTCGAGTACACTAACCCCACTCTCACTCTGTGGGGCATCCTTCTTACCCAATCCTTGTCTGTAGTTTGGTAGACTATACCATGATGATATCCACTCTGAAATTTCTTATAAAGTGGCATTGAGACAAATTTCTGATTTTCATTCTAAAATCATCTACCACAGAGACAGGACTAGACTAGGTTAAGGCATGTGAAATAACTGCCTGAGTCACACAATTTAAGGAGACATCAGAGAATACATAATCAAAATAAATATTTAAAACACATTTTTTAAAAAGTAAAATTATATTGAACAGTGAATGAAATTTTAAAGCAGAGATACAATCAGCATGATGAATCATTCCTTCTGCCAGAAGTCTCAATATGTCTTATCATATCACTGATGTCCCAATACAAAGACAGGAAATATAAAAGACTGGATTCATAAAAATGCAAGTTGTTATCAAGGAAGGATGGAGAATATCTCTAGGTGAGTTCAGCTCAGAATTCAATGAAATACTTGGTTTCTGAGATAAAAGTTGATAGGGATATTTTAGTAGACTTTGCAGTTATTGTTACCTCTGAATTAAATAATAACTCCTCTGCCTTAAAGGAAACTGGAAAATAGTCTACTATTTTGCTGGGATCTACTGTGGACATGGAGCTCAATATCTGTTATTTTGTTTAATCTTCTTAATAATTTATCACTATTTGAGACTTACAGGAACTCAAGTTTATGGATGCTAAATAACTTTCTTCAATGGCCGGTTGTGTAGACATCAAGATTTATCTAAGTTCTATCCAAGTGGCATTTTCTCTACTACCTTTACTTATATTGCTCCTGCTTTTCAGTGGGTGGAAGATGTCAACACAGACAGTGGTATTTTCTCCTTCTCTCCCTCATAGTCTAACTGTTCTAACAGATTGACAGGTCTTGGCAAATGCTATTCCCTAGTCTAGTATATTTTCCTCACAATTTTCTATCTTTTAACATCATTTTTCCAAAGGTCCCTTTATGAATATATTCCAAAATTCTTGGCTATGTATCCTTTCTGACCTATGGCTAATTTCACAGAAATTATTTTATATTTCTTTCTAAATATTCCTTCAAATTTTTCAGTCCTTGACAGGCAAAAATCCTAATGATGCATAAATTTCCCCTTTTGCATTGGCCAATGCTTTAGCTTTTTAAATTTGGTTTAAGGAATAAGTGATTTAATGAATAATCCTAAATGCAATATCCAATGGTAGTTTATCTGAATATTGAAAAAAATTAATTTTGCTATTATAGAACTGTATATTGGAAATTTGACTGTTTAATAAATCACAGCCAAGAGAAGTTGATGTTTTTATTTTCCCACTTGAAGACTTAGTCACTGGAATTAGTCTCACCATGGACAGTCACCATGAGCAGGATTGGCCAGTCGTCTACACTTGCTAAAATCATCTTACCTGGCCCTCTGCTATAAGGCAATGATGACATAACCATTTCAGAGAAATGACTTCTCATATAAAGTGCATTAAAGACTTCAGGTCCCGGGCCAGGGATTTAGCTCAGTGGTTCCGGAGCCTGTCTCCCAAGTGCAAGGACCTGAGATTGATCCCCAGTACCAAGAGATTTCAAGTCCGGGGATGTCATTTTGCAAATTACCTTCTTGAGTGTTACTATACTATTCTTTGTAAGGGCCTGAGAGGGTTGAGTTTTCTTTGTTGAATGACAGATTGCTGCCTTAGGACAATTTACTCACCAATGATAATGTTGATGTGGAGAGGGTGAACAAGCTGGAGCCTGATTGTTGAATTAATGGGAACATTAGAGACCTTTTCATGCCTTCGGGAGAGATTCAGTAAGTGCCATCCCAAAGAGCTTGCTATTGCAGAAAGAGACCAGCAACAAACTCTTCAAAAACAAGCTATATATATATATATACACTTCTTATTTTTATGTAGCTTCCTCACTTTGTGTTGGTTCTTTGATACTTAAGAAATCTAATTTCTTAATACATTAAAAACAGTATATTTAATTCTCCATGTATCAGATTTCAGTATGTTTTTGTTCCATTTCATTTATAATTTTTTAATTGGTTCATTTCATTCATATAACCTCAAATTCCCAACCCCAAAGACGCCTACACACATATTTAACACCTAAGTGACACTTGGAAGATAAACTATTGTAAAATTAGAGTTGGACGAGGAACGATTAGTTTCTTCCATTCAGGTTGTTACTAATGGCACATAGAATTCTACCTTAATAAGGGAGTTAAGACTATAATTTTTACACTGGGTGGGTTTCTTAAAACTTGGCTAATGATTTAATTGCACCAACTTTTTCTTTCAGTTCCCCTCCATTTGCTTTACTCAAATTTTGTCACACTTTCTCAGCTTCGCTCAGAATGTATTCTTTGAAATACAGTTAATTAGTCATTCAGCTAAAGAAGGGGAAAAAAAAAAAAAAGAAGATGCTGTTCCCATGTCTTCAAATGTGGATTCCGATCACTTAAAAACCTCTGGGTATTCTGTGATGTACTTGAATTTATGAGCTCATCCCAGTCTCAGGTTTTTTGTAAGGACAGTTGATTAGCTTTGAAAGCACTGTCTAGATAAGGATCAAAACAAACAAGTAAAGTGAAAACATATATTCAACATCAGACTGGAAGAAAAATTGTAAATATACTAGTCAAGCTTTTGAAGATAACTGTAATAGTGAAGGTGAAAGGGGAAGTTGATCCAGCTCTAACTTGGTAGCTCTAATTTGTCTGAGTGTAGCTTTCATGCTTTATTTGGGAGCAACATAGTAGCAGAGAACTCTGTCTAATTGGAATCAAAGGATAATCAAGACAAAGTGATGTAAATTATTTACTTATTTATTTGTACTTTTAACAATGCTTATTGATATCTTATTTAAAAGATCACTTATTATTTAAAAGATCTGTTCTCATGTTGAGAAACATGTACGATAAACAGCCAAGAATTCTATGCAGAGAAAGGCTGAGGCTGTTACATTGCTTGTCTCTAGTAAGACTGGTTTCTGCACATCCTCTGGGTAAAGGCCATTAATGAAATTAGAGAAGAGACAGAGAGACAGAGATAAAAGAGAAAGTTAATGAGGGTGGAGCAGGTAATAGCCCTTTGGATATTTGAGTAATTGATCTTTAGTCTTATAATATTTTCATTACTCTATAGAGAAGGATATACAGGAAAAGCTTCAAAAGTCTATTACAGATTTTTTTTTTAATTTTCCAGGTGTTTTCTGAACAATTTGCTTGCATGTGTATTCTTATTTCAATAATTATGTTCTCTCATTATCAACATGACTAAATTTAAAGATTCTAGATAATTCAATTTAAAATTATTTTTTTGCTTCCTTGCCTTTTTGTATTTTAAACAAAGATCATTTTATGCATATTTTTATATATTTCTTAGAGCAATTATGAATTTGTGATGTGATCTTACATTTTATATATGTATATTCTTTTCCAAGATGACATAAAGTATTTAATATTACTACAAAGAAATAATTAACACCAAGTACCATCAAACTGTCTTCTGGAGCTATTATTTCCCAAGAGAATTTTTTTTTTATATATAAAACCCTTTAGACAGCAAGCAAGTGAGGCTGGGAGACTGGGGAAAGGAATTGGTCTTGTGAATCACTGAGCCTTTCCTACCTTAGAACACGGACATCTATTTCATTCCATGATGAGACACAGAGAAATCCACCACAAAAGTAAAAACTTTGCAGCAGGGCTTCAGAACTGGGGAGCTACACAGTGCTGCTATTGACTTGACATCTAATTATTTTAAATGAAAAGTCAAAAACAAATTACAGGGGCCGGGGATTTATCTCAGTGGTTCTGCCTCCTACCTTGCAAGCACAAGGACCTGAGTTTGATCCCCGGTACAAAACAAACAAACAAACAAACAAAAATTCCCTGTTCCCTTTTTATTAAATAAATCAGATATATTTCCTTGATTTCATTATCAATGGAAACCATTTATGCTATTTAGTTCACAATTTACAATGTTAAATAACCTAAATCAAATATTCTAGAACTTTCCCAAAAGTCCAACTTCTTTTTTTTTATTTTATTAATACATGTTTACTATTCATGCAATTTAGTCATCTTGGAAATTGGTTATATGTGTAAACGAGAGCTCATTTCTTTTTTTCTCAATCCCCTCTCTTCCTCTAATTTCTCTATCCTATTTATCATTCTTGTTGATATTGTTAATCTTAGCTCATGTTTTGGCACATAGTGTTTACATTAATTAAAGTTATTAAGGCCTTGTACGTGACATTCATTATTCTACTTATTTTCCCTTCCCCTCTTACTCATCCCTTGCATTTTCCCTTGGACAATTTCCTGTTGCAAGAGGTCCATCTCCTAGTCCCTTTCTATCTATACTCTTCTATTCTGTTTATTTGTATCTTTCCTCTCTTAAAGCAGAGATATCATATGGTATTTAAGCTTCTGTGCCCAGTTTATCTTACTCAGCACTATATTTTGCAGTTGCATCCATTTTCTTACAAATGTCTAAAATCTTTCATTCTTTTATTTTTTTGTACCAGGATAGAATTCAGGACCTTGCACTTGCAAGATAGGCGTGGTTCCACTGAGCTAAATCCCCAAATTTGTCCAAATCTGTCATTCTTTATAGTGGAATAGTATTCCATTACATAATACCATATTTTTTTTATCCAGTCCTCTGTTGATATAATTCAGGCTTTTTCCAGGATTTAGTTATTATGAGTTGTGCTGTTATAAACATTGGTATGCCATACTGCTGTAGGATGATATCTTAGCCTCTTGGGGAAGATAGCTAGCAGGGGAATCAATGGGTGATATGAAATTTCTACTTTCAGCTCTTTGAGAAATCCTCATGCTGATTTTTTTAGTGAGTATACTAGTTTACATTCTCCCCAACAGTGAAGTTCCTTTTTTCAGTTAAGCCTTGCTAGCATTTTGTTTGATTTCTTAATGATTGCCATTCCTTCTGGAGTAAGATGAAATCTAAGCATTGTTTTAATTTGCATTTATCTATTAGCCAGAGATGCTGAGCATTTTTCCCACATATTCTTTGATCAGAGGAAGCTCAGTGAAGTGTCTATTCATTTCTCTTGCCTAATTGTTAACTGGATTTTTAATTTTAGATAGTTCAGTTTTTTTAAAAAAAATTAGATGTATATTCTAGATATCAGTCCTCTGCCTGAAGAGTAGTTAGCAAAATTTTCTCAAGAGCTGAAGGCTGTTTCTTCATGCTAATGATTGCTTCTTTTACTGTACATGCACTCTTTAGTCTGATATAATAGCATTTGTTAATTCTTGTTATTTCTATTTAGAAAAATCCTTTCCTTCAGCTTTGTCTTCAGATTTTACCGATTTTATGTTCTAACAGGTTTAATGTTTCTTTTTTGTGTTTATATCTTTAATCAATTTTTATTTTAATTTTATGCATGGTGAGAGATAAGTGTCTAATTAAATCTTCTCCACACAGATAACCAGTCTTCTTAGTACTTTTGGTTGAATAACCTATCATTCCTCCAACATAGGCTTTGGGCCCTTTGTTGAAGATCAAATAGCTGAATATGTCAAGGGAAGTTCCTGTATCCTCACTTTTGTTCCACTGATCCCTCTCTGTGTTTGTTCCAGTACCTTGCCATTTTCATCACTATTGCTTTATAGTACAGCTTAAGGTAAGGTATTGCTCTGTTTCCTTCTCTGCTCTTTTTTCCCAAATTGCTCTTATTATTCTGGGTTTCTCCAGGTTCCATATGAATTTGAGAACTGTTTTGTCAAGATCTGTGAGGTATACTGTTGGTATTTTGATTAGGATTCCACTGAAAATAACAAGTAAGTGATACGTATAAAACATCAAAGAATTACAAAATCCACAAATCAGAGAAAGTCCCAACCAAAAAAGAGAACTACAAGCCAATCTCCCAAATGAACATAGATGCAAAAATCCTCAATTAGTTACTGGCAAAGAGAATTCAGAAGATCATACATCCCAACAAAGTAGGATTCATGCCGTGGCTTCGGGAATGGTTCAACATATGTGAATCAGAAAATGTAATATACTATATTAATAGAGACAAGGACAAAAAACACATGATCATCTAAATAGTTGCAGCAAATGTGATCAACAAAATCCAACACTCATTCATGATAAAAACCCTGCAGAAAATTGAAGTAGATGGCCTTTATCTCAACCTGATAAAAGCGATCTATGAAAAGGCAACATCCACATCATACTAAATGGTCAGACACTGAAACACTTCACACTAAAATCAACAGCAAGACCAGGATATCCACTCTCAATACTCCTGTTCAATAAAGTCCTGGAAAAAATAGCCACAACATTGAGAAAAGAGAAAAAAATAAAAGGAATAAAAATAGTAAATGAAGGAGTTAAATTGTCATTATTTGTCGATGACCTGATACTCTATATAGAAGACCCCAAAAACTCCACTGAAACTCCTCTAGACTTAACAACCAAATGTAGTAGAGTAGCTGTATACAAGGTCGACACTTAAAATCAAAAGCTTCCCTGTACTTGAACAACAGATGCATTGAGGGAGGACCAGAAGAAATAACTTCTTTCATAATAGCATCTAAAAAATGAAATACATATGGACTCAATCTAATAAAGAAAGTAAAAGAAATCCACTCTGAAAACTCTGGCACTCTGAAAAGAAAAGATCAAAGAAGAAATCAGAAAATGGAAAGACGTCCCTTGTTCTAGAGTAGGAAAAACAATATGGAGAAAAACTGACATACTTCCAAAACTTCTATATAGATTCCATGCAATCCCAATTGAAATTCCAACAGCATATTTCCCAATACTAGAGAAAACAATGCCAACATTCATTTGGAACCAGAAGAGACCTAGAGTAGCACCAGCTATTCTAGGCAACAAAAACAAGGTAGGGGATATCATTATCTCCAACTTGAAACTCTCTCTACTACAGAGCTACTGTGATAGGGATTTAGCTAAGCGGTTCGGTGGCCTGCCTTGCAAGTGCAAGGACCCGAGTTCAATCCCCAGTACCAAAAGAAACAAACAAACAAACAAACAAAACAGAGCCAGAGCTACTGTGATAAAAACAGCATGGTAGATGCATATGAATTATGAAAGTTGAATGAAGACTTACATATTCTAAACAACCCAATATCAATCAATAAAATTGAAAACATAATTAAAAACTTATCAAGAAAGGAAAGCCCTAGTCCTGAGGGTATTGTTGCTGAATTCTACATGGTACTGGCAAAGAAACAGACCTGAGGATTAATGGAATAGATTAGTAGATGCAGAAACAACTTCAGTCACACTCAACCACCTCATCTTTGGCAAACAATCCAAATACCCTCACTGGAGAAAACATAGCCTCTTTAATAAATTGTGCTGGAAAAAGTGGACTATCTCTCACCATGCACCAAACTAAAATCAAAATGGAACAAAGATCTAAATATTAAAACAGAAACACTAAAACTGTTAGAAGACAGGCTACAATTCTTGAAGACATTGGTGTAGGAAAACTTTATAAACAAAATCTCACTCACACAGAAACTAGCATGAAGAATCATTGACTCGGCTTTCACCTTATTAAGTTTCTGCATAGCAAGAGAAACCACCAACAGAGTGAAAAGACAACTCAAAATACGGGAGAAAAAATTTTAACAGCTGTTCCTTAGATAACGGTCTGCTATTTAGAATATATATGGGACTAAAAAAAATTCAGACCTCTCAAATTTAAAGACCCAATCCAAGAATGGGCATCTGCAATGAGCAGATATTTTTCATACAAAGAAATAGAAACAGCAAATGAATATATGAAAAAATAATCAATATCACTAGTCATTTGACAGATGCAAATAAAAATAATGCTGATATTCCACCTCAGTCCAGAAAGAATGACTGCTATCATGAAATCAACCAATAACAAATATCAGCAGCATTGAAGGAAAAAAAGAAACCCTTCTTCACTCTTGGTGGGAGTGTAGACTGGTGCTAGCTCTGTGCAAATCAGTGTGGACATTCCTCAAAACAACTAGGATTAGAGATCCTATCTAATACCCTGCTTAGTGACTTTCCAAAAGAATTGAAAGCATCATACCACAGTGATATATGTACAACCATTTTTATAGCAGCACAATTTGTAATAGTAAAATCTTGGAACCATCCCAATTGCCCATCAACTGATGATCTTATAAAGATGCATGCTTTTTTTAAAAAATAAAATTGAGTACTATTCAGCCATAAAGAATGAGAAACTGGAGACATTTTCTAGTTTAATAGTTGTACACTGAGGCCATACTCTTAAGTGAGACAAACAGGACTTACATATGTCAATATTGAATAATTTCTCTGGCTTGAGAAACAAAGTGTAAATGAGGACCAAAATATAATGGATTGTGGGAAATAGGAAGAAAAGGTTCAAAGTGGAAGGGGAAGTGGGGGAGATCAATGGGAAAATTGCTCACGAATAATGTTGCCATGCAAAGTGCAGTTTCAACTGCAGAACGACTCTGCAAAGTGCATTTGATTTCAAACATCAACTTCTATTTATCACAAAGTTTGCAGATCTCCAAGCACTTTTCACAGCAACATTTTTCCTGAGAGATTTTCGCATTGATCTCAATGGACAGGAAGACAAAACGTGCAGTAATTCCTCAGAGGAACTAGGTGGAACTCTGTTTATTTCCCAGTAAACCCCCCTTCTATACTGGAACCAAAGTGTATTCCTTCTGGTTTGTAGCTCTTGTATGGCAGAGAGAGAAGCACATTTCTCAGAGGCTTGTATCCTGAAGGTAAATAGGCCACAGAGAGCTGAGCAGTTCTGACTCTCAAAAATGGTTGGAGATCTGTAAACTTTGTGATAAGTAGAAGTTGACAGGAAAGGAAAGAAGGAAAATAAAATAATGAGAAAATAAGGAAAAACGGGAAGAAAGCTTTTGTAAATAGGGAGGGTAGAGGGGTAAGAGGGAGGGAAGGGGACTTGGAAGAAAAACAAGAACCAAGATATTCATGTGTAAGTACAAAATTCCAATGATTAATGTTATATTGCATAGCTAAAATGTATCAACAAACTCAGTGAATAGAAACATGAAGTCTAGATGCTCAGAATCCTCCACCACAGCTACTGAGTCATTTGAACATGATCCCTGGGACCAGTGCAGACACTCAAGTCTAAATAGTGTTGGGTTGCAGATTTTACTGGTACATATGAACCACTGTCGTGCACTTTCAAGGCTTAAAATTCACTATTAAAATGGCTATAAGGACTCACAAAACCAAATAAAAGGGAGAATGAATGTACAAAACCTACTAGAAAGAATATAGAGAAAGAAGTGTATCATTTTAGTATCCTATTTAAAATGGCGTAGATACCATATATCTATTTGATCACTGTTTTTCAGGAAAGTGGAATCTCCATGTGCCAGATCTTCTGAAATACAAGAGAACAAATAATTACTGTTATAAAATGTCTTCAGTTATTTACCTAGCAGGTGACTAATTACATTTTTAATACTATATGAGCTGCCTGCCGAGTAAGTCTCCAGGGTACTTCTGATCATGGGGCCCTAGTTTATAACCACTGTTTTAAGAGCTATTTTTACATTAAAGGGAATGCATTTAAAGAAAAATAAAATATTAATAAAAGTAACCATTTAAGTCTAAGTGTTATTTAGTAGATTTCTTAAGCAAACAGGATCCTAATTATAATTGTGAAGAACCTATAAAGCTAAACTATAGAATATCTATTGGGCTTTCCTTAATATAGAGAACAAGGCATGGCTTTCTCAACTAAATGTAAAAATAGCTGGCTTCTGATAAATGATAAAACATATATTAAGTGAAAGAATTTGAGAGTAGGCAAAGAGATAAGAGAACTGTTCTAAGGGAGGGACCACTGGAGAAATTATACAAAAATTTTGATAAATTCAAACATGAGTTGTGGTAATGAAACAAAATACTTAAATCAGCAAATGTAACTTATGTTCTTGGCATTTGCCTCTCCTGTGCTACATAAATGAGTGATGGGAAGGGATACGTGACATTTCAGGGGATTTAACTCTGCTAATATATCTTAAATATAATACCCTAGTGCTAAACAAAAGGTACTCTTCTCCTGTAAGAGGCCACTTACAGGAATCAGAATAGGGATCTGGAATGTTACAGTCCTATTGAGTCTGTTGCTACATGTGTCTTAGTTCTAAAGGTTAAACGATATTCCTTTCCAGGAAATTCTCATTCTGACTTTCATCCGCCTTTAAAGTTCTCACCAAAAACTGTTTATTCATAGACATTTGAGTGTGTAATCAAAGTCCTGAGTTAAAGAGATTTAATAAGAATTTCCTGATAGATATCACTCAGTTACTGGTCTGTGGTCAGAATTTTAACTGCTTAACCTCCAGTTCCTTTAACTACTTAACCTTCAGCAAAATAAGTAAAAAATCATAAGGTAATTGAGGATAATATATGTGAAAAATAATGTGCTAATAGTCCCTATTAGACTATGGTATCTATAAATATTAATTTTCCTTGTTTTTGAATACATTGAAGTCAAGTAAATATTTTAAAAGCTTTGAAATTTTCTTTAAAAACTCAAGAAGTGATTTGATGATTTGAGTTTTAAGTATATTACATATTTATATATATATATTTATTGCATCCCTTTATTTTATATAGGAAGAAAAATTATCTAAGATATGGTCCCTTTTTTCATAGTTTTTAGGGTAACTATAATAGGTAATAAATTTCATAGTTTTAATCTACACAGAGTGAGTAATAAGGCAGCTAATAAAAAAGACACTGGTTAATAATTACCTAACTTGTGAAAATAATATTTATATTGCCTTCTATGTAAAGGATTTCAGGTTAGAAATATTTTATTTAGAATCTCAATTCTACTCCACATACATTAAATAATAATGTGCATTTAACCAAGGTCTCCAGGAAATTTGATACCATAGTTCTCCTATTTAGAAGACCCATGGTGCGGTTTACCCATTCTTTAAATACCCAGGTGTCTTTAAATAAAAAATTAACTGCATTATTCACTCAAAACCAGAATTATTGGGATCACAGCTTCCAGATTAAGCGCTTTTGCTAATACTTGTTCATTATATCTAACGAAAGTGCTGTCCTGGGATGTTTATCTTCCATTTCCATTCACTGTCGCTCAGTGTCTGGTGCCCCAGGCTCATGTTGGTGCCCGCTGTCTGGAGCCAGCTGTTTCTTACAAATCCATTACGGGCATTGCTGCTTCACAGGCAGTTTTGCATGGGCTGCTCTTTCAGTGTGGCCCTACCTCATGTTGATAAGCATCACTGATTCATTCTAAGCTTTCCGTATCTGTAAGATTCCTACATCTCTTTATTTTCCTGAGAAAGACAAAATATTTTTTAAATGGGAGAACCAGCTAAAGAAACTATTCAACTGTGCAAATCAAATAAAATAATTTCTGAAAGTATGAACTCATAGTAACAATACCGGAGGTAGGATCTGCTGAAAGAATGATAAAGATTGTAACATAGATATGATCTTTTAAATGTTAATGTTTTTAATCTGTATTAATAACTACACATGTAATTACAGCAAAAGAGAATAACAAGATTTGAGGACATAGGTGAGTGTCATGTAAATGTCTTCTCCTTTCACACTTGATTATGGATTGTGAAATTATTTTATCTATTTAGATACCAGAACCAATTCTGTGTGGTATTCTACAATGCACATATATCCAGACAATCTGCAATAATTAAAACAAATCATCTCAATTGCCTTTTCTTTTTTCACCACTTTTTGCTTATATGGAATAATACCACACTGTTGAAAAAACAGGCATCCTGTGTAAAGACAATTCCTTTTAGGGGTGACTTCTAATGTCCTGAAATGTGCTGAAAGGTACAGATTGATTTCAACTTCTATTTACCTCTTGGAGTAGTAAGTGATATATTGCTCTCCTTTGGCTTCCACAAGGCTGTAGTGTTGGCTGCTACAAGGTTTCCCAGGAGGGCAATGCTGAGCCCAAAATTATGTACAATTTTAGGAAATTTAGGTACTTCATTTTAAGGGAAAAAGCAGACTTTTCCAAAAACTTTATAACATGTAACCCATCATAATTTGCACCAGATTTTTTATGATTTTCTCTTTCTGAAATTCTGTTCTGGGAACTGGAGAACTAAACTATAGATATTAACTTATAACTTTGATGCTTAATGATACTTAGATGATGACCTATTCCTTGCTGAATAAAGTCTCAATGTCAATTGTCTGCCCTATTCACGTCTTTTTCATACTTTCAAAAACTTCATCTGACAATGCAACCACTATTCCCCATTCTATGATTACAAAATTATTTGAATAAATGAATAGATTAAACAATAGAGAATAAAAGCTGATGCTTTGGCATGATGAATACTTAGCAATGATTAACATGCACTAGTTTAGTGAGTTCTATGGTGCTTTTTCCTTGTCTAGTTTTGGATACAGATTTGGCAAATTTTAATGAAAATACATGTGTAGAGTAGCTTTATAGTCTATAGTTAATGAAATTTACCTTAGCAGATATGCTACACATACTTGCTTTTATTTTGCAATTAGATCACGAGTTAAAGCTTGCAAATGTGATGATCACTTCTGCAAGTACCAGAGGTAGTCACATCGGTGTAAAAAAAAAAAAAATGTCATGTATATCATGGTGTCTTCAATGGATAGAGTATTCAAAGCACATGAGTGAAAGAACTGAAGAGAAAAGAGAGAGGCCCTAAAACCAGGTTTCCCAGGCTCCCAAGTGCACCCTAGTCCAACACAGTGCACACCAGTTGCCTTTGTTTAAATCAGACACAAATCATAATAATACTTCCTTTATGGTGTAATTTGGGGGCTGAGACAAAATATGCAGCATCCTTAACAGAAATCTAGGGTATAAAGGCTCAGTATGTTAGGGTCCCAATATGTTTTATTTCCTTTTAGGTGAACAGAAGCTCAAAATTGTGCTCATGAATGATAATAAATATTAGCAACTGGAAACATTTTGCTCAATTTTTAAAAAGACATTCATATTATGCTACTAAGGTGCTGTCATTTTGTTTCCAGCTTTACTGAGGCATGTTGAACACATAAATATTATATATATATATATATATATATATACAT
>NW_022900914.1:56450799-56481826 GCF_012274545.1 Fukomys damarensis | reverse complement strand
ACACATATATTTAAACTGTAAAATGTGGTGCTTTATATTAAATATATATATATATATATTCATTTTGAAGTAAATAGTAAAGCTAATTAACTTCACATAATTAACCATTGTGTATACGCATATATGAGAGAGAAGGAAGAAGTAGAGAAAAAGAGCAAAGAGAGAAAGAGAAAGAATAAACCTATATGATATATAGGGAGAAGAAGAGATCTACCCTATCAGTTGATGTGGAAATTTTCATTCTCCCAGATTCAACTACTAATTACTTATTGTAAGTTGTTCCATGGACTTTGACATTACTTTTAATGTTTGATCTTCTTTGCATAATAGAATAATAAATGATATGTATAATAAATAAAATGGGTGATTACCCCTCTGATTGATTGAGTCCGTTCAATTAGGAAATCACTTTGACATTGAATGTGGATATATGAGTGACAGTTTGACAGTTCTGACCCAATGCAGAGTCTTATTAACATAGGCTCCCTAATACTTGCAGGACTGATTTCTAAAAGATACAGAGACAGGACATTGCTCCAACTAGAAGTGTGGAAATTTCCCAAAATTTACCAATTTCCTAAATATCAAAATATTCTTCTCCCAAATGTTGATTGTTGTTTGATACTTATGAAATCCTCCATTCCATAAAGTGAAATAATGTTAAAAGTATCAGTTCTTCCAGAAGAATGAATGAATTATAACCTACATTTTATTTAAATTTCAAATTACTCCCATTGTATCTTTTTTCTGAAGGCAGTCTCAAGTGTCTCAAGGAAAAAAAAAGGGGGGACACAGGGATCTTTTGTCTGACATCAGAGAGATGAAAACCATTCTGTCACAAATGCTCTAACATTTTTATCTGAGCAAAAAGAACAAGGAATGGAATCCAACCTGTGAGCTACAAAATGAGAGTATGGAAAGCAGTAGTGGAGATGACTGAATAGCAGGCCAGGAGAGTCATTTAAAAACAGAACTAGTGAGCTGCAAAAAGATGATATACAAGTACTTATATTATAGTAAGCTATATTAGTCATTATTTGGGAGAGTTTGGTTAAAAGAAGCAATCTATTTGAATCAGGCTTCTTAAATATGGGAAACAATTAATTAAATCATGTTATCTAGATTCCAACATTGATATTCAAATCCAGGGAGTTCATCTAGCTTTTGTAAATCACAACCATGTTGAAGTGTATTAGTCAAGTTCATCTGATTTAGGTAAAGCAGTCTAATAATTGGTATTTTCCTCCCAAAATATATGACAGAATTTGGTGGGGGGGAGATGGCAAAAAAGTAGCTCTTATTTGTAACTTCACATTATGTCATTTGCATGTTTAAAAAACCCAATACCCATATTATACTTTAGATTCCTTACATCAGATTCTTGAGGTGGGGAATAAATATGAATATTTTAAAATTTCTGTCTGGGATACCAATTTACATTTAGTAGTTTAAAAAAAAATTTCTGAAAATTTCTGATTCAGTGAAGCTTTGGGAAGGTCAAGAAAGTTGCTATTTAATATTTTTACATTGTTTCTCATCTGGCTGAGTGCAATTATCCAATTTAAAAACTTGGTTTGATAAACACAGTATAATTTTAAAAGAGATGCTTAGAAACAAATATTTTAATAAGATGATGTAAGCCTGTAAATCCCAAATATCCTGCTGCAAGTCTTTAAGAGGTACGACTATAAAAATAAAAAAAGAAGGCATCACAGTGGCAAGAGTGAGTCAACAAAGCAGCTTCCTAAAGAGCCAGGCTTTCTGCAAGCATAGTCTCTGGCCATATCTGTACCTGGTGGGCTTTTGCATTCTCCTGCTCAGACCCCATGTATTGTACTCCAGTGCTCCCTCTGTTTAGAAAGCTTCTTAATTAGCATGGTACATTTATTAAAATTATTGTGATGTCTAATAAACCCACATCAATAAAGCCCATAGCATTCAGTTTTCAATAGCTTTTAGACAATAAAAGCTATTTCTGTTGTTTTTGTTCCAGATTCTCACACTAGTTACCACATTTCATTAATTTTCATATCACCACTTATCTGTGATTGTCTTCCAGAGCACTCTCATTTTCAATGAGTTCTGAAGAGTTCAGTTAGAGAAACTTGTTGAAATTCCCTTCTGCTGGAATGTGATGTGTTTTGATGATTAGACAGGAGATATTGGGATTTCAGAGGAAGATCACAGAGATAAAGTGCTATTTGTGTTCTATTAGATCAAGGGTATGTACTATCAATATGATTTATTATAGTGAATGTTGATCTTGATCAGCTGACTGAAGTAGTGCTTTGGAATTGTTGCCTTTGCTACAGAAAATTGCTATGCACTGCTCACCCTGAGGAGTTGCATAGTATGCTCTTACTTTTTGAGAGCAGATTACAGAAAAATGTTACTTCTGATGGGTTTACTTCTGTGTATTTTTGCCTTTTCCAGAATGTCATATAAGTAGACTCATTTGTCATCTAGTTTAAAACTAATTTGTCTTCCTTATCAATGCGCAAATAATTCATGCACTTTTTGTGGGTGGCTAACTTGTTTCTCTTTGTGGCAGAATAATAGTTCATTGAATGAATATACCATAGTTTTGTATCTTATTCAATTGTAAATTTATGTCTTGGTTCACTTCTAATATATTTTAATTATTAAAAATCTGTCACAAACTACATGCAATTTGTTTTGCAGATATTAACATTTGAAATCAGTTGGACAAATTCTCAGTGTGAGGGCACATAATCAGGCAGGATATATTTTGGGGGTAAAATTCCACTAAATTGTTTGCTACAATGGATATATCTTACAGCAATTCTACCAACAGTAAATGAAAAGTCCTTGAAACTCTACATCTTTGCCAGCAGTTAGTACTGTCAGTTTTCATATTTGATGTTATAGTATCTAATACTAAATGTATTAAACATATTAAACATAAGTTTCTTTCCATCTGCATTTCTTCCTTAGTTATGTATTTATTCAGATCTTCTATTTTCTAAAAATTTTATTTTTTAATTGTTGAATGAAGTTTAACCATTCTTTGTATATTTGGATTAAGAAGTAAGGGATCTGTGTTTTGCAAATATTTTCCTGATGTCTATGACTTTTATTGTTATTCTATTAATGTCTTTTGCTCAGAGGAAGTTTTACATTTTTATCAGCTTGAACTGATTTTTTCTTCTGTGACTCATTATTTTAGAAATGTATTTTAAAACTCAACTCTTCAGTCAAAATTTTGTAGCTCTTCCTTCTGTATTTTTAGCTTTTACAGTTAGATGTATTATATTTAGGTCTCTGATATATTGTTAGCTGATTTTTTTAGAAATATGCTCTCTACTCTTTCATTTATCCATGAGCCTGTTCTTTCACCAGTTCTATGTTTATTATAGGAGCAATATGGAAAGTCCTGAAGTCAGATATTATCAGTCTTCAAACTCTGATTACATTGATTATTCTGAATCTTTTGCCTCCTGATATAAAGTTGAAAGGCAGTTTGGACTTAATGTGTGGAAAAGATTGGAGAAAAATGGCATCCTGAAATTTTGAGCCTTAAGACTTTTGAACATGCAAAAATCTCCATTTACTAGATCATACTTAATTTTAGAAGTGTTTTGCAGTTTTAAATATTCACATCCTGTACATAGTTAATTAACTTTATATCTAAATATTTCTATGAATTATTCAGATTACATTATATCCATTTTCAACTTTTAATTATTTATTACTAGTATACAGGAAAACATTTTATTCTTATATATTAATTGTTGGTCCTACTAATTTTCTTTTTTTTTAAAATTAGCGCCTTTTACATATACAATACTTACATTCATCATTAGGATCTTGCACCTTTACATGACAGATCTTGGTTCTTATTTTTCCTTATTCCCCTGCCCTTCCTTCTCCACCTCCACCCTTCCCTTCCACGACCCTTCCCTACAAAGACTTTGTTTCCACTTTTTTCCTTTTCTCGTATTTTTTCTTTTCCCTTACTTTTTCCGTACCTCTCCCTCCCATTTCCCCTTTCACTTTAGACCTATTCTTCCTATTTCACATTATCAATTACACATTTAGACCCTTATTTACACTTTTAGTGTAAAAAATTCAGCATTTACACAGGTGTGTCTTATTAATTTCACTTAAATATATGTCCTCCATGTGCATTCACTTAGCTATAAATGCCTCTAAATTCTCATTCTTTATGGTTGAGGAGTACTCTGTTTTATTAAAAAAAACAAAAACAAAAACAAACTAAAAAATCCAAATCTTTATCCAGTCTCCAGTTGCTGGGCAATTGGGCTGTTTTCAAGTTTTAGCTGCTACAAACTGTCCTACTAATTTTCTGTAGCCAATTCCCATTTTATTATAAATTTTTTTCTTTACCTTGTCATTTCACTAGAGAAATGTTTATTCTGTAAACAAAGACAATATTATTTAACCCTTTCCAATCTGTGTGTCTTACTTTTGGTTTTTTCATTCCTTAGTGCACTGTCTAGATTTCCCTCATGAAGTTGAATAGGAATGAGAATGTATCTGTCCCTTGTTCCCAATCTCAGGAAGAAAGATTCTAGCTTCTCACTATTAACTGTGATGTCACATAGAGATTTTTGTAGATATGGTTTATTAAATTGAGGAAGTTTTACTTTTTTCATTTTTGATGATAATTTTAACAAAAATCACACTATATTCTGTCATTTTTTATAACATCAATTAGCATAACAATGATTTTCTTCTATAATGTTAATATAGTAGATTTGATTTCAAAACTTGAACAGCGTTACATGCATGGAAATAGCCATTTTGTTGTGATGTAAACATATGGTACATTGTTGGGGTTAATTTACTAATATTTTGTTGGAAGTTCAATTAATGTGTTCATTAGAAATTCTTTGGCTTTTCTTTCTTGTGATGTGTCTGTCTGGTTTGAGCATTAGAATAACAGTGTCCTCATATAATAAATTATGAGATATTCTCTTGCATCTTCCAAGGTAAATGGAGAAAATAAATATATTTGCCACTAAATATTTAGCTCAACTCAGAAATAAAACAGTTTTGGTACAATTTGGAAAGCTATTGACTATCAACTCAATTTTTTTTCTCTAGCTATAAGGTGATTCATATTTTATATTTCTCATTGTATGAGTTGGTCAGCTTGTGTTCATTTTGTCCAAAATAAACTAGTAATCACAAATTTTTGTAGTATTATTTATTATCCATGAAATAAGTCAAGGTGACCTTTTTTATTTATATTAGTAAATACAAATAGCTATGAATACACTTACTTTTTAATATCCTGTATAGAAACTTATTAACTATCGATCTTACCAAAGAAATTGGGCTGGGGATTTGGCTCAGGGGCTCCACAGCCTGCAAGGGCCTGAGTTCGATCCCCAGTACCACAAAACAAAAACAAAATATTTAAAAAAAAAAACACTTTTTTGTTTTAGTTGTTTGCTCCATTGTTCTTAGTCACTCTTCTTGTTGCTGAAACAAAACATGCAGTACTCACAACTCAAAACAAGAGAGGCTTTAATTGTTGGCAAGGTTAAACCCAGCTTTTCCAGAACCATTTATTAGAGAGGTTCTCTTCCCTCTAGTGAGGGTATTTGGATCCTTTGTCTGAGTGTGTCTGGAGTTGTTTCTGCATCTTCTAATCTGTTCCACTGATCCTCGGATCTGTTTCTTTGCCAGTACCATGCTGTTTTTAAAACAGTGGCTTTGTAGTATAGTTTCAAGCTGGGGATTGTGATAACTTGTCTTTGTTCCCTATAATTGCTTTTGTAATTCTAGGACTCATTCCAAATGTATTTGTGCATCAAGTTTTGTGAAGTATGCTGTTGGAATTTAAATTGGGATTGCATTGAATCTATACAGCAGCCTCGGAAATATGGTGAGTTTCCCTGTATTGATTGTTCCTATCCAGGAGCAAGGGATGTCTTTCCATTTTCTGGTGCCCTCTTCTATCTCTTTTTACAGAGTGCTGTATTTTTTAAAGTAGAAATCTTTGATTCCCCCCCGACCTTAGGGTGATTCCTAGGGGTTTGTTTTGTTTGGTTTGGTTGGTTGGTTGGTTTTGGATTCTATTATGAAAGGAGTTATTTTTCCAGTTCCTAGCTCAGTGAGTCTGGTCGTTTGCAGGAAGGCTATTGACTTTTGTGTGTTGACCCTGAATCCTGCCACTCTATTCAATTTGGTTATTAGGATTGAGGTTCCATTTGACCCAGCTATTCCCCTGCTGGGTATCTTCCCAAAAGAATTTAAAGAATCATACCACAGTGATATATGTACACCCATGTTTATAGTGGCGAAGCTTTTAATATCTAAAACTTGGAAACAGCCCAGTTGCCCGTCAGTTGGAGACTGGATAAAGAAGAGGCGCTCTTTTCTTTTTAAAATAAAATACAGTACTACTGAACTTTAAAAAATAGCTAGAAAAATTTATAGCTAAATGAGGCCATTGAGGCCATACTCTTAAGTGAAATAAATAGGACACACATGTGTAAATACTGAATAGTTTCTCCGGTAGGAGAAACTGAATGTGTAAATAAAGATCTAAATGTATAATTGATAATGTGAAGTATGAAGATTAGGTCTAAAGTGGAAGGGGAAGTGGGAGGGGTGGGGGAAAGGAAAAGAAATACATATGAAATAAGATAAAAACAGAAACAAAGTCTTTGTAAATAGGGAGGGGTGGGGAATAGAAGAGAGGGCAGGGGAATGGGGAAAAAATAAGAACCAAGATGTATCATGTAAAGGTATGAATCCCCAGTGCTAAATGTCATCATATCATATACCTAAAATGTATTCATAAACAATGGACAAAAGGAGAGGTTTATTTTGGCTCACAGTTTGCATATGTTTCGGTCCATAGTTAGCTGGCTCCACAGCAGGAACTCACGGCACAGAGGCGTGGTAGAGAAGAGCTGCTCAAGGCATGGCAGACAAGAAGCAGAGAGAACATTCCAGGGAAGAAGCAGGGTGGGAAATAAGCCATTCCAGGCCACACCCTAGGGACCCAATTTTTCCTTTTAGTCCCAGCCTCCTAATAGCAAGTCAAATATAAGCCCTGATAGTCCGATCACTTTCCCAAAACCCCATGCATGAGCACACCTAGATATAAACCATAGCACCATTGTTCTCAATGGTATTGGTTTCTAACTGAATTCTCATTGTTTTTTTCTCTTGACTGAAATTTTTTTTTTAATTTTTAAATTGTTAAATTTTTCTTCCTTTTCCAGATTTTTAGGTGAGAAATTTAAAGTATTGATTTTATACACAAAATCCTCTTTTGTAAAATATATATTTAATTCTATAGATTTATGAGCTTTTAAGCACTGAATTTGCTATATCCAACAAATATTGAGCTTATACTCTTAAAATTTTAAATAGTATTTTAAATTTATCTTTGACCAATTCATTACTCAGAAAAATGCCATTTAAAGTCCCAAATCTTTGAAATTATCCTATCTTTCCAATTAAATATATAGTTTAATTCCACCATGATCTGAGAACATACTTCATATGATTTCTATTATTTTAAACATTATAGAATATATTTTTTATCCTGGTATGGTGGGGCATGCATGGCTGTAATTCCAGCATTTGGGAGATTGAGGCAAGATTCCTGTAACTACAAGGCCAGCCTGGGCTACATACTAAATTCACGTCTAGCCTGAACCATACATCCACACAGCAATAATTCTCCCCCCCAGTTTCTCTCACTCTCCCTGTCTCTCTCTTTCTTTCTTGGACACACACACACACACACACACACACATGGAATATGGTCTACTTAGTGAATGTTCTATATAAGTTAAAGAATAATATAGACTCTTCCATTATTGAATGAAGTAATCTATAAATATAAGTTGGATCAAGTTGATTGATACTGTTCAAATCACTCATATGCACTGAATGTTGTCTTCCGGGTCTATCAGTAATTGAAAGAAAGATGATGTTTCTAACTATAATAGTCTATTTATATAATTATACTTGTAGTTATCTCAGTTTTTGTTTGATGTGCTTTGACAGTCTGTTTTATGATTCAGTCACATAAACTATTGTAATGCTTTTGATAAAAACAAAATAGTCCTTTATTAAAATTGACTAATTTCCTTGTTCTGAAATCTGCTGCTAAATACTTACAATTCCTTTCGATTGTATTAATATGGCATTTATTTTATCATCTTTTTCTTGTTATGTCAGTATTGATGTTAATAAATTATTTTTGTATACAAGATACCTTTGACTTTTTATTTAATTGATTATGACTATCTCTTAGCTGATGTCTTCATATAATTTAGACTAAAAATAATAGTTTGTATATCTAGACTATACTTAGCAAGTTATAATAGTTTCCCATTTACAGAACTTGTTCTTAATACCACTTTTATTTCTGCCTCCTCCATTTCAATTGAGAATTTCATATAATGTCCTTGATTCAGTCTATTCTGTTCCTCCATCCCCACCCCACCCACACTTTCTCTGCACTGGCTCGCCTCGTCTTTATTGTTAGTCTCCATGTCACTTCCCCCTTCCGCTTTCCGGACCTTCCCCCCTCCTTCTCTCCTTCTCCGTCCTCTTCCTTTCCATTCTCCCCTTCTCCCTTCCTCTCTCTCCTCCTGCTCACTCTCCTGTCTCACTACCTCTCTCTGGTCTCTCCTCTCTCCTCTACTTCTCTTCCCTCTCCCACCAACAATGGAGAAGGGTTTCTTTCTCCCCACATCCCTGCCAATATTTGTTATTGGTTGATTTCTTGATAGCAGCCATTCTTTGTGGGGTGAGGTGGCATCTCAGTGTTGTTTTCGTCTGCATCTCTCGAATGACCAGTGATGTGGAACATTTTTTTTCATATTTTTACTTGATACTTTTACTTCTTGGTCTGAGAAATGTCTGTTCATTTCAGTTAGTCATTTTTGAATTGGGTCTTTATGTTGGGGGGGCTGATTTTTTTTTTAGTTCTTTATGTATTGTAGATAATAGTCCTTTGTCTGAGGAACAGTTGATAAAATTTTTTCCCACATTGTAGGTTGTCTCTTAATTCTGTTCATGGTTTCATTTGCAGTGCAGAAGCTTTTTAATAAGATCCTAGTTGTTGATTGTTTGTGTTAGTCCCCATGCTACTGAGGATTTTTTCATAAAGTCTTTTCCTATGCCAATGTCAAGAGTCTGCCTAACTTATCTTCCAGTGAATTTAGTGTCTCTTTTTTAATATTTAGATCTTTAATGCACTTTGATTTTAGTTTAGTGAATGGCGAAAGATTGAAAAATGGAAATAAAGTTTTGTTAAATAGGAAAGGGAGAAGGGGGTGAAGTAGGGCAGGGGTAAGGGGAAAAAATGAGAACCAAGACCTAAAGGTACAAGATCCCAATGATGAATGTAACTGAACTGTATACCTAAAATGTACCAATAAACTCAATGAGAAAAAAAAATCTATGAAATGTCAATAGACTTGTGCAAGAGTGAAAATGCAAGCCACAGAATTAGGATAAAATATATGTAACATATTTGCCAGACAGCATAACTGGTGAATTCAAGTAAATTAGTAAACAATATAAAAATACAGTACCTTAATGTGCTCACTTCAGCAGCACATATACTGAAAACACAGTACTTAAAAGTAGTCAAACACACACACACACACACACACACACACACATATGGTCTACTTGCTAATTGGATATATATCTCCAATTATGTATTAAACATATATATTTTATATATATTCAATATATTCTACTTACTAATCAGTCTACTTACTAATTGGATATTTATTTATTTTTTATATAAATATCCAATCGGTAAACAGACAACAAATGCTGTCTCATAGTTCTTTACAAATGTCACATAGAAGGACAATGATATCATAATACATTTTAAAAGATAGAAAATGAAATAAATTGAAAATTCTGAATGCATTATGCATCTAAAGTGTCAAGAGCAGTATAACAGGCAATATCTAGTAAAATTATATATTTCTTATGCAATAGCATTTTTGCTAGTTGTATATCAAACATAATTACCTACAATTACCTCAGAAAAGATATAAGATACTTTAAACTCAGAAAAAATAAATATCCAACAATAGGGTAACTAAGTGAATTATATTTATCCAAAGAAATATTATACAATAAAAACAAATGAGATATTGAAACCCAAAACATGAATATAAATTGTAAATAAATAATACTGAGCAAACAAATTGAGACACAAATGAATATGCATTGTAGAATTGTATATATAAAGGTAAGAAATGGAAACAATAATGGAGGAGTTAGAAATTCAGTTTTCTTTGTCGACAAGGAAAGATTTAGTGATGGAGAGAGGGCATGAGTGAAATACTGGTAACTAAGTGTATTCTGGTGAGTATGGAAGCACCCAATTGCAAGATGGATCATCTCCAAAAAAGAAATCTCTAAGTCTTGATTCTTCCACTTCTGTTATACTTTCTATCTAAAATGTTCCCTAAAGGCCTTACATTGAAAGATTGATCCTCAGCCTGTGGTGCTATTGTGAGATAGTAGAACCTTTAAGAAGTAGAGCCTGGTAGGGATTTTAAGTCACCTGAAGCACATCTTTGAAGGACATGTTGTGGCTCTGGTGTCCTGCTCTTCTCTTTTATTCCTGGCTGCACTTTGAGATGCACTCTTGCCATGATATGCTGCCTCAGAACAGTATCAAAAACAATTGGATCAATTATCAACAGCACAAACCTTTGAACTTGTTACCGAAAAATAAACCTTTTCTCTTTCCAACTTGATCATCTCAAGTATTTGTCACAGTAAAGCTGACTACCGCACTGTTTAATATGAGGATGCAAGTATGAGGTTAAGTGTTTTTTTCTGGGAAAAATGATTGTAATAATTATCTGTTTTGTAACATATTTTCAAAAGTTCTCAATGTAAAATCCTTCTTTGCAAGAAAACGCTTTTTGGAGCCAATTATAAAATAAATAAAAGTGGAAATTCTAGTCTTAGAATTTATACAACCATATCTTCTGTCCCAAATCCATACTGGATTTCAATTATTCTTATTGTCTACCAATTTCCAGATACATCTACTGCAAAACCTGGGAAATCTGGAGACATGTGTTTCACCTCTATTTATTTATTTTTTATTAAAGAAAGAAGTAAGTGCATAGTTATATTTACTACCTGTGGATATTGTGGACAATAATTTTAGTTTGGTCTTCCTAATATTTGGAAAATTCGGATATTTTCCCAAAATTGAAATTCAGAATCTAGTTCTCCAATTAAACATATACTAGATCTGTGGCTTGGGCACTGATTTTGTGTGTCAGATTTTTATTTCATCATTCAAAATACAGTAACCATAAGATTTAAATTATACTCATAATGTTTTCCATAATTTCTCTAGATTTCCCAGTGGGCGAGTGTAATAACTGGTATTTGAGTCATTTAAATTCTAGGTGTTGAAGTTTTTAAAACAATGCTGTCATACCTCTAATGTAACCTGTAAAATGAGGGATTAAGAAGGGTGAGAATCGTTGTCTCATATATGAATGGAGCATGCCAATCTCTGGAACTTTCAACATGCTGGCTCAGATGATTTCAAAGATCCCTACTTAAGCCTCACTTTTAATGCTTGACCTAATTTTTCTCATAATATCTCTAAATGGTAGGCATGGTAAAAGCATTTGCAAAATGGGAAATGACAAGTTCAATGAATCATTTTGTTTTTATTAAGCATAATATATTTTCAGCCATATCTGACCAAGTTTCTTAGGTTTTCAGTTTTAGAGGTTGTTAGTACACTTCTGACTGATTTTCACTTGAATTCTTCTCTGTTATAGTCATATAAGAGTTGCATTTTTCCCCACTGTTTCAGGATACTACCACTTTAAATATTCATGTTGCTTTTCTTTTCTTTTTTTGTTTTTTCTTGTAACTAGTGGAATATATATATATATATGAAAAAGAAGCTTAGGGCTTGTAAAGCTAAAGTTTGCAAGCATCCCAAGACCTTCTGGAAGTTGGCAAAAGCTATACAAGTGACCTTTAGCTGCCTTAGCAAGGCCAGGCAGGTGACATGGAAGCTAATACCTCCTACTCTGTGATTGGCAACCTGTGGCAATGTGGATTCCTGTTAGCATCTAATATGATAATTGGCATTTCATGTTTAAAAGGGGTCAAGGAGCCCTGAACACAGAAAACTGTCAATAGTTGGGACTTTGCTCTTAACCTTCTCACATTTAACTGGCACATATTGGGATTTCCAAATAACACTGAAGTGATTTCCCAAGAGTTTTCTCCGCTCTTCCAGGTAACCAGACGATGACTGCCATATCCAGTAAACCCATTTCCACACTACATTAGGAATGTATTACAGCAAACCAAGTAGTTTCTTAACTAAAATAAAGGAATCTAGGGGAGATTTCGTGGCCTTGCCTTGTCTTCTGCCGCACGTAATTGCTTACGATAATATGCCAGTACTTCCTCAGGCTTCTGTTGATTTTATACTGTATTTTTTTTTTCTTACTTTCTAACCCAGAAAACAATAGCAAGACTGTTTCATCTCTGCCAAGCATTAACTACTACCTCACTAGATATATTAATGAATCACATTTTCTCTTAAAATTGTGGTGTTTTTAATGTTGGATACCCAATTCCAGAGAAAAGAATTGACTGTGCTAAGCTGCCACAGATCTAAATGCACTGTTATGTGTAATAGTGTGTTTTCTATGGAAGGAATCTCATCGTCATTCCAGAGAAAAATATAACAGAATTACAGCCATTGATCAAATGTGTAGCAATGCTTATTTACTTACGGCAACGTTATAACATTGCGACTCTTTCTTTGTAAAAAGTGGGTAGGAAGATGATATCTGTGGAACCAATGATTTGGCAGCTTTCATGTGTGACAGAAACATTTTTGTGATCTGTTCTTCCTTCTGCACATTTTGTGTGATCATTTTAGGTGTTAACAAATAGTTTTATAGTTGATGTTAATACAGATAGATCACTGTGATCATCACTGTGAATGGCATATACCGTGGAAAGAATCACTGAAGCAGGGGATCCTGATGGCTCCATTTTTATATTCCCTTCCTTCCTTTCTTCCAGAGGGCTGCCCTCATCCTCTTGCATCTCATTCCCATCCTAGGGTTTGGTAGCTTCATTTGTCTTCAGACCCTCACCTAAGGGAAACCTGAAGAAATTACGCATACACATCAGCATTGTGACAAATATGGAGGTTTTATGGCAGCAGAAAGCAAATATCCTGTGGGGAGAACCTGGTCTACGGTGTGTTTATATACAGTTCGTGAGCTAAGAACTGATTTTAAAGATGAACATCTGTAATCCGTCTGATAATAAGGAATACTAAATTTCACTCCAAATTAAATGAAACTTTTTCTACCTAAAACAATTTCTTTTTCATTTGTGCACATGTATTATCCTCCAGGAACTCCCTTCAATTATTTTTCACATTGTAGTTTATTAACATGAATTTTAGGGAGATGGGTTTTACTATTGTAAACATTTAAATTATACTGACAATTCTTGTCTTGGCTCACGAGTCCTAACGAATTTATCATCTGGTCCATTAAAAGTCAGTTGACCCCTTTCCTGAGGTTAAACAGAAATATCTGTTTACTTATAAATTTACTATATCACCCCTTTTATCCTTACTTTGCATGGTATGTAGTCCATAGGTTGTAGAACTTCTAAAGACATTCACACAACGGAGAGTTATCTATACATCATAGTGATAGCCTCAAAACTTTATTTAAAGTGGAAGTAACTGTTATCTATTCCTAATCTGGGCTAGTTTCAGAATGATACCTGATATTTAGAGAGGTACCCTGATTGCACTGTGCATTGATTTGAATTTTCTTAATTTCACTATCTATGGTTTTATTCTTTCATGCTGTACCATCACCAAAATGGTTTAGCTTCTGTAGATTTAAGAATGGTAGAGCGGAGGAGTAAGAAATGTCTTCTGAACCTGGCAATCCTTAAGCTAACTTTCTTCTAGCTTGGGGGCCTTACTTAAGGCCTTATTTAAGGTCTCTCATCTGTCTTTTTCTCTGTCTCTTCTAGTGCCTTTGGAGATTTCCTACAAATCTATTCCTGAATGCCTCCCAATGGAGCTGCTTAAACAGAGACACATTACTTTTCCTGTCTCTGCCTAATTCTTTCTCATTTTGATGATTCTTTTTTTGTTTTTGGTACTGAGGATTGAACTTGGGTTCTAGCTTGGGTCCTTGCACTTGCAAGGCAGCCGACAGAAACACTGAGCTAAATTCCCAGCCCATGATTATTCCTGATGGTTACCTTAGACATTAGCAAATTCCTAAAAAGACAAACTTGAGTGTGTCTGCATGGACCAGGGAGTTGTGACCTTGGGTGTGATACCTGCTTCCTGGTTCTTTCCTACTGAGAATTATTCCATATAATTTTGGAGGAATAATCATTTCATAAATAAATTGTGGTTAGAGGTTGTCTGAGGTCTAGTGTCTTGCCATGTGAGCTGGCTATTCTATGTAGAAACATAACTCCATGGGACTCCAGTCACAGCTGAGGGGTCACAGTGAAGGCCTCAATGCTCCCATGATAATGTGACACTCCAGGGCAAGATTATTTCAGCTGAAAACATCTGATTTCTTGACAACTGAGCAGTAATTTTTAAAAAAAAAAGTTTTTCCTGGGGGAAAGGACAAACTCCTTATTAATCCGCTATCTCTTCCCACCAGATATTGTAAGAATCCTTTGCCCATTCCGCCATCCTCATCATCATAATATCCTCACCACCATAAGATCACCACTGCCCTCTGAAACATCAGTGGTCACTCTGATTGTTGTGCATACCCAATAAATAGTGGCTAGCTCAGTGTCTTTATCTCTGTGCACTCTAGCATTGACCTCCCACCTCTCTGTGTACTTTTAAAGTGTGTCTCTTTTTCTTTCTTTAGCCTTCACTGTACCCCTCTCTTGGCAGATCAGGGGACTGATTGGCCTGCAACACCTTCCTCTCTGTCTTGTCTGTCACTCATGGCTTCCTGGTTGTCATGAACCAAGCAACTTCCCTCTGCCATGCCATTCACCATGATGTCATTCTTTTAGCGACGGAGTGCCATGGACCGAAACCTCTGCAACCATCAGCCAAAGTAAACAAGTTGTCCTATAAATTGTGTTGCTGCATATTTTGTACCAGCACTAGAAAGCTAACAAATCCATAACTTTTTAAGGAAATTTTCTCAGGGTTCCCAGACTAACCCTGCCTGATATTCTTACCATGTTCAGTCTCCTAGAAGCAAAACACTGTGACCTACTTTCAATGACACTCCCCAAATAATACTAAAAGTTTTATCTGTATGCAACTTCAGGTAGCCTTTCAATAGTAGATCACTTGTCCTCTTTTTTTTTTTTTTTTAATGTTCCAATTAGATAGCAGTCCACTCCAGGAAAATACATTATGCTATCCTAAAATCTCCAGAAATATCTGCATTAAAAATGATAATAAGGAATAGGAAAGCACCAACTTTTGTCTAGGAAATGAGACTCTCCAAGCAAAAATCTTTCCCTTAGGTATATCAATTTAATTAGCTTATCTCTGTATGTATGGATAGGCTAATTGCTACTGAACTCTTTCAGGCAGTTTTCCAAGGACTGCACAGATGACTATCACCTTACATATGTTTAAGTGCTTATTCTAATTTGGGATTTGTATAAGTCAACTGAAAATGGCACAAAATGCATTTTTAATATTCATTTCCACCAAGAGTTGACTTCTACATGCCACAGTTTATGTTGTAAAAAGAATTCTGGTTAAAAAAAATAAAAGAAAAGTGGACTCACTGGAAAAATCTGAAGTTTCAGGTCATGATCTAAAATGCTTTCAATGAGTATGAAACTTCTTATGTCATTCTTTCTGCTCACCTCCATCAAATATATGGAAAAAAGTAATTTTTGCTTTTCTCATTCCTGATATGACTAGTCCCATTGGGAAATAAATTTTAAGAAAGATAAAACCTGATAAAAGGAATCTAACTGAAATCCAACTTGGTGTACATTATTCCTGTATTTCCTAAATAAAATATAAGATACCAAGTTATATTAGAATTTCACATAACAAGATCTAATCTGGGAGTATTAATCACATTTCATGAAAAATTTAGAACATACTATACAAAAAAGGTTGCTTATCTAAAATTCAACTTTAGCTGGAGTTTCTATATTTTCATTACAATTCTGACAATGCTATTTTCACATTAACATAGCAAATTAGTTCCTCCCTCTTTTGAGATTCTGAGAAGAAAATGAAAGCCTACCATTCTGTTTAGATAATTCTAGTGTTAGGGCTTGTGTCTAGATATCCCCCTAAAATCTCATGACATCATAGATGGGGGTTTTTCAGAAATAGCTGAATCTAGAGTGTGTGATATATTTGTGGTGCAATTCTTGGATTAAAGGTGCTAGGACTGAGAGTCAATGATTACTAGTTTACTGATTGATTTGGCACTGCACTGCCCTAATCATGGTAGCCTAGAAAAAATATAAAAGAGGCAGAATTTGATACCAGAGAAGCAGGATCATTGCTGTGACTATACCTGACCATGTGGTTTAAAAGCCTTTGGAACTAATTTGTGGGAAGGGAAGGAATTAGGAACCCCCTGTCCTTCATGTGGGAAAGACACACTGATAACTCACAGCTTCTTCTAGTTTGAATATGACTTTTAGCTTGGAATTTCATATGTTCCATCAGTAGGCAATTTCTAGCAAAAAAAAATTCAATTTTTAGAAAATATGATATACTAAGTTTTTAACCACATTACTGGGGTATTTCTACTTATATGTTATTATAGGAAATGCAAGAGCCACTTTGAATATTGGGTAAATAGAGGCACCAAAAGGATAGAATGCCTTTATCTTGCACATATTGAACCCTTCTTTTGTTATTCTAGCCTCTTTGGGATTTACCGTTGCCTGGTCCAAAAAGATCTATTGATAGCAATATTTTAGTCTTATTTATTTTTTGTCTTTTTGAATTAAATTTTTATTTTTATTGATATGAGTTTGTAGTGCAAAATGATAACATTCATTGTGGGGAGTTGATACATGTTCCTAATATTGCGTTTTTTTAAATTCACCATTGTAATCTACATTTTAATATTTTTTCAGTTTATTAGAATATTGGTGTATTACTTAATTTTAATGTTCCTTGTGGGATTTTGGTACACGTATATAGCACATTTTAATTCCTTATCTTATGCCCCCTTGCTTTCCTCTGTTCACCTTCTCCACCTAGGTCTTGATTACTTTTTGGGGTACATGCTTGCAGAGAAATCGAGAGTATAAACAGTATAATAAAAGATAATAGGAAGTAAGGACATGGTGCATCTTAATTTTTTTTTAACCCCTTCGCTTTTCCTTTCCATCCCCCTCTGTCTCTATTACTCGGTCTCTTTCCCTTTTGCAAATGTCTTCCCATTTGCTATTATCTTTTACTTTGCTCTTTCTTTTTACTCTTAGGTTCTCATATAAGAGAACCATATGATATTTAAGTTTGTGTGTCTGACTTATTTCACTTATTCTCGTAGTAAATGTATTCAATATGGTATGCATAACTGATGGTGAATAATTATTCACGTATTCTGATGGTACTTTTGGCATTTTGTTACTCATTTAATTCCCTAACCATTTGGTTGCTTTGATTAACTTTAACATAGATTATACATGAGTAGCACCAGAACTAGTACATAGATTAATTTAAAAAAAAGAAATTTGATTTTATGAATGACCGAATGTAAATTTTTCATTCACAGTTATGCGGGGAGGAGGTTTACTAAAACATTTCCATTCTTTTCCTTCTTTATTTTATTTATTTTTTTGTATTTCTTTACTACAAGGAGTACTTTTTATTGGAAGAAATTTTAGCATATATTCTACAGGTTTGCTAGCTATTTCCCTTATATAGAATTAGCTCTCAGGATCATTTGTGTGTTAAACATATATTGCCATTTATAAAATATTTTTGCATCTACTATTTCTTACAACAGATTATGAGATTTTCTGGCTCAAATTTGGTGTGTGTATTAGAGACAAGGGAGGGAATCACTATAAACTGACACAAGTGAAGAGCTTCCTTGGTGTACTCAGTGCTTCTTTTCTCTACCTGTGTGAAAACCATGCTTTTTTTTTTTTTTACAGCATCCAGTGTCCAGTGTTTGAGGCTAAACTGCTCAAATTTAAAAGAGTGGTTAAGTTACTCTGAATCTAGTAAGATTCGTTAAAGTTTTGATCTTTAGAAGCAGTCCTGTGTTAAAAGATCACAGAGATAAATTCTAAAGGGAAAACCAAAATTTTAGAATTTTAGTTGCTAGTGTTTCATAGCTGAAGACAAGAGAATATACTTTGACACCTTTGACTGGACTAATGTCTCAATGAGGAGGAAGTGCTTCAATAGCAGGAAAAAAAAAGAAAATAATTGCTTCAATAGCAGGAAAAAAAGAAACCAAACCAAAAAAAATAAAAAATAAATAAAGTCTCACCCTTTTTATGTCTAGTTGTGATTTCCAATTCTGTGTTTTTAGATATTTCTTTTACATATTTTTGTTGTAGTTATAATTTTATGTATGTATTTTAATACCTTCCGCAACTACTAAAAATCTCATCTCTTATGTGATTCAAAAAACATCATTATTCAATTTTTATGCTTATTATTTCTTTATTTCCTAGTGGTAAATACCTTTGAAAATATCCCTAATAATATACCTTATTTAAGTTTTCAAACTTATGAAAAAATATTCATAATATATATATATACATCTTTTTTATTTTATGAAAAATACAATTTCAAAACAACAGAAAAACAATATTTCATACACTGATGACATAATATTAAAAAGTCATTATAGTACAAGACATAGACAAAAAGACCCAAAAAGAAACAGATAATAGCATAAAACTTTCTTTTCAATAAATTAAAAGAAACTAGTAATGTAAATGAAGTAAATTATCATACATCTTAAAATAGTTCTGAAACAATGAAATAGATTCTTTTGGGAATTATTTAAAGTTGTCCCTACTTACTATTTGTCTATCTTCTATTTTATTCTTTATTTGTATAAAGAAAGTTCTCTTATTTTTAATAAATTTGGGACTACTACCCACTTTTTTATCTTTGCACCTTATTTCAACTACTTTCACTGTGGAAGGATTACACCAAAAAAGTAGTTTATTATGGATAGACCTTAGTTGTTTCTGTTATGTAGTTAAATATATGATATGTATTTATATATTTTTGTATAAAATTATTGTCATAATCAGAATTTTAATTTTGTCCTATACATTGAAGTGGGATACCTAATATATTACTCTCCTATTTTATATTGCAATTTAACAAATTATCATACATTTGGTATTGAAAGCAATGCAATTCTTTTAATCCCACTGTAATTTAGGTCAGAGGCTTGGATGTAACCTTCTGTGTTCTCTGCTAAAAGTTTAATAATTTCACAACTCAGGCTATTTTGAATTGATTCTTACAGTGTGGAAGCTCTGATAAGTGAGATTTCAAGAGTTTTTTGTTTTTGTTTTTGTATTTGTTTTCTGATTTGGTGGAAATTCTGCTCCTAATGGCGGTAGGACTGAGACTCCTAGGGTTCTTTTTGGCCTTCTTCATGTAATCAGCAAAATATATCCTTTATGTGAATCTCTACCATGCTGAGTTTCTGACTTTCTCTTCTCTTTCAGCTGAAAAAAAAAACAAAAAAAAAACTTTCTGCCTTAATGAAGTCATATGATTTCTTAAAAGCAACCTAGAAAATTTTCCTAAATTAAAAATTTAATTTTAAGTATCTTTTAAATCCCTGTTACTTTGTCATTTAACATATCCATGAGAGCTATATTAGGGTCCAAAGGCCACAAAGATCATCTATAACTCTGCCTACCTTCACTGGATACTAGGGTTTGTAATCTTCAAGATTAGTGCATTTCTCACCAATTTTCTAATATTATTTAACCAATGAGTACAATCACCAATCAAATATTTGCTATTTTATAGAACCTCATTATCCCAGATTTTTTAAAAATTAAGTTTATTTGTATATTTTAGGTATAAATTATGATCACATTCATTATTGGGAATTTGTACCTTATATGATATATCTTGGTTCTTGTTTTTTCTCATTCCCCTTCCCTCCCTTCTACCCCTCCGCTATTCGCTATTTATAAAACCTTGTTTAAATATTTCCTTCTTTTCTCATTTTTTTCTTGCCTTTCTTTCATTTCCTCCACCCCACACCCATTTCCCCTTCTCCTCTGATTCTTTTCTTCCTATTTCACATTGTCTGTTATGCATTTTGGTCCTCTTTTACACTTTCAGTTTTTCATACCAGAGAGGCAATTTCGTATTTACCCATGGTGAGGAAGGGTTCCAGATTTTATTTTTATTTAAAAAGTTTTCAAATTCCCTGAAAATGTAGGAGACTAGCATTAAGACATATTTACTCCAAAACATAGAAAAGTACATTGTTGATGAATACGCCAACATCCTAAGTACTTTATTTTTCCTGTAATCAAGGAAATTTTCCCATATCACCGTATATGAACAATCCACAGAAGTGACATGAAACTGTTATATTGTTGGCATTCATACAATTAGACTGCTTGAATTTGGAGTAGTTTCTCAAATTTTATATGAATGTTTTGATGTTGACACTTTTGAAGGTAGCAGGCAATTTGTTTTGAAAAATTTAACTGCTTGGTTTTATTAGATTATTTCTCATAATTAAGTTCAGACAATACATTTTTCAAAAGGATATTCTAGAAGTGTTTAATTTGTTGTTCTCATTGTAACACATTATGTGGGCATCAGATTGCTCTACACTTTTCCAGTAAGAACCCTGTGAACTTGGCCTTTCCAACTGTCATGTCCTTCATTATTAGGGGGCAGGTTTGCATTTTATGCCACACAAGAAATTCTAGGCTCATTCTCTCTTTCTCTTTGCAGTTTTAAAATCATCTAGTTTGCCAAGGAGGTTTACATTACTTTAGCAAATTTTATTTACAAACTAAAACTATGAGCTACTTTTTTAAACTGTTACTTGTGTTTTCCTCCACCCAGACCTCTCAGTAAAAAGAGCTAAGAAATGAATACAAACACACAAATGATATCTTTATAAGCAGTGTCCAAAATTCGAGTGAATGCTGCTAATTAATGCTGTCCAATGCACTAATTAATGAGATTAGAATCATAAAACCATTATGGTCTATACTTATCTGCCTTATTCACCTGATCTGGCACCATGATCTTCTGGCTCTTTTCCAATGTCTAAAGGACCATGAAAAGTAAATGCTTTGAATAGATTTAGGGCATTGAGACGACAAAAGTATAACCAAAGACTCTCTTTTCTTATTGTAGATCATAGTGACTGAGTTTTAGCAGATCAACCTATAGTTAAAATTATTTTTATACTGTGTTTTCCTATTCTTACTCAGAATTAATATTTTGCTCAAGAATTACAAGATTCGTTTATACAATTAGTTGCATATTTTCCTTTCTTGTAGATTACTGCAACGTTTTTATGTGATGTACTGCATTTATAATATGACTTTTAAATTGTATGTTTTGTAGCTTCTGGAGAGTTTATAACAGATATTGAATTAATTTTCATATGAATGTTGAATTCAATTTGGTATTTATCTGTTTGATGTCTATGTATAAAGATATCTGCATTTCTTAGTATCTATCTAAACAAAGTTTTTCAAATTATGCTTGTATTAATTTAAGAAAAGTTTTATTTTATAGAAAACTACCTATCATATTTAAAACATCAAAGAATACTGAAATGAAATCAAAGTAATTATTTTAAAAATCTTAATGAAATGATTTTCATTTCATGATGTAAGAAAATTTTTTCCTGTTTATTCAAAATTAGAGACATCAATTTTTAAAATCATATCAAATAAACAATTTTGAAATGTTTTATTTTCTATTGTATTTTGAAACAGCTTTTTCACTTAGTTCAACAATTACAATAAACATCTGTTCTTGCCATATTCAGTATTAAAACAAACAAAATATTTCTGAAATGGACAAGTTCATGGTGTCGGTGAGAAAAATAATTTGTATAGTAAAAAGTGAAGAGAAATTTTAACTAAATATGGAGAAAGGTAAAAATTGGTTATATGATGACTTCATTTTTGTTAAGACATCATTGGCTGCTAACTACTAAATAAGAAACAGAAGAAGAATAACCTTGGCTTATGAAGTGTAAAGTTAATGGGTTCAAGTGTATGTGCAGATAATTTAGTACATATTACTGTGTCTAACATGCTGACATCCAGTAAATATTTGGTATATAAAAGAGAATGGGTAGAAATGCCTATGTCCTTTTGTAATATCCAGTAGTTTACCAAAACCTGACTCAAAATACTAATTACAGTGTTCATTATGTCCCAATAAGATGTAGATGAGGAATCTTTTCTAGCTATTATACAGTTGTACAATTACCAGGTCTGGAAGGATAACTTGCACCATTGATTAGAAAGATAATAGCTAAAAGATGGAGCAATCCCAAATGTTCCATTAATAGGAAAAAGGACAAAGAAAATGTGGACCCAATGGAATACTGTCCATCTTTTTTAAAAAATCTGTTTTTCAACAACATAGGTAAACCTGAAAGGCATTATCCTAAATGATAAGCTGAGCATAGAGAATCAAACACTAAATAATCTCCTATGTTGTATTAGCTAACTTTCTGGTACCACCATGAAGTATCTGGGATAATTTACTTTTAAAGAGAAAATATTTTGTCTTGCATTTTTGGGGTTTCTAGTCCAAGATTGGATGATGTCATTGTTATAGGTGGACATGCCAGATGACAGTAGTATGCAGTACATGGTGAAGAAAACTGCCTACCTCATCAGCCAAGAAAAGAAGACAGATGTTGGTGTACTGTAAAATATAATGTTAACAATTTCAAATATCAACAAAGTAAAATGCAAGACATGAAATATATATTACAAGGATAGACTGTGGATAAGTGTAGTAACATAGTTCATACAAACTGGCCAAAATTCAAAATGATTCAAAGTATTTGAAGTCTGTGTCACTATGAGTAGCTAATTTTTCTTTCAGGTTATGGCTTTCCTTGGTAAGCATGATCTTTTTATTTTGCTATGTTGTTACTTTTTTTTTGCAGTTTTTGAACTGTAACTTCATATATACCAATGTGAAAATCCCTTCTGAAATTTTCCCATTCATTTCTGTGCCAGGCTTTTTTGTTGTTTTGGTTATGTGGAAATCAACTCTATATATACTCATATATAGTCCATAAATTTGATAGAAACCATGTTTATCGCCTTACCGCACCCTGTACATCCGGGGTCCAGAGCTCCAGAGTCACAGCCAAGTACTCAGCAGCACAGCAGGAGGTAAAGCAGATGAAGTTTCATCTGTGTTTACAGCCCCTTCCCACAGCTTGCATTACCACCAGGAGCCTTTCTCCAGTCAGATTTCCTCCTGTTAGATTTGCATAGAAATATGAACCTTACTGTGAACTGCCCACGGAGGAATCAGGTCTCCTGCTCCTTTGCATCACCATAGAACCACCACCTTCCCACTCCAACCTCTGCCCTAACGCCGTCTGAAGAAGGAGCCTGTCTTCCATGAAATTAGGCCCTGGTACAGCTCATATGGATCATCTTTGAGCCAGTTAGTATCTTCATTATCCTCTTCCAGAAAATGGGACTCGAGTCCATTAAAAACTTTAGAAATTCCATAAGCTGAATGGAATGCCAAGGCAGATTAAAAAATTTTTTTAAACTGAATTTTTTTGTTTTTGCCACGTTGAGTGCCAGTTCACTTAACTGACCAAATGCATTGGGCTCAATGGTAAAACAAAAACAAAACAAAACAAAAATCCAATGAACCTCAATGGTAACACCATTGCTTTTAGAAACCTTCACTGTACCTGTTGTTCTTTGAATTTAGATTCCTCCCCAAAGCCTCATGTACTCATAAAGTGGTTCTTTTCAGAGATGGCTGAATTTAGGGTGTGTAGATATGGATTAAGGCTGTGTAATAACTGCATTAGCCCACTGATTGGATTAGCATAGTTCTTAGAGGAGAAAATGAGCGTGGGTGGCACTAACCATTAGGCTTGAAATCTGGATGGGATAAAAAGGGAAAGAGAAGCTTGCTCTTTCCCTGCTTCTTTTCTGCCATGCCATGGACAGTTTCTCCTCTGCCATGCCTCTCTGCCATGACACCTTGCCTTGGAACCAGCTGACTATGGAATCAAATGTCTATAAACTGTGAGCTAAAACAAACCTTTCTCATTTACTTGAGGATGTCAGGTGTGGCATCTTAGTGATGAGAAAAGAAACTAAAGTAGATTTTTGTACCAGAGAAGTTGGATTGTTGTACCTCACCATGTGGTTCATAAGCCTTTGGAACTGGCATGTGGGAAGAATTTGGAAGTTTGGAGATGCTAGCTGAAGAAGCAGCCCTGGAATAATGTGAGACAAGCTTGATGGGAGATTCTTCAGAGCTCTGAAGATCAAAATTCTGATAGAATTACAGCTGGTAAAGACCAGCTTTGGACTGCATTGTCAGCTGGCCCTTACACCATGTGTGTTAGACTTTGGCAGAAAATCTGTCTGCATTTTGCTTGTGTCCAGATTGTTGGCCAGAGACTGAGATAGATTAAGGGCAGTGGAGTAATTAATATTGCAGAATAAATTTCAAAGAAGTCTAATTATAAGGCAATAGCATGGCTACTGTTTGGGACTTTTAGCCAACTCTACCTTGAAGATCAAGAGAAAATGGCCCAGTGGCATGATTTTTAAAGTTTTGAATTTGGCAAGAGATAAGACTCTGATAGAATTATGGCCTGTAAAGATGGAGCAGAGGAGAACTTGGTTGTTGAAAAGCAGTAGGACTAGAAAACATTGCCTGAAGTGGCAGGACTCTACCATTTGTATCCTCAAACTTGCAAAGCTGAAAGTCTACTTTAAGAAGAAAGCTTCAGGGCACCATATTCCAAAATGATGATTGCCTGAGAAATTTGCTCCTCTGGATTTGAGTCATAGTGCTCAGTGATCCAAGCATTCAACTCCTACAGCCAAGAGGAGAAAGCCTGACTACTGCTCCATCTGACGGCAGACCTTGGTATCATTCATATAATTCTGGTTTTTGGCACATGCAGAATACAAAAATTGTGGGGTTAGTATGGTTTCCACCAGATTTCAGGAGAAAGTCTAGGAGGCCAGGCAGTGTGCCTCCGACAGGGCAGTCTGTGAACCTCTGAGTGTGAAGCCAAAGATGCAATGTAGACCCCAGAATGTTGGGGAAGCCAGTAATGTAGATAATCTGAGAAAAGTCACAATAGCTACAACCGATTTTCATGCCCTATAGAAGAAGAGTCACCAAAATTCTTCGGAGTTTACATATTGCTATGGATTGCCCCAGATACTGGACAGGAATCTACAAGATTCTATTTTCCCTGCTAGATTTTGATAGTTTTTGGTTCCATTACTTTCCTGCATCCTTATGGGAATGTTTATCCTGTGCCAGGATGTTGCAAGTGTTTAAGATTTTGTTTGTTTGTTTGTTTTTACAGGGGCTTGCAGCCAAGAGTTTGCCTCAAATCTCAGAGGAGTATTTTGTCTTTGACTGCTCAGTAATTCTGATACAGTTAGGACTTTGGCATTAATTAGACATGGGCTGAATATATTTTGAATAAAGGGATATGCATGAGTCTTTTAGGGGCTAAAGGTGCAATTTTATGGCTTATATCTAGTTGTCCCCTTAAAGTCTCACACATTCATAAGTTGGGGCTTTTTACAGGATTTAAGGTGTGTGAATATGAATTAGGTTGTATGATAAATACATTAATCTATTGATCAGCTTATCATAGTTCTGGGAGTAGATAATGGGAAGGCTGACCCTGTGTATGAGTGGTATCATTCAAAGGGATTTTAGCCTGAATAGAATAAAAGAGAAAAGGAAACAGGCTGCTTACTGCATTCTGTGGACCCTTCTATGAACTGTTTCTCCTCTTTGATAGACCTCCGTCATATTGGTCTGTCTTGGAGCCAGTCAACTATGGACTGAAACCTCTATGAACTATAAATCAAAATAAACCTCTTTTCCTTTAACTTGTGGGTATCAAGTATTGTGTCTCAATGTTGGGAATAGCAGCTAAGACAGTACCTAATTCCAAAGTGGTCATCACTGTGGATGATTAATTACAATACATTTTCTTACACAAAATTTTGAAATAACTTCTTATAAAATGCTTCACTTCTTCATGTCCTTAATATATAAATGAAAAGATAAATTCTAGAAGTTTTGCATCTCAAAAGGCATTAATTTTATGCAATATGATTACAATGGTGACTTTTAATATTTAAAAATTTTAAATTAATAGACATTGCTACTAAGCACCTGAAGATATTCTCCCTCACTTCAAAACACTTATCCCACCATTCTGGCCTTTGTAAATGACCTGAACATTTCCTCTCTTATATAATTTCAAGTACAATGCAGTTTTTAAGATTTTTAATTTTTAAGATTTTGACATTTTATTATTTTAACATTGAGATTTTTAGACTGCACAAATTTTGCTCATTAAAATTGACAAAATTTGGAATTATGGCATTCATCATTATGTCTTTTGGTCATATAATCTCTTAATACCTCTGAACAACTATTTGTGGACCACGTTAGGAAAATTCTGGCAATTGTTGTTTAATTATTTGTGACAAGTGCATGCTTTGGTCGTATAATGTGAGATTAAGGAGAAATACTAAATAAAGTACAATGATGGAGTGGAGGAGCTGATACACTGTTGGTCCTGTGAATATAATATTTTATGTCACAAGTAAAGAAGTACTAATGTGATTAAGTAAACATTTATGAGGAATGTATCATTTCCATATATTAGATCTCAATAATTTAAAGGGAGAGTAGCTACTAACACAACTGAGACGGCTCATTGAACACACATATTTAGCAGAGGATATTGTAAATAGATTCAGTGTAATTACAGAAAATGACTGAGGGAGGCAATAAAAATTTGAGACATAGGAAAAGAAAGCAAAGCTGCTAGGAAATATTTAGCTCATTAGGGGAGATTATAAAACATGGCTCTGTCAGCACTCATGCTGTGAAAGAAAAAAAGATCAGAATGTCAGAATAATGAGCATGCTAGAACACAAAGGATCAAAGAAACTGAAAGGGCAGTGAGATAGCAAAAAATAGGAAGATAACCATTAAAAAGTGGTTATAGAAGGTATGGGGTATTGCCATAATCTAAATGGATTTCAATGCTTTCCAACTTCACAGATAGAAAAATGAGCTAGAATGGTCTTTTATGATTTGGAAGCACAGCATAGAACTCAAAAGTTTTTTTAATATATTCATGGAATTCTTTTCTATTTTAGGATGTTTATTTAAGTGAAACTTGAATATTGACATCAATTCAGGAGGCAGGCACTGAGAGACATGTGAAGACTGTACAGAGTAAAAACATGCTTAGCTGATTGCCTAACTTTAGTTTGCAACAGTTATACTACTGGTCAATCAAAGTAGTCTAAGATTTGAGGATAAATAAATGAAGTTTTCATAATGATGAACACTAAATAGCAGTGAAGAATATAGAGTAACAACTAATAATAAATGTAATGGTAGAAATGGAGAATAGAGTATAGGTTCTATGATTGAATTAAGTGACAACAGGCCCTGGAGACTGCCCAGAAATAAGATGTCACACGACGTAAATGAGCAGAATAGTTCTTGTAACCTGAAGGACAACCACAAATGTAGCCTTGAGATTTAGGATCTAGAATTATAACATAAATAACCTCCTTCCAGTATGGAAACATTCATTAAACTTGAGATGTTTATAAATTTTTCTTGACATATTTGACATAAGCATTCATATACTTGAAGTTTATGGACTAAGAGTGCTTAAAATTCTTTGAGGTTCTCTACTATAACACTCAGAAATGTCATAGAAATATATTCAAAATAAGAAACATCAATGGTTCTACCTGATAGTAGTAGCAGAAATATGATGATGACAGGTTGTAGAGAAAATAAATACAAAAGCCTGGTACACTTACATGGTTAATTTTTTCATCAGATTTGATCACTATTTATATTGGTAAATTTAGCAATATAAAATAGTACATCCCTTCTTTAAGAAGTAATCAGGATGCTAGATCTATTAGTGCTCTCATTTCTTGGTACAACTGGTTCTGCTTTTTAAAATTTAATTCTTTTTATAATACTTATAATACTTTTTTGTAATACTTTTCTACATAATTGAATTGATACATCATCAATTATCTCTGCTATGACATTTTCCTCTTTCAGCCTTATTGGGTAACTTGTCTCATAATTGTAAAAGTCCAGTAAACTTCTGAAACTTTAAATATTATAAGATACAATTATTAATATCTCTTCCAAAATGGTTCCTTTTGTATACTTTCTATAAATCTTTTCCTCATTTTTCATGGATTCTATTATGTAAACTTTCTTCCATCAAAATTCATGAGTAGAGGTAAGGGGAAAAAATGAGATTCAAGACTTGTCATGTAGAGGTACACGATCCCAACAATGAATGTAACTGTACTGTATCCCTAAAATGTACCAATAAACTCAATTAAAGCTGAAAAAAATTTATGAGTAACTACAAAATTAATATTCACAGTGCTTTTCTAATCATTTTAGATATATTTCAGTCACCATGTGAACAGATTCTTGACTAACATAAAAGGCACTCTATTCATACTTCATATTTCAAAAACATACTTTGACTAGACTACTTAGTGTAACAGACTTCATAGTTTTGTGTTGTTTGTGATTTCATTATTTAAAGTAGCCCTTAAGTGTGGTGTCAATGTGCTGTCTGTGTTCTCCATATAAGAAGATTATGACTTTATGGAGAAAAGTTTAATAAATTTTGTTTATATAACATTACAGTGCTGGCCATTAATTTTATATATAAAAACAATAGAAATGTGTATAATAAAACTGTGCCCTGATTTGTCATAGAAAATGATGAGACCAGAGGATCACTAGATCTTAACCTGACTATACAGATGCTACTCTACTTAACATAAGGTTTTGAAAATATCTTAATGCAAAAACAAATTTTGTACAGCTATAGCCAAGGCTGAGACCTGAACCCTGTAGCTAACCTACCCAGCTGGCTTTATTCTGGGACCTACCTCTGCTACTTTTTTCTCCCTAACCAGGGGGTGAATGAGTATGAATGACAAAGAGATACAGATACTGTGCAGCATGCTGGCAGCCAGTGGGCTGTTGCCTCTTAGTAGCAGAGGAGCTCCTAACATCTGGTTCATCATGCCTTTTTTTTTCCTCATTTAGTTTATTGGTACATTTTAGATATACAGTACAGTTACATTCATCATTGGGATCTTGTACCATTACATGACAGGTCTTGTTCTCATTTTTCCCCTTACCCCTGCCCTCCTTTCACCCCCTTCCCTATTTACAAAAACATTTTTTCCATTTTCTCATATTTTTTTCTTTTCCCTTATTCCCTTTCCCCTACTCTTCCCACATCCCCCACACCTTTAGCCCTTTTCTTCCTATTTCACATTGTGAATTATACCATTCGAATCATATTTACACTATTTTGTTGTTGTTTTTCTGAGACAGGGTCTCACTATGTAGTTGAGATTGACCTGGAACTCACTATGTAGCCCAGGCTGGTCTCAAACTCACAGCGATCCTCCTGTCTCAGCCTCCCCAAAGCTGAGATTACAGGTGTGTGCCACCGCGCCCGGCCATATGTACACTTTCACCATGCCTTTATTCACCCAAACATCAGGATGAGCAATGAAAGTAATGAAAGATTCATGTGCTTTCTCCTTTTTAGTCACAGGGGGAACCCATTAGGCCTCATTTCTCCTTTGGTCTTCAACATACAGATAACATATCAAATATCACTGTACACTCACTGAAGGGTACAGATTGTTTTCCTTTGTGATCACATGAATGACTGGGAGCTGTGGCTTTCTGCTGTTTCTCAATGTTTTGAAGGAATATAATATTGCCCATCACTGGTCTAAGAACAGTAATTCAAGTTTGTAAGTATGGTTTTTACTAAGTGTTCACTACTTCTGACAACAGTACAATCAAACCTTACCTAACACAATGATAAATTGAATTTGGAACCAGGAATAAGGCTTTAGTTTTGGTAACTCGGTGTTCCTGGTGATTTCATAAAACATAACAATGGAAAATAATGACAATTGATTGCGTTTTAGCAGTTGTATTACTTTAACTTTGTCTATGCTTTTAGTATCTCTAGTTTTGTTTTTTTTCTATAATAAGTTTAAGAATGATAAACAGCCTTGACAAAGATGAATTCTGGATTTGATTTTGATAAATAACTCTCTCTCACTCTCCCTTTCTCTGTACACACACACACACACACACACACACATATATACATATATATGTATATATACATATGTATATGTACACATATGTATATATGTGTATGGTATGATAAAAAATATACTGAATGTTGGAATTATATGAGAAAACCAAAAAAATGGAAACAAAATTATTGTAAATAGGGGAAGAGGGGGTGAAGGGAGGGCAGGGGTAAGAGAACCAAGGCCTGTCATGTAAAGGCATAAGATCCCAGTGGTGAATGTAGCTGTACTGTATAACTAAAAAGTACAAATAAACACAGTGAGGAAAAAAAAAGAAATGATCATTACACAATGCCATTATTAGAGATACATTGAAATAAAATCCCTCAAAATACTCCCCATTTCTTTGAGCACATTTTTCCCTTTGTTCCTTGCCACTTTCTGAATCAGTTCTGGAAGAAGTAGTCTCTGATGAGTGTTTTACTTGCCCTGTCTTGGCGTGCTTGATGTCTTGGATGGATAGAAAATGTTTACCTTTCATGGTCAATTTGAAGTTATTGAAGAGCTAGAAGTCACATGACACTAGATCTAGTGATTAAGATGAATGAAGAGGGATGGGGATTTAGCTCAGCGGTTCTGCCACCTGCCTTGCAAGCAC
>NW_022900914.1:56279717-56450783 GCF_012274545.1 Fukomys damarensis | reverse complement strand
AAAAAAAAAAAAAAAAAAAAAAAAAAAGATGAATGAAGTTTGAAGGTACACCATAATATTTTTATTTGACAAAAATTACCATAAATATTTGCATCAATCTACAACCTTAAGGCAACCACAATTGTCAAACTAAAGTCAATGACAAAAGATCTACAAAAGTAGATCCCCCATTACAATTGTATTAGTGCTTATTTGGTTTTTCTTGTTACTTAATATTTGTTTTATATAGTTGGGGGCAATAGTATTTGGTGCATATATGTTTATGATTGTCATTTCTTCCTCTTGAATTGTTCCCTTTACAAGGATGTAGTGGCCTTCTTTGTCTCTCTTAATCAGTTTTGGTTTGCAATTTACTTTGTCTGAGAAAAGACTGATACCCTTGCTTTTTTTCTGGGCTCCTGTAGTGTGAAAAATTGTTTTCCATCCTTTCACTTTCAGTGTATGGGCTTACTCCTCTATCTACAGATATAAATAGATAATTATGTATATTTGTACATAATGAGAATGTTATAATGTCTGACAGTAAAAGTCAGTGTAATATCATCATATCCTTAAAGATGAATGGGTCAATATGAAGACTCATATAAGAATAATGTAGAAAATGGAAGTCAAATGTAAATAGCAATCGTAATATCTGCAGGTATTTCTGATGGGTATGAGGTGATAACATCAACAGGCATATTGTTGTCCTCCCTTAACACAGAAGCGTATCTTTCCAACAGTGTGAGGGCTCTTGTTATTCTTTATCTACTATACTTACATTCATTCAGAAAAGTGGCATTTGTGTGTGTAAATAGTATGTTTTTAATTGTTTCTTAATACTTTTGTCTCCTCTGATATGACCAATTAAAAAGTCAATAAAGTGGGTGACTTCAAAAATTAATCATTAGACATTTTCAATGTACCTAAACTTACTGATGAAAGAAATACAAAGTATGAATATAGTGATATTTTGTAAGGAGATTTAATCAATTATAAAGTTGAACACCAAAGTAATTCCAAAAACTAATGGTTTCATGGATGAATTTTATGAAATATATGATGAATAAACGATACAAAACCTTAAAAACACTTGTTAAAGTAAAGGGGAGAAAATACTTCTAACCTCTTTTTAGATAAGCACCCTAATGCCAAAGCCAAATCAGAAAAAGAAAAAAAAAAACTGTTCCATGATGAATATTAGTGCAAAATCTTCTAAATAATATAGCACTGCATTTAAATGATCATTCACATTCTTCAATTGAGATTTATCCCTGGAATCCTAAGATGTATCAACACACAAATTAATAACAAAATTAAAAGAAAAACACCATCATCTCAGTAGTCACAGAAAGCCTTTGACAAAATTCAACCCCCTTTTTTATTTAAAACTCAATAGATTAGCTACTGAAGGACTGACTATACCTCAACATAATAAAAAGTTGTATACTGTGAGTTCACAGGTAACATATTACTCGACAGCATAAATTTCAAAAGGTTTCCAGCAACATCTAGAATATGGCAAGGTATCCACTTTGCTACATCTATTAATCATAATGTTGAGAGACATTGCTTGGCAATTAGGCAAGAAACAGACCTGAGTGGAATTCAAATATGTTAAAAAAATTTAAATTGTCACAATTTCCTTCAGACAAGATCTCATATATAGGAATCCTATGGTATACACTAAAAACTGTTAGAATTAATAAATATAGAAAAGTTACAAAATATAAAAATCAATATGCAAAATTCAGTAGAATTTCTATAGTTTAGCAACTAAATATACAAACAAGTCAGAAGAAAAAATAACTCTATTTACAATAACTTCAAAATATTTAAAAGTAAATTTATTCAAACAAATAAAATTTCTGCACAATGAAATACAAATAAATGAATGGAAAAAATGTCTTGTATTCACAGACTAGAAGAATAAATGTTGCTAAAATGTTAATGTCATCTCAAGCAATCTGCAATTCGAATACACACCCAATCAAAATTTCTGCATCCTTGCAAGCCCAAGGGTCTGAGTTCAATCCCCAGTACAAAAAAAAAGAAAAATCAACATCACTACATCACTTTTATAGAAATAAAAATAATGTTAAAGCTCATGTGAAAAAAAATAAAGATATATTGACCAAAGGATCAGAATGCTAAACAGAGATCCAAGAAATGAATTTGTATGCATACAATTGAATAATTTTAAATAGATACAAGATAAAAAGTTGACAAATTGACTGAGGAAAAAGGATAGGCACATGGAGAATGAAACTAGATCTTTATCTCACATCATATACAAAACCTAACCATAGGCTAAAGACTTAAATGTAAGAGTCGAAATTATAAAACTACTAGGCGAAGCCATAAAGTAAAACTTTTAACACTGATCTAGGAATTTTCAAAACTTTGAACTCAATAGCTGAAGCAAGGTAAACAAAAATGAGCAAGCAAGATTATATCAAACTAACAACTTTCTGCACTGTAACTAATGTAAATAACAGTATATAGAAAATACTTCACAATATAGAGAAAATATTTTCTAGTTACACACCTAAAAAGGTTAAATTCAACATATAGAAATAGCTCAATTAACTCAATAGCAAAAAGGTAAATAAGTGAACCAAAAATAAATTTTAAAATGGACAATAGGCTTAAAATACTTGTTTTAAAAAAACATATTAAAGATCTAGAAATATACATGTTAAATGTTTAACCTTACTAATCATTAGGAATATATCAATAAAAATCTCAGTGAAACATCACCTGACACTTGTCAGAATGGCTATTATTTTAAAAAAGCAAGATAGTTATTGAGAAAGTCGTCATGTAAATGGAATCTGGTTCACTGTTGGTAGCAATGTATATTACTAGAGCCATTATAGAAAGCTGCATGGTGATTTCAAGAAAATTTAAAATTTCATTAGATATAGCAATCTAACTCTGGGGAATTGTCCTTGAGACTTGAAATCAGTTTATTGAAGAGAGGAGCACCTTTTCAGTTATACCAGAGCATTATTCACAATGCCCAAGCTATAGAATCACCTGAAATGCCCATGCAATAAAAAATAAATTGGGGTATATATGTGCAATGTTATAATAGCCAATAAAAAGAAAATATTGTGATTTGTGATTATATGGAATAGAACTGTAGAATATATAAGTAAAATAAATGAGCACAGAAAGACAAATATTAGATGTTTTCATATGTAGAATTTAAAATATTTGAACTCATAAAAGAGTAAAATGGTATTTATGTGCATTGAGGATAAGATTATGATCAAAGGTCACAAAATCTCACTGAAACAAGGATTACATTGTATATTAGCTGCTTTATTTCTACTGCAGAGGATGCTGTAGGTATTCAATAGAAAATTGTATATTTCGTAGTTCCCAAGATTAAATTTTGTGTTCTCATTTGAAAAGTGTTATTTAACATGATGAATATATTAACTAACTTCTTTTAATCAAGTAAAATTGCATTGATAAATAACATCGCTTTTTAACCATAAGTGTGTACAATTCTAAAATTTAAATTTATAAGTAAAAACTATCATCTAGAGCAGAACAGATGGTCATAATACTCTATTTATTTTGCTGAAGTTGCATTGCCTGTTGAATAAAATTCTTAACCCATGTCATAACCTATGAAGTCTTTTAAAAATATTTAAAAATAAGTTATAACATCTCTTCAAGATAGGAACTTATTAAATTAAGTGGAAAAAATCCAGAGACAAGTATGGCATATTCTGTTTTATATGTAGAGAAAAAAAATCAGCCTAACCTAACATAGTGAATAAGAGAGGTTACAAAGGAGAAGAGAAGTGGTGTGGTCCAGACCAGCATGGCTGCAGGCAGATCCCAGCCAGGGATCTACCCCAAACTCAGAGGCTCAGGCAAACCTGTCCAGCAAAGGTCCATCCAGGGAAGAGTTGCACAGGCACACAATCTTCAGACAGAGGCAAACAGTATAAAATCAGTGAGTGTACTAAGATGCCAGGGATTAGTGGAATGGTCCAGACCAGCCCAGATTCATGCAGATCCCAGCTAAGGATTGGCTCCAACCCCAGAGGCTCAGGCACATCCACTAGCCAAGGGCCTACCTGGAAAAGAGCTACACAGGTTCACAAGCTTCAGTCAGATGCTTACCCCTATACTCTCTATGGCAGACACCCTAGCCAGAAGCCCGCTCAGACACTATAGACAGGAGTGAATAGTATGCAGGCAGAGACTCTTTCAGACAACAGGTACATAGAGGCCTTAGGAAGATGCAGACCTAAATACCATCAGAAGTGTGCAAAGGCCCCAGCCAGAAGCCTACCCAGACAACAGGTAAGCTCAGGGATCCAGAAAACCACCATTCTGAACCCATGAACTGGTGTACTGGTGAGTAGCAGAGAAAAGGCCTCTTGGTGACTTGTTGAGAATTGAAGACCACTGGGTTAGCAAAAAGTCACCTCAACAAAGGCACACCAAGATTAAGGCTGTTGAAATGAGAAGAAATTGAAACAAGTCCCAAAACCAGGCTTCCAGATCACCTAAGGCAATAAATGAAACAATTTTATACTCAAACACCTGGACTCCCTGAACTGGCAACACAAGAGGATATAAAAAAATGAAATCAGAAATAATTTCTCAGATAACAACAGAGATTGTGTCCATAGTACAAGACATGATTTACATATCAAGAACAGACACAGATAAAAACATAGAGGAGCTGAGAAATATGATGGAATTCCAACATAGGAAACAAATGGAATCCATAAAACAGATGCAATCAGATTTCCAGGAGATTAAAAACTCCATTGAAAGTTTATGCAGCAAAATGAGCCAATACAAAGATAGAATTTCAGATATACAAGAAAGGATTGCAATTAGTGACCAGGAAAAGAAAAAAATGTTAAAAATAGTAAGGGATGGTGAAAAATCACTCCAGCTACATGATGCAAAGAGGAATAATATATAAGACTGATTAGAGTAAATGAAGAAACAGGAGAGTGCAGAGATGACATAAAGGAAAGAAAAGCTCCAAATACATGCAGTTAGGAATGAAAAGGGTGGAATTACAATGGACCCAGTAGAAATCCAGAGAATTCCTCAATACCTACTTTGAGAACCTTTACACAAATAAGATGGAAAAAACAGAAGAGTCTCCCCCAGCCATCTGACCTTGGCAGCAAACTAGTAACAGATGATACAGCAAGGAGCTAGCCTGCAACTCTCCCCTCAACCACCTGAACTTTGCAATAAACCAGTAAGAGGTGGAGCCATGTAAGTGCCTGCAGCAGAGCCCCCCACCCCACAACATCTCTGACCTCCTGGTTGTGCTGGTACCTGGGTTCAGGTACAGAGGCACATGGGGGTCATAAAGGATATTGTCCTGTGATCTAGCCTCAATTTTGATTTATTTCATACACTTAAAGGTGATAGATTAATAACTAACACAAATTGTCATTTTCTAAGCTGTGATTCATGCTTTTGCATTGATGATTGTATCAATTGGGCTAAGATGTTAAGATTGATCAAATCAGTTGTCCTTCCTGGTATAATAAAAGAAAAAAAGAGGTTGCCTTAAAGTCATTAGACTCTCAAGGCCAGGCATGGTGGTGCATGCTTCTTATCCCAGCACTTGGGAGGCTGAGGCAGGAAGACCAGCCTGCGATATATAGTTACTTCCAGGGAAGTCTTAACTACAGACCCAAACCCTGTCTCAAAAAAAAAAAAAAAAATCTTATTAAACACTCAAAATCTAAAGACAAACTATAACAGGAAAATCAAAGTATAAACCCAGGTATCAAATCAAGGAACCACCAACAACAAAAATAAAAATGGGAAGACATTCAAACAATACTCAAGCACAAACACAGACTTCCAGCTTACCATGGGCAAATTCTGGGGGAAAAGAGGTGGAAAAGTCTGATAATCAACCACCTGAATACCCTGAACTGATAGCACAGGAGGTAACAAAACAGATGAGTGAGGCTGTAGAAAAATTTAAAGCAGAAATAATTTCCCAGATAACTACAGAGATGGTAAACAGAATGAATTACATAATTAGAGGCTCTAGAACAGAAACAGATTAAAAAACAATGAGCTCAGGGCCATGATAGAAGCCATGAATACACAGCATAGTAAAGAAATGGAAATCATGAATGCCCAACATATACAAAAAATGGAATCCATGAAAAAGATTCAAACAGATATATAGGAGATTAAAAACCCTATTGAAAATTTACATAACAGATTGAGTCAATATGAAGACAGGATATGAGATATAGAAGACAGGATAGAGGTCAGAAACAATGAAAAGAACAATCTCTTAAAAGTAGTAAGGGAAAATGAGAAATCAATCCAACAGCTCCTAGATAATACAAAGAAAAATAAAATAAGATTGTTAGGAGTCCATGAAAAACAATGAGAAAGAACAAATGATATTAAAAACCTGTTCACAGAATTAATGACAGAAAATTTCCCAAACAGAGCAAAAGAATTTGACATACAGATAAATGAGGCATATAGGACTCCAACTAGCCATGTTAAAAAAAAAAAGTCAAATAATAAACATCCCAGAAAACCAGCAGAAGGACAAATAACTACAAGCAGTTAGAGAAAAGAAACAAAACACATACAAAGGAAAGTCCATCAGAAACACAGCAGACTTTTCAACACAAATCTTCAAGTCAAGGAGAGTCAGGAGTGAGGTATTTCAATCCCTAAAAAAACAAAAAACAAAACAAAACAAAAACCTCCTGAAGAGGATACCAGCTGCCACTTACAACCCTCTGGTAGGCCCACCCCTTTGATGCTACACCAGGGAGGAGCTCAGCCACCACTTGAGACCCACTGGTAGGCATACCCCTTCAACCCAGGGCCACAGAGAAATGAGCCCAGCCTCGTGGGCACCAACACAGCAAAGTTCATGCCCAGCCCCCTTGAACAAAAGAAAGAAGATCTCTCTAAGGCTCTTAGATGAAAATTGAAGACCACTGGAAAAGCGAAGAAAATGTGTGATAAAGGCACACCACACCACCATATTTGGTAAGTCAGAGGGCCAGCACCTCACTTCAAAACCTGGCCTAACTTCAAGGGATCGACAGCTAGAACCTGGCCTAACTTCAGGGGATAGACAGCTAGAACATTGCAGAGTTCAACCCAGCAGAAGGAGAGAGATCTCAACTTGAGCCTTGCACACAGAAATCAGCCTGAACAGCTGCTGGCTTGCTGAGACTAATTAGCTTAGATCTGCAAACTCTTGCCCATTCAGTCTATTGTGTCAATAAAGGCATACTATGAAGGATAGCCTCTTTTTTTTTTAATTTTCAAAGTAATATTTTTCACTTATCTTTAATCATTTGAAAATATTTTAATCTATCTTTTTTTCTCATTTTTTCTTTTTATCTATTGTTTTCATATTCTCCCTCTCTCTCTCTCTCTCTCTCTCTCTCTCTCTCTCTCTCTCTCTCTCTCTCTCTCTCCCACCTTGATCTATATGGCTCCCTCTTATTGTTCCTGCTCTTATCTCAATTTCAATTAAATTTCTTTCTTTTCCCTTTCTTCTCTTTTTCATTCTTTCAACTGACATTAGTTTTAAAGAAAGACATTACAGTCTCTAGCCTACCTATTGCTATAGTTTGTTCTGTTCTTGGGGATATTTTGTTCTGTCTTCTCTTCAAAAGCTCCCTAGAGTTTATGTGATCTTCCTTTGTGCTCTATGCTCAGTTCTAACCTTTCTTTGTCCTATCTATCTCCTTTCTTCCCCAACTCTTTCTAAATTCCCATCCAGAAGGGTAAAATTTCTATATTGAAGAGTTTATTCACTATACACATATTTTGGGCTGGTTCTCGATTTTTTTTTCATTCACATGGTTAAAGATGATAGATTAATAACTACCACAAATTGTCATTTTTCTAAACTGTGCTTGATGCTATTGTGTTGCTGACTGTATCACTTGGGCTAAGGTGTTGTGACTGTTCTACTCAGTGGTCCTCCCTGTTATAATGAAAATGAGTTTATCTCAGAGACATTAGAGACTCAAAACCTAAAGCCCAGCTATAACTAGAAGATTGAAGTGTTATCCAAAGAATTAAGTCAAGGAGAGTACCAACAACAAAGATAGAAATGAGAAGGCTTTGAAACAAGATACAAACACAGACTTCCACCTGCCCAAAGGTAAACTCTAGGGAAAATGAGGTGTAAAAGTCTATGAATCAACCATCTGAACACGCTGAACTGATAGCACAGAAAGTAAGTTTAAAAAGAAAAAGATAAATCAGGCTCTAGAAAAATTCAAAACAGAAATAATTTCCCATATAAGTACAGAGATGTTGAGAAGAATGAAAGGCATGATTGGAGATGCTAGAAAAGAAATAGATTAAAAAAAAAAAAAAGATGAGCTCAGGACCATAATGGAAGCCATAAACGCCTAGCATAGGAAAGAAATGGAAAACTTGAATGTCCATCATAGGAAAGATAGGAGCACTATGAAACAGATTCAAACAGATATCCAAGATTTAAAAACTTTATAGAAAGCATTCACAGCAGAATGAATGAATATGAAGATAGAATTTCACATATAGAAGATAGGATTGCAGTCAGTGATAATGAAAAGATAAATCTCTTAAAAACAGTAAGGGATCATGAGAAAGCAAACCTACAACTGTTAGATTATGTAAAGAAGAATAACATAAGAATGATAGGAATCCATGAAGTAACAGGAGAAAGTACAAGTGACATAAAAAATTTTTCACAGAATTAATGACAAAAAACTTCTCAAACAGAGCAAAGGAATTTGACACACAGATAAATGAAGCATATAGGACTCCAAATAGCCAAGATTAAAAAAATATATACACATCAACATATAATAATCAAGATTCCAGAAGCCCACCAGAAGAACAAAATACTATAAGCAGTTAAAGAAAAGAAACAAATCACATGCAACTGAAATCACAGCAAACTTTTCAACACAAACCCTCAAATCAAGGAGAGCCTGAAGTGAGGAATTTCAAGTCCTAATAGAAAACAACCTCCAACTTAGTCTGATATAACCTGCAAAACTATCTTTCAAAATTGATGGGGAAATAAAATAAGTCCACAACAAAGAACACATGAGAAATTTCATGCATACCTAACCAACACTCCAAACACTTCTAAACAATATCCAGGAAAAAAATGAAGACCATAACTCCATAAGGGCCAACAGAGCAAATATATAGGCAAGGCAAGAAATTAAAGGGTGAGAGGGAAAAATTAAAAAATAAAATACCAATAGGAAAATAACATGACAATGAAACACCAATACATGTCAGATATGACCATCAATGTTAATGGCCTCAATTCACCAATCAAAATAAACAGGATGACAGAATGGATTAAGAAGTAGAGTCCAGCAATATGCTGTATACAAGAAACCCACTTAATCCACAAAGAAATTCATATACTTAGATAAAAAGGATAGAAAAGAGTTCTCTATGTAACAGGAGCCTGGGAAAAAGCAGGGGTGGTTATCTTATTTGCAAACAACATATTTCAAACCAAAACTAATTAAGAGAGACAAAGAAGGCCACTACATCCTTGCAAAGGGAACAATACAAGAGGAAGAAATGACAATCATAAATATACATGCACCAAATACTAATACCCTCAATTATACAAAACAAATATTAGTGAAATGAAAATGAAATAAGCACTAATACATTTGTAGTGGGGGACCTCAATACTGCACTGACACAAATAGTCAGATCATCAGAGAAAAAAATCAAAAATGACATAGCAGAACTGAACCAAGTCTTAGAACAAATGGACTCAGTAGTTGTCCACCAAGTACAAAATCAGTATACACATTCTTTTGGGCTGCACATGGTTCATTTTCCAAAATAAAGCATAGACTACATCATAGAACGTGCTTAAATAAATACAGAAGAATTGAAATTATCTCCTGTGTATTATCAGATCATAATGCAATTAAACTAGAGGTGGATAGCCTAAGAACTGCAAGAACTTCACAAACGCATGAAAGTTAATTAAGACCCTGCTTAATTAGAATAACCATTGGGTCATAAAGAAAATTAAAGAAGAAATAAGAGAGTTTCTACAATTAAATGATAATGCCAATACATCATACTGGAAACTCTGGGACACAATGAAAGCAGTTCTATGAATGAAATTCATAGTAGTAAATGTCCATACTAGGAAAACAGAGCAAGCTCAAATAAACAACCTAATACTTAAACTTAAGTTTGTAGAAAAAGAAGACCAAGAATAGCTGAAAGCTGATGCAAGGAAGGAAACTATAAATACAAGAGCAGAAATTAATGTAATGGAGACTAAGCAAATGATAAAAAAAAAATCAATGAATTGAAGTGCTGGTTCTCTGAAAGAATAAAACCAATAAACCCTTAGCAAAACATACCAAAGAAAAGCAAAGGCTCAAATTCATGCAATTATGAATGAAAGAGGTGGTCAAAACAGATCCACCAGAAATCCAGAGGATCATCAATACCTATTTTGAAAACCTATACTCTATTAAAATGGAAAATACAAAATAAATGTATAGATTCATAAACACACGTGAACTTTAAGTTGAATGAAGAAGTTATAAAAAAATCTAAACACCCCAAACCAATTATATTCAACATAATTGAAAATGTAATTAAAACATTACCAACAAAGAAAAGCCCATGTCCTGATGGTTTCAATGCTGAATTCTATAAGACATTTAGATGAGAACTATTACCACTACTCTTTGGACTCTTCAATGAAATGGAAAGGGAAGCAATACTTCAAATTCATTCTTGGAAGCAAGTATTACTTTGATTCCACAACCAGGGAAAGACCCAACCAAAAAACAGAAGGCCCATCTCACTAATGAACATAGATGCAAATATCCTCAATATGATACTGGCAAGCAGAATGCAGAAATCAGGATCACACACTGTGACCAAATTGGATTTATCCTAGGTATGCAAGGATGGCTCAACATATGTCAATCAATAAATGTAATACACTATACTAACAGATTCAAGGACAAAAACTATATGAACATCTTGATAGATGCATAAAAAGCATTCAACAAAATTCAACACATATTAAAGATAAAAACTCCTGCAGATAATTGGAATAGATGGTCTTTTTTTTGGGGGGGTAAAAGGGATCGAACTCGGGTCCTTGAGCTTGCGAGGCAGGCCACTGAACCCCTGAGCAAAATCCCCAGCCCTGGAATAGATGGTCTTTATCTCAATCTGATTGATATAGGCCATCCAGAAATACCAACAGCCCATATCCTATTAAATGTCCAAATACTGAAAAACTTCATGCTAAAATGAGAAACAAGACTAGGATGCCAATTACCACCACTGCTGTTCAATACATTTTTTGAAATATTGGCCACAGCAATTAGATAAGAGAAAGAAATAAAAGTAATAATACTAATCATAAAACTAGTAATAAAACTGTCACTATTTTCTGATGATATGATACTCTGCATAGAAGACCCAAAAACTGCCGAAAGATTTCTAGACTTGATTCAGTAGAGTAACTGGATGCAAGGTAAACACTCAAAAATCAATAGCCTTCTTGTACACAAATGACATACCTACTGAAATAGAAATTAGTGAAATAATTTCTTTCACACTATCATCCAAAGAATTAAATATATAGGTATTAATCTAATAATGGAATCAAAAGTCCTCTACTTTGAGCACCACAACCTTCTGAGTAAAGTGATTGAAGAGGGTATTAGAAAATGGAAAGACATTCCTTGCACCTAGATAGGATGAGTCAACATAGTGAAAATGGCCATACTCCCAAAATGCTATACAGATTCAATGTAATCACAACTGAAATCCCAGCACCATATTTCACAGACTTTGAGAAAGCAACTCAAAAATTAATTTGGAACAAGAAGAGACCTAGAATAGCAAAAGCATTTCTAGGCAATAAAGACAATGTAGGGGGTATCACAATCTCCAACATGAAACTTTATTACAAACCTACCTTGATAAAAGCACCATGGTATTGGCATATAATCAAACCTGAGGACCACTGCAACAAATTTGAAGATGCAGAAACAAGTCCAGACACACTCAGCAATCTCCTCTTTGACAAAGTATCCAAACAACCTCACTGGAGGAAAGATAGCCTCCTTAATAAATGGTACTGGAAAACTTAGGTTTCAAGTTGCCAAAGATTAAAACTAGACCTGTATCTCTCACCATGTACTAAATTAAAATTAAAATGGATTAAAGATCTAAATATTAAGACAAAACTAATAGGGGCTGGGGATTTAACTCAGTGGTTCCACCACCTGCTTCACAAGCACAAGGACTCAAGTTCTATCTCCAGTACTACTACTACTACTATACTACTACTACTACTACTACTACTACTACTACTACTAATAATAATAATAATAATAATAATAAATGTGTTGGAAGACAGGTTAGATAAAACTCTGGAAGACATAGGTATAGGAAATGATTTTATGAAGAAAACCTCAGTTTCCATGAACTAGCACAGACCATGAACAAGTGAGATCTCTTCTCATTAAAAAGCTTCTGCACAGCAAGAGAAATGATCAACAGTGTGAAGAGGCAACCCACAATGTGGGAAAATATTTTCACCAGCCATTCCACAGACAAGGGTCTACTATCTAGAATACATAAAAAAATTTTTAAAAATCAGACCTACTGAATTTAAAGACCCAATCAAAAAATGGGGATCCAAAATTAACAAAGAAGTAGAAATAGCAAATTAATATTAAAAAAATTCAACATCACTGGTAATTCCAGGGATGCAGATGAAAATCACACTGAGAATCAGATGAAACCCAGAAAGAATGGCTGCTATCACAAAATCAACCAATAACCAATGCTGGTGTGGCTGTGGGGAAAGAGGAACCCTGCTCCACTGCTGGGGGGAGTGTAGACTGGAGCAAACACTGTGGAAATAAATATGGAGATACCTCGAAGGACTAGGATTGGAAGTCCCATTTAATCTGGCTATCCCTCTGCTGGGTGTCTTTCCAAAAGAATTAAAAGAATAATACCGCGGGGATATATGCGAACCCATTTATAGTGGCACAGTTCATAATAGTTTAAACGTGGAAACAACCCAAATGCCCATCAACTGGAGACTGCATAAAGATGTTGTTTTTTATAAAATGGAGTACTACTCAGCCATAGTGAGAAACTAGAAACATTTGTAGATAAATGGAAAAAAAGAAAAAAAATATGAGAAAATGAAAAAATGGAAATGAAGTGTTTGTAAAGGGGGAGGGGAGGAGGAGGTGAAGGGTGGGCAGGGACAAGGGGAAAAATGAGAACCAAGACCTGTCATGTAGAGGTAAAAGATCCCAACAATGAATGTAACTGTACTGTATCCCTAAAATGTACCAATAAACTAATGAAGAAAAAAAATGGATGCACATTGAGGCTATATTCTTAAGTGAAATAAATAGGACACAGAAGTAAATACCAAATAGTTTCTTTGGTGTGAAAAATCTAAAAATGTAAATAAGGTTCAAGTGGTACATTTAGGAGTGTGAAATAGGAAGAAAGGGGCTAAAGGGGAAGTGCAAATGGGAGAGGAAAGGAAATAAGGGCAAAGACAAAATGTGGAAAAATGAAAAAAAAGGAAACAAAGTCTTTGTAAATAGGGATGGATGAAAGGGGTGAAGGGAGGGCAGGGTATGGTGAAAATCAAGGACCAAGATATATTTTATAAATGCACAAGATCCCAATGATAAATGTAACTGTATTGTTTGCTTTAAATGTACCAATAAAATAAATGTAATAATAAAAAAAGAAAACAACCTCCTACCTAGATTGATGTATCCTGCAAAACTAATGGGAGGGGTAGGGGAAAGGAAAGAAAGGAATGGAATGAATAAGAGATAATGAAAACTGATTGAAAGACTTTGTAGATAGGGAGGGATGGTGGGGTCGAAGGGAGGGCAAAAGGAAGAACCAAGGTTTATTATGTAAAGGTGAAAATTCCAACAGTTAATGTCATTACATTGTACACTTTAAATGCTCCAATAAAACTAATTTTAAAAAAGGAGAAGGTAAATGGAAAAGGAGGTATGGGTTTGATCAATGTATACTGTAGGCATGTATATATTCCAGTATCACACTCAGCCCCATTAGTATGAACAATTGATATGTTAATCAAAATATTTTTAAAATGCTATGCTAAATGCACAACAAATTAGTATTTTACATTATTATGATCATTTTCATGAATTTGTGCTTAATTTTTTCTATTGTGTGTGTCTATCCTACTGCTCAAACCTCCTCAAATGTTCACATATATTGTTGCTTTTTTCAAAAAATCTTCTTGATTGTCTTCCATCATTCTGGCTCTACACTGTATGTGTCCTGGAGGAGAGCATACATAGTAACCAAATTGACTTTATATTTAGACAGAATTACTCTTGAATCTACTCCACTTGCCAAATGTGAATCTTGACTATATTAGTTTCCTGGTTGCTTAGTTCATAGGTGTATCATTTTATTTAAAGTATATATAATAAAATCTATATATAATGTAGTTTTTTGTGAGCTTTAAGCAATAAATTATTGAATTTTTGCCAATAGAAAAACTCAATATCATTATTACTAAATAACACGGTGGTTGTCTTACTGTATTATAATATTTAATAACATTTTCCCATATTTTCCCTTAAAATTATAGAACATAATTGTCTTTATTTTTTCATGTCTTATAATTTCTATTAAGCTATATAGTAAGCATTGAACAATTATTTGAATAAATAAATCTGAACTTCCATCAGTACATGAAATTCAGAGGCACACTGAAGGTAATATGAGCATTCTTATCCAAAGTTAGAAAAATTGCATTTAAAATTGGAAAAAATATGTAGAAGCTTGATATGCTGTGATTCATTCACTAATAAAATATTCTAAAGTATGGTTTAAATAATCTAAGACCTATGATAAAGAAAAACAAGTCAAACAGCACGCTAGACACAGCAACGACAGCACATCTTATTTTTAATGATTTATCGCTTCATGTTATAGCTTCATGAAACCTTTAGTAACTGCTCAATCCAGAGTTCCACAACATTACATGATCCTGACCACTGTGTTTTAATGCATGGGTAGTGATTCATCCCATATATAGCAACAGTTTTCAATGGAGCAAATATTTATTCATTTGGAATTGTGTATTGTAAGGTTGATCAAGACTTTGAATAGTTAAATCAGATTCATTTTGCCTCAAGACTTTGGTAAACTTTTCCTCAATGAGAAAAGGGCTATCAATATCTATAATTAGGCATTTTTAGTCTATGCAACATGAATGCCCTCTCAGGGTACTCTACTGTCTGGAAACCTCAGGTTCATCTATCCAGAAGAAGCTCTTACTTTCTCTCTTTTTTTTTTTTTTTTAGGGATTTTATGGAATTATTGTTGTAAGAGCATGATTAAAGTATAGACAATCTCACTGACACATAATAATTCAGCAAATAGTCTATCTAATATTAATAGACCACTGAGTAGTTTATCATTGAGATTATTTGTGAACTCTCTGTGCACCGCTTCAGGTTATCAGGGAAGAGCTCTTCTGAAATGGGATGTAATGATATTTTTATGGGAGGCTCTAACATAGAAGGGTAGGAAAAGTTAGATGTTTTTAATGAATCATTCATTTCGGAAAGAGAATTTCTATATCCTATGACTTGCCTTGGATAAAATAGTTATGAATCAGAAAGAAAATGGATGACAATGTATATATTTCACTTATAGTCCCAGCTACTTGGAAGACTGAGGCAAGATGAAGATTTTGGTCCCAGGATTTGGAAACCAACATTGCAATCAAAGCAAGATCCCACCATTTAAAATGTATCTCATGATATTATAGCTATTATTGCCAGTAATCTGCACAAAAGTTATTTTATTTTCTTAAAGATCACCTCTCTCATGTTTTACATATGACTCTTGTTTATTTATCTTAAAGGAGAGTTAATGTCAGGGAAAGCAACTAAGCAGAAATGACAATCTTGAAAAAACATTTTAAATTCTCAAAACATGTTTTCCTTTTGGTGTCTTTCAAACAAAGCTAGGTATAAGTATCCACTTACCCTGTTTCCACACATGCACACAGATAAAATTCATTGAAACTCAAGTGTTTTTTTCCTACTACTGCCCAGGAAGCACCCGGCATGAGGAAGCATTCCTAGAATGAACACATTCTACAAATGAAAAGTTGCTTGTTCTTCTGAGGTAGATTCAGTGAGACTGTCCTCCCAAATGCCAGATGGTAAAAGTCTAGTTTTGACAATTTATTTTACTTGTGCTATGTGTGATGGAGTTAGATAAATGAATTTGGTAATTAGAAAGCCTTTTCTATTGAGAATATTTGAAAGCACTTGAAGTTAAGGGACCTGAGCCCTGTCAATACTCATGTCTGGGCTAAGAGCTGGAAGAAATCCTCATGGTCCAACACTCATGATTCACATGCATGTGATGACAAATCTGGGACAATGGACAGAAACATAGATGTTTTATTGGAAATATTTTCACAAATTAATGATAGCCTGGTAAATTTTAATGTTTTAGTCCATCAGTTTCTTTTATATTTTATCATCTGAAGATTATTTGTTTTTTGTGGTGATGAAAATTGAATCCAGAGCCTCGTGTAAATGAAGCACTTTCTCAATAATTTTGGTATATCCTCACCCCAGTATTACACATATCAGTAGCAAATGAATAGTAAAATAATAGGCAGTCACACAATGCCATTAATACATCTAAGATTTAAATAATTCTCTATGCCCCTCATAAGGAAATTCTATTTATTATTTTACTTTTTTTTTTTTTTAACCAGGGATTGAACTCGGGCCCTTGCTGCTTGAGAGACAGTGCCAGAACTACTGAGCTAAATCCCCAGCCCCTATTTTACCTTTATTTAAAAAAGTAGAATTTCAAACATAGTTTTGGAAATAAAAGCACATGAATGGTCTTATTTTACCAGTGATTAATATCTTGTCCTCCAATAAGTCCCTTCAGTTTAATGAGTACTGATTTTTTCACCTATATTCCAGATAAGCTATATTATAATTTTTATAGGAATGACATTCAGTAAAATATGTCGAAATTGTCAAAGAGACAATAAATGTAAAAGACAAATGCTTGAGAACTGTATGAAAACAGTAATTATTTTAAAATGTGTACAATTTTCCATCATTATCCTAGTACTCCTATCTCACTTTTTAAATTCACAGTAATGTCATGTATATTTTTTCTTCAAAGTCCATAATTAAGTTCATGAATGCCATTAAAAAATTAAATAATCATTCATTAAGTTGTGGGCAATAATTTAAAATGCCATTAAGGGTTAGTTATGATCTTTTTTATTTGATTTGTTAACTAGAATCATTATTAGGACATTTTTTCCTAAGGCGAAATTATTTTTAAAAAGTATGTTCATATTTGTAATATGTTTTTCATCTTATGACTAAAAATGATTTTTCAATGATTTTTAAGATTATGTATGTCTTCAAGACAGAGAGATTTCCCCTCCTATTCTTTTAAACCTTAAGTGACAAGACTCAAAATCTATAAGTAGACTGGCATAGCACCAAACCATGGTTACCACTCTGTAATTTAAAATTCTTTCAGAATTTAATTACAACTTTATACAATGATAGACAACAAAATATGCTATACATTATTTCTGTAATCCCTTGGTGAACATATGACAAAAATGACAGCCAATGAATTAAATATCCTAGATTAATATTTATTTTCCAAGGTAGTATCTACATAGTTCTCAACTCTAGACAATTGTGTTTCTTCCATTCTTCATTTTAAATAATCTCTGTACTTCTAAATCATCTATGTTGGCCTCAGGCCATTCTGCCATAATGATGTTCACATATATACACTGCTAACTCTTTGTACTACTGACCTATCAACATTTTTATTAATCTTTCGGGCTGAAAACATACTCTACCTCTCATGAGTAACTATTCAGCCTTCCTGAATTATCCTAGTCAATGATGATCTCGCCATTCTTGAGAAATTTATAATATTGTACGTTTTCTATTATATAATATTTATTGGGTCCTGTTCTACTTTCACTTTATAGAACAAAGTTTATTTTCTTTGGTAGAGATTTTCATAATGAAATTTAATGTTTTTACATAATCTTTGAAATAACTATGCCATCTATGAGGAAAAGGTCCCAGGGTCCATGCAATAATATTTCTGGGATATATAATACTATTATGCCTATAATGTCATTAAATATAAAAATGTCAACTAAAAAAGTGTATATCCCTATTTGAAGATATCTGAGAAATATGTACGTGCCATAGGTACAAACACCAGGCTGTGAATAAAGAATTAACTGATAATCTAATGTCTGTCCAACCCATGTTGGATTTGAACAGATAACTAAATTCAACATTTCATAAAATATTGGTAAAAATGTCAGAGATGAAACTGTGAAGTCAGTGTGATTTCACTGGGCTCTTCATCAGTTCTCTTGCTCAGTCTTCCCTTTCACCTATTTTTAAGATGTTTTCCCCTTCTATTTCTTTTTTAGGCTATGGTATTTTATTTTCACTAAGATTAAAAAAACCAAAACATTGTTTATGCCTTAAACTTGTTGTCTATCTTGCAGAATATTTATCCACTTTTATTATTGTAAATCACCATACTCCTGTTTGTTTTGATATGTTCTTACACTTTTTATAGGTCAAGGAAGGCTCTATAGGTCAATAATGATCTTTGTCTACAACAAATCTAAAAGCAAATATTATTTAATCTGTTCACTTCAAGAAGAGATTTACAAAGTATGTATTAGTTGGAAAAAAATAGCAAATTTTCATATATATCTGATCTTACATATTTATATAAAATATATTTTGCATATAAATATATTAAATAGTTATATTTTGATAGCAAATGAAGTACTAATAATTGTAAATAATAAAAGGATGTCTTTCTTATTATTATATGATCATGTTACTTTGTGTATCCATATCATTTGTAACCGATAAATTTATGGCAGTCAGAAAATGTGGTCTGAAAACTTGATACTAATGAACACTAATAGAGAAAAACATAAAAATGTGTAAAGAAAGAAAACAGAACCAAGTGCATGTATACAGAGAACCAGTTTTCATGATTAGAAGATATACTTTATGCTATCCTGACAAGCAAGAACATAACAGAGTGATAATTTTAAAATATACATCAGTAAACCCTCCCCCAAAAAAACAAAAAACAAAAAAATAAAATATACATCAGGCACAAGTAATGGATCTACTGCACCAAACTCAAATCTATATTTTGTATAAAATAAATCACAAGCAAAAAGGGTTAGAAACCAAAATTATTGAAAGACAAGAGAAAGGAAAAAGCAAGAGGCCCACTATCCTAATAAGAGGAAATATAAGAAATACTGAAATAAATAGAAGATAAATAGAAAAAAATGGAAGAAACCACGGAAGTTTCAATTTTAATGTGCAATATTTTGATCAGGATAAATCATACCAGCAAAATAAGATTATATTTTGGGATTTTGTTTAAAATTCCTGTTTCAAAGGAAAAAACCTCGGGATATTAGAAATCGTGACTGTTTTATGTGTAATATTTTCATAGTTCTATTGTTCTGTGTTGTCTTTCTTGTTGCTCATTTCTTAAAACACATTTCAGACTTTTCAACTCTGGTTAAAGAATGTTTTATTTGGTTTTGTGCTTGAGGTTTTTACCACGTACCTTTGTATCAATGCTCACAATTTTTGTAATCCTTTTAAAATTTATCTTTGTTTCGTTAGATGTTTTTGGTTTTATAAATCTGTTCTACACTGGATGTCACAGTGGGGTCATTAGTTATACATTGCTATACTTTCTCAGAACTAAATGTTAATTGATTTTGATCATTGGGTATTTCACAATTTTAAATTTTATTTTATTAAGTGTCAATTAATATACTAAATTTATATAACCATAGCTATCATTACAATATTTTAATACTACTAATAATTAACATTTAATATAAATACAAATTTTATTGTGCACTATAAACATTTTAATTCATTGAGTGTAAATAATCCCACCAAAGGTAACTTCAAGCTACCTGTGTGATATGATTAAATGAAGATTTGGGCATAACAAAATAGAATAGTTTGAAGCACATCACTCAGTTGCTCATTTTTATTGCTTATTTAAATATGAGAATGCTGGATATTATAGGATATAAATATCTGTGCATATTTCTGATACTTTATTCTCTCTATATATATTTATAAAGATGAGACCATACTTTCAAAGTTTAATGTTTTTATCATTGTTATACAAGATATTCAATTTTAGAATTTTTCCCCCAAAGGAATCTTAATTTAAAATTAGAAAATAAAGAGAAAACTATATCCAAGCCAAAGATTATCTATATGGTGCTTTTTACTTTGAAATTTGAGAATTAAAGGGAATTAAAACATTTTTATCAGAGATTAGCTAAAAAATAAATGTTTTTCTTGTATAAGGAATGCAAGAAAAATTAGAATCTGTTAATGAAAATAATAATGAGAGAGGGAGGCAGATCGATTGACTGATTGATTGATTACTTTGAAACTAGAAGACAACCCCAACCCCCCCCATGTAAACAGCTTCTAAGAGCTGGAGAAGAATAGGAAACATTCTTCCCTAGAACTTGCAGAAACTCAACCCTGCTGACTCATTTTAGGCTTCTGTTCCCCTGAAGTATAAGATTAAAAAAAAATTATGTTCATAGCGCCACTGAATTTGTGGTAATTTATTACAGCAACTATAGCAAGCTATGACATCTATAAGAAAATCACTACACCATATTCATATACAAAGTCAAAGGAAATAATGCAATAATTTTAAAAGTAAAGCTGGAGTGGCTATATTAGCATCAGAAAAAAAATAGCAGAACACAAAAAAGTGATGAATGTTTGAGATTACTGATATATTAATTACCCTGATTTGATGACTATACATTCTGCGTGTATTGAAATAATGCATTGTACATAGACATATGTATATATTTATAATCATATATAAGATATATATGTCTGCATAGAGATAGATAAGTTATGCAATGAAAACATTGTACTAAGAATGCATATCAGTCCAAATGTGCATTGAACAAAAAAGCTACAAACTGTATTAGGTAAAATATTGTAAACTTAAATAAAAAATAATGCTGCAGTTATAGTGGGACACCAACATCAAAATTAGCAAAGATCTATAGAAAAACCACACCTGCCCTAAAATGTCAGCAGTCTACAAAACAACTCTTAATTTTGATTTTGGTGGTTCTCTCATTTATAGTGAAGTACAGTAAACGTACAGAGTAAATAAATATGAGCATTCTTACATTTTACTATATTGAATGATACTGCTGTGAATATGAGAGTGCTAATACTTCTTTGACATCTTCATTTCAATTATTTGGAATACATATTTTAAAAGTGGAATTTCTGGATCCTTTATTTCCTTATTATTTTTCAGTGCTGGACTGAACTCAGGGACTTCATGCATTCAAGGTAAGTATTTTATTGCTGCTATTTTAATGTTTAAAGGACAGCCACACTGTTGCCTGTAGTAGCTGCACCATGTTACAATAATATATAGATTTTTTATAATCTCAAGAATTAAATTTAAATTTTTAAATCACTTGAGTGATTTTTATATGGAATAGGTAAGAGCCCTATTTCATTCCTTCTACATGATTATCTTGTTTTCCTAAAACAATTTATTGAAAAGTATATTCTTCCTCAGTTGTGCATTCTTGGCCACCATTTTGAAGACTACTTGGCTTTATATTCTTCAGTTTATCTCTTACCCCCTCAGCCTGTTCTATTGCTATACTTATTTCTTATTCCACTACATACTTTTATACATTTCTGTAATGTTTTCATACATGTTAAAATAAGGAAATATTGTACGTTATTACAAGTTTTACTAAAGGTCAATTTTGGCTCTTTTAATGTTCTTTGAGATTTCAAATGAATTTCAGAATTTTCTTTCTAGATTTTTAAAAACAATATTTGGATTGTGACAGGGATGATATTTAACCTATATATTACTTTGAATCATGAGGTAATTTTTACAATTTTATATTCAAATTCATGGAAGTAGTACTAACTTAATTTATTTGGCATCTTTCAACCAATGCAATACCTTCCACTTGTGTCATACAATTTTCTTTATCTGTTTTGTAAATTTCTTTTTTTTCCCACTGTTTATTGGTACATTTAAAGCAAGCAGTACAGTAACATTTATCATTGATATCTTGTGCATTTACATGATATGTCTTGGTTCTTATTTTTCCCCATACTCCATCCCTCCCTTCACCTCCTTCACCTTACTCTATTTACAAAGACTGTTCCCATTGTTTTTCTTTTTTTCACTTTTTAAAATTTTTTCCTTATTTCCTTTTACCTCCCCTTCCAAATTCCCCTTTAGACATTTTCTTCCCATTTCACACTTTTGATTATACTATTTCAACCTTATTTACACTTTTAGTTTTTCACAGCAGCAAAACTATTTTGTATTTACTCAAGTGTGTACTACTTATTTCACTTGAGTATAGCCTTAGTGTGCATCCACATAGCTATAAGTGTTTCTAGTTTCTCATTCTTTCTGAATTTTTATAGAAAAACGTCTTCTTTATCCAGTCTCCAGTTGATGGGTATTTTTGGGTTGTTTCCAAGTTTTAGCTATTACAAACAGTGCCCCTAAAAACATAGGTGTACATATATTACGGTGGTGTGATTCTTTTAATTCTTTTGGAAGGATACCTAACAGAGGGATAGCTGGATCAAATGAACGTCTAATCCTAGTTTTTTGAGGTATCTCTATATTGATCTCCACAGTGACTGCATTAGTCTGCACTCCCACAAACAAAGGAAAAGTGTTCCATTCTCCCCACAGCCCCACAAGCATTTGTTACTGGTTGATTTCTTGATAGCAGCCATTCTTTCTGGGGTTAGGTGGAATCTCAGTGTTATTTTCATCTGCATCTCTCCAATGACCAGGGATATTGAACATTTTTTCATATATTTATTTGCTACTTTTAATTGTATGCCTGAGAAATGTCTGTTCATTTCAGAAGCCCAGTTTTGAATTGGGTCTTTCTATTTGGGAAGTAAGTTTTTTTTGAGTTCTTTACATACTCTAGTAGTCCTTTGTCTGATGAGTAGTTGGCAAATTTTGTGTGTGTTTGTGTGTGTGTGTGTGTGTGTTTGTGTGTGTGTGTGGTCTCTTAGCTCTGTTGATAGTTTCTCTTGCACTGCAAAAGCTTTTTAATACAATAAGATCCCAGTTGTTGAATCTTTGTGCTAGCCCCTGGACTACTGAGGATTTATTCATAAAGTCTTCTCCTCCCTCAATGTCTTTAAGAGTTCTAATTAATTTAACCTCCAGTAAGTTTATTGTTTCTGTTTTGATATTTAAATGTTTAATCCACTTGGATTTAGTTTAGTGCATGGTGAAAGATAGGGATCTAGTTTGCATCTTTGGTAAATTGAAAACAAATTTTTCCAACTCCATTTATTATATTTCCTCCAGTGAGGGTGGTTGACTGCTTTGTCAAAGATGAGTTACTGAGTATGTCTGGTATTGTTTCTGCATCATCTAATCCATTCCACTGATCCTCAGGTCTAATGCTATGCCTGTACCATGCTGTTTTTATCACAGTGGCTTTGTATTATAGTTTCAGGTTGGGAATTGTAATACCCTCTGCCATTTCTCTGTTTCTTAGAATGGTTTTTGCTATTCTAGGTCTCTTCTGGTTTCACTTTTTTTTTCTTTGTACCAGGGATCAAACTGAGGACCTTGCACTTGTGAGGCAGGCAGCAGAACCACTGAGATAAGTCTGAGCCCACTCTTCTGGTTCCCAAATAATTTAATTTTTTTATTGTTTTCTCAAGTTCTGTTAAATATACTGTTGGGATTTCAATAAGGATTGCATTAAATCTGTAGAGTAGTATTGGAAGTATGGCCATTTTTACTACCTTGATTCTTCCTACACAGGAGAAAGGGATGACTTTCCATCTTCTTATATCCTTTTCTATTTCTATTTTGAGTGCTATAATTTTTAGTACAGAGGTCTTTTGTCTGTTTTGTTAGATTGATCCATACATGTCATTTTTTAGATGTTAATGTGAAAGGAATTGTTTCCCTAATTTCTTTCTCAGTGAGTCTGTTATTTGTGTACAAGAAGGCTACTGATTTTTGAGTGTTTACTTTGTATTCAGCTACTCTACTGTATCTGTCAGTTAAGTGTAGGAGTCTTTTGGTGGAGATTTTGGGGACTTCTATATAGAGTGTCATATCATCAGCAAATAGTGACAGTTTAACTTCTTCCTTTCCTTTTTTCCTTTTATTTCTTTCTCTTATCTAATTGTTGTGAATAATGTTTCTCAAATTATATTGAACAGGAATGGTGATAGTAGAAATCCTTGTTTTGTTCCTCATTTCAGTGTGAAGGTTTTCTGGTTTTGACAATGTCATATGATATTGGCTGACAGTTTTTCATAGATAGCCTTTATCAGGTTGAGATAAAGACCATCTATTCCAATTTTCTGTGTTTTTATCATGAATGAATGTGGAATTTTGCTGAATTATTTTTCTGCATCTATCAAGATGATAATATGTTTTTTGTCCTTTACTCTGTTAATATAGTATATTACATTTATTGATTTATAAATATTGAACCATCCTTGCACCCCTGGGGTAAATCTGACTTGCCAAATTGAAATTAACAATCTATATCTGAATATTCCTTCTCCTCATAAATACATTGTTTCCTCTTTATATCCAGCAACACTCATTTGATTAATGGCTATGACACAGGTTAGTTCCCTAACATTAAATAATGTCTTTTACCTCAGGATTTATCATTCATAGAACATGCAATGTTCTGGAAGGTCCTTCTGGGGAGTAAAACTGCTTGTTAGTGTTGAAGCAAATTCAAATTTCCTTAGACACCCAATGAAATTTCTTGTTCACCTGATTGTTTTATGGGGCTAATGATTTTTCAATATCATATTCTGTTGAATAATTATACAAGAGATACTGAATGCCCATCTTCTCTAGATTAAAATAATTTATAAATGCAGTTGTTCTATTCCATTAAGCAGCAAAAAATTTAATTTTCTTTTTGATACAGGGTCTTACTATGTAGTTGAGACTGCCTGGAACTTACTATGTAGTTCATGCTGGTCTCAAACTCACAGTGATCTTCCTGCCTCAGCCTCCTGAGTGCTGGGATTACAGATGTGCACCACCACATCTGGCTAGCAGCATCAAATTTAATAAGACATGAGCACAACAAGGCAAGCAAAATAATATGTAACAAGCACATAAAAGAAAATAAAATTTGGACAGACAGAATTTTTCCTTGAACAGTTGTCAGGGAAAAGGGGTTTTAGTTTATCATCACAGAATGATATAAATTGAAGAGTACCAACAATAACATTCAATTACAAGTAAATACACACAAGTACTTTTGTATTTGTATATTTAAAAATAAACAAATGAGAGCCTAGGAAATCGATGTGTGTTTAATTTTGTATGCATTGTTGGTAGTGGATCCATATTAAAAAATTTTACATCAGATCTTGCTTTCCTCATGATATAGATTATGCCATGATTTCAAAACATAGATTATATATATATGCTTAATTCCTGCTGGAGAATTTAAAGGAAATGATCTTTTCTGCCTTTTTCCTTCCTCTGCTCATGCCCTCAGTATGTTCTCTTATATTTTGTCACACTTCCCCTTTTCACGCTATTTAAATCTGTTAGCCCAGTGCTAGTTATGGAGACTCATTCAGGTGCCAGATGGTAGAACTATTCATCTCTCCTGTGGGTGCCTGGCCATGGGCCATAGGTTATTCATTTCTGGTTTTTAGTTCAAGTGTGAAATGGGAATTGGTTACAACATGCTAATTTTGAAATAGCAGCCCCTAATTTCATAATGGCCTTGATATAATTGTAACAGTACAATTAATTTTTTAAAATTAGGAAAAGTTTACACTATTTAACAAATATTTATGCTTGATACAATTTTTTTATTCACAAAATGTGCTCATTTTTAGCCAGTAAACTTTAGATAGTTTTCTATATGTCGGAGATCACAACCAATACTGATACCTTTAAATAAAATAATCAGCTACATACCTTTATTTGTGTAGCCAGTTTCATAGAATGAGTTTATCAGGCATAATCCTCAACTCTGTAGGAATACCCTTCAATTACATATACCTATCTAATGCCTTTGAAAAATCCCAATTAACTGGTGTTAAAACTAGTAATTTATAGATGATCTTCTGTATGTTTTTTTGGTTACTATAGGAATAGAGATCAGTTAGTCACCTAGACTAGGTTTCTCTATTCTCACTTTTACCAGGGGAGATTTATTTTTATCAAGATTATGTAACAAAGGGGCTCTGATCACTGATCTTCTGTATGTTTTTTTGGTTACTATAGGAATAGAGATCAGTTAGTCACCTAGACTAGGTTCTCTAATCTCACTTTTACCAGGGGAGATTTATTTTTATCAAGATTATGTAACAAAGGGGCTCTGATCATTAGGTGTTAGACAGGATTTGAGACAAAGCCTATGAATTCTTACTGAAAATTCATGATTGGGTTGTTCTCGTAGTACTTGCATTTATGAGAGGAAGGAGGATTGCATACATGTATATGACATCAAACTATTTTGTTATTGCAAGGTCCTTGCTATGAGATATCACAAAAGGGGGCCAATAGAAACAATAATAACAATTTTATACCAGAACTATGGTCAAGTTTGTTAGAAAGGCAGTGGCATCAGAATAATCAGAATTCCCCCAATTTCAACACTTCCTAGGTCTGTGCTAAGTATTTAATAATCACAGAATAAATTATAGTGATTCATATATTAGACTGATAATGAAAAACAAGTCATTATTGAGGCGATCTTGGTAGAGAAATTTTGGAAAGATATTTTCATGGCCACTTTAAAATTCCACCATAAAGACAGATGTCAGCTCTGAATATGTAAGAGAAACCCAGTGATTTTCTTAACAATCAGTAAAAGATAGAATTATTAATTATTTTATACTGGAAAACATTAGCCACATGTTCATATCATAAATTGCTTCTTGGGATATTTTTGTCACTGCAATAGGACAATTTCTGATCTTTAGAATTCATGCAATAGCTTAATGAATTTCTGCAAGATTCATTTCCAAAACATGGATTTTGTGAAATGTTAAAGTATGTCTCATTCTGTTTAGAAAATGAACAACTCTGGGGTTCAAATTGGAAAGTAGCATCAGAAATGTCACAAAAAGGATCATTTTTCTGTAATATATCACATTTCTGTTTTGACTGAAAGTGATAAAGAGAGCAAGAAAAAATAATAGATGATATGCCTCATTTTAATGCCTTTTTACTCTAAAAAATCCCCCAGAGCCATCTTTTACCTGTTTGTCAGTTTATTACAAGTGAATTATATTTTTGTGTTCTATTTAAAAGGAAATGTATGGAATTTCTTAGCAAAGTTTATTTGAAAGCATACAGTGATATTAATAAAGCATCTATTTAAATACTAAATCCTCATTATTGGCTTGGATTAGCTCTTCATCTATTTATTGCATGCTCCAGACAAGCCTTACTGTTTCAATGAAGTCAGAAATCTAGACCATGACTATGAGGGAGGGGTGACATAAAAATTGTATCAATTTTAATACATCCAGAATATGAAGCATACTGCATGAGAAAGTTTAATAATTGAGCTTATAATGTAATTATTTCTGCTTTTAGCCACTTCCACAAGTTTCTATTTCTTGGGTTTGTATATATTTATAGTTATCATCAGTTTGAAAATTAATTTAAAAGCCTAGCCATATTATAGAAGGGAATGTGCAGTTAAAGCATAAGGGGTCTGTGGCCAGGGATTTAGCTCAGTGGCTCCACCAGCTGCCTTGCAAGTGCTAGGTCCTGAGTTCTATCCCTGGTACCAAAAGGGGGGAGGGTGGCTTATTTTATTCAAGCATATCCATATATATCAGAGAGTTGATTTGACAGGTTCAGGCATTAGGGATTAGTAAAGAGGATGCTTTCCTTCTCAAAACCACTAGCATATAAATGCATAATATTTCATTGAACTTTCTTATAAAAAATGAATTTAACTGCATGTAAGTTAATTCAGCTACACATTATGTAGTCATTTTCCAGTCAAATGATAAATCAGGAGGTAGGGTGGAGAGTAAGTGGTCACTTTGTGAAATATAATTTTAGAATTTCTAAGAAGCACTCATATACACAGATTAATTTGATAATGCCAGAAATTTGCATAATGAGGTTTCTTCCTTTTTGTAACAGTATTTGGGTTAATGTTTTAAGAAGATATAAGAATAAGAAAGTAATGACTCATCTCAGGTGAATGTAAAGATAATGGAATAATACTAATGTTGCTATCATTACATTCCCATGAAGAGTTAAACCACTCATTAAATTAGATCATATCTTAGATCAGATTTTGTACAGGGTGTGGAAAATTAGTATAGGAGCTCATTAGAACTCCAAATAAGGGATAGAAAGGATGTGAATATAGGACACAAGCTTCTTTTAAAATAAAAAGAAAATAATGTAGGCTGTGAAGAGAGGGCAGGGACAAGGGGAAAAAATGAGAACCAAGACCTGTCATGTAAAGGTACAAGATCCCAATAATGAATGTGACTGTACTGTCTACCTAGAATGTACCAATGAAGTCAATAAGGAAAAAAAAAAAAGAAAATAAGGTAGTGTGGGGCTATTTTTTCCTGTAAAATCCCACAAATTAGTCTAGTTTAGTACTTTGTAATTGCTTATAATTTTATGATTTGATAAATTTTCAAAAATTTCTTTTCATTATATCCTACCACCTAAGTATGTGTTTCGGGCCTACAAGTTAAAGTATCTAATACAATAGATGTTTTGAGGAGTTGCAAAGTTCATCCAAACACAAGTGTGTTCATAGAAAATATAATGATGGTAATACTACTAGTAAGCAATTATCTAAGGAAACTAATGATAAACAACATGAAAGTGAAACACTGGGAAGGGAAATTATTTTGGTGATCTCACTTTAGTAATAAAACTGTCACAGTTTTCAAGTCCAAGAATAAACTTTAATTCTTGGTTCTACCATTTTGTTACTATGAAAGAAGACTTTATTTCTTCTGAGTTTCTGTTCACCATCTTTAAGCCAAGCAAAATGATTTCTAATATTGGGGTTCAGAAATTAATATACCAGTATTTAATGCTTTGAGACGCAAAGTGCTTTGAAATAAAGGAACCAAAATGTCTGAAAAGCAAGTTATCTCTGGCCATTTGCCTTTCTGCCTCCTGTCCCTACTTCTCTTTTGAAGCAAACTGTAGTTCTTCGAATTTTTCTGACCCGATGTGGGTCACAGAATCCAGAATCTCTTTGTCCTAAAACCAGACACCCTATAAAATCATTATTTTTTTCTTCCTTGAAAAACATCATGGACAATCCTATACAAAGAACCCAAAAGAATAAAGAATGAGAAACTAGAGACATTTATAGCTAAATGGATGCACAGTGAGGTGATACTCAAGTGAAATAAGTACGACACACATATGTAAATACCGGGTAGTTTCTCCGGTGTGAGAAGCTGAAAGTATAAGGATCAAAATGTATAACAGATAATGTGAATTAGAAAGAAAAGGTCTGAAGGGGAATGGGAATTGGGGGGATAGGTGAAAGAAAAGAAGGGAAAGGAAAAAAATATGAGAAAAGGAAAATATACAAAAAAGCCTTTGTAAATAGAGAGAGGTGCAGCAGTTGACGGGAGGGCAGGGGGATGGGGAAAAATTATAAATGAAGCGATGTAAGGTAAAGATTCGAATTCCTCATGATGAATGTGATAATACTGTGTTCCTAAAATGTACCAATAAACTTATTCAATAAAAAATAATTTGAAACAACAGGCCTTCATGATTTCCTCTACATGTATCACCATTACATCATATTCCTCATCCAATCTCATTTTTCCACAGTTGTCCACTTTTTTTTTACAGTAAAGTTTATTGGTACTTTTTAGGTGAATAGTACAGTAACATTCATCATTGGGATCTTGGACCTTTACGTGGTGTATATTAATTCTTACTTTTCCCCATTCTCCTGTCCCCCATTTACCCCCTACCCACTCCCTATTTAAAGAGACATTATTTCCATTTTTCCTTTTCTCACATTTTCCCCTTTTTTCCTTTCCCCTACCCTTCTCACTCCCCTACTTCTTTAGCCATTTTCTTCCTTTTTCACATTATTAAGTATACAACTTGAATCTTATTTACATTTTTAGTTTTCCACACCAGAGAAACTATCTGGTATTTACACATGTGTCTTATTTATTTCACTTAAAAGTATGGCCACAGTGTGCATCCATTTAGCCATAAATGCCTCTCGCTTGTCATTCTTTATAGCTGAGTAGTACTCCATTTTATAGAAAAAAACACACGTTCTTTAACCAGTCTACAGTTGATGGGCAATTGGGCTGTTTCCAAGTTTTGACTATTACAAACTGTGACACTATAAATATGGGTGTGCACATGTTGTTGTGTTATGATTCTTTGAATTGTTTTGGAAATAATAAATACCCAGCAGAGGGATAGCTGGGTTAAATGAACCTTTAATCACAGTTCTTTGAGGTCTCTCCTTATTGATTTCCACAGTGGTTGCACCAGTCTGCACTCCCACCAACAAAGCATAAGGGTTTCTTTCTACCCAAAAACCTGCCAGTATTTACTATTGGTTAATTTCTTGATAATAGCCATTCTTTCTGAAGTGAGGTTGAATCTCAGTGTTGTTTTCATCTGCATCTCTTGAATGACCAGTGATACTGAATATTTTTTCATATATTTATTTGCTGTTTTTATTTGTTTGCCTGAGAGATGTATGTTCATTTCATATGCCCATTTTTAACTAGGTTTTTATATTTGGAGGGTCTGATTTTTCTGGTTCTTTATATAGTCTAAGTAGTAGACTTTTGTCTAAAAAACAGCTCGTAAAAAAATTTCCTCACACTGTAGGTCGTCTCATCACTGTTAGTGGCTTCTCTTGAATGCAGAAGCTTTTATTTATTTATTTTTCTCTCATTGAGTTTATTGGTACATTTTAGGTATACAGTACAGTTAAATTCATTATTGAGGTCTTATACCTTTACATGACAGGTCTTGGTTCTCATTTTTCCCCTTGTCCCTGCACTCCCTTCACCCCCTCCTCCTCTACCCATTTATAATCAATTTCCATTTTTTCATTTTCTCATATTTTTTTCTTTTCCCTTATTTCCTTTCCCCTACAGAAGCTTTTAAATAAGATGAAAAACAACTGTCCACAGTTCATGGAACATAAACATAAAAAAAAATTGCCTTAGGTCTTTGGGTTATCATTTCTAAAGGTTCCTATATCACATAAAATTTTTATGAAATACTTTTGATTGAAGTTTTTGTAATATACTATTGTTAATTTCTGACAATTATGTTGTATGATGAAATGTACTGCCCCTGAAATACTGTATGGAATACCAAATTGATAAATTTAATAATGATTCTAAACATTTAGCAAGTTGTCAAGCCTTGAGTTCTTTCCTTCTATTCACTTGGGGAATTGGCAAATCAAAGTTGAGAAGCCTGTATGATTTTAAATCATACTGGTTAATTTCAAGCAAATCACTTAAACCTTTGGGGCTTAATTTTCTCTGCTATGACTCTAAACACTGACAATGCAATAGTGCATGTTCTTTCCTAATACATCATGTTTTAAGGCTGAATGAATGACTAAGTAGAAGTATATGACTTTTAAAAATTGCAGTGTTCTATCCATCTGTAGAGTGATTGATAAGCTTTTATTTTTTACTGAGCTTTGGATCAAATTTAATCTCACAAGTTACTGATTTTATAAGTGTAATTTTATTATCACTTTAACAACTTGAATAATGGTTCATAAGCGATGTAAAATGAAGTATTTAGGTTTAAAGTATGAAGTATACAATTTTTTTTCAAATAGTTCACCAAAAGCAAGCTATCTACCTATATTTTCATCTCTCCATCTACCTATCATCTATTGAGAAATGAAATAAAAATATTGGTGAGAAGTATATCATTGTTTATTGCAGTACACTGTCAATCTCTCCATATGTTTAAAGTTCTTAAAAAATAAAAGTATGGGGGAAACATGAATAAAAGCCATTTGTCTTTATTTACCTGGTAACTGAAACATACTGGAAAGCTAATTACCTTTTATAGTATTCTAATTGCTCTTATTTTGTGTGGGGCATGAAACTAAATCTCTACACCCATTATCTTATTTAACCCATACATTTCTGAAAGATAGATGTTCTTAAATTTTCTACATTCAAATTCTGAGGCCTAGAGAGGATAAATGTATTACTTTAGGGGTAGAAGAGTCACTACTAAGAGAAAGGCAGCTTAGTAAGGTCAGAGTCAGTGTTAAAAATCTTAAATTTTTCAAAATGTTTACTAAGTTTTTAAAATTTTTCATATTCATTAAATCTCACTAAATATTATTTCAAAAATATATACAACTGATTACATAAATACATGAAAATAATATTTCTTATACCATTGTATCCATATTGCTCCCTTTAACAAATACTTAAGGGCAGTCTGTTGTCTGAGACACAGAGATATAGAGGATGAGGCAGTTGGATTAAGTTGAACCTGAGTTGTTCTATTTTTAATATGTAAACAATGATCTACCACATACTAGTAATAAAACATATTCTTAATTTATTTCAGAGAGCACAACCACATTTAGTGGATATGAAGCATCAGGAAATTTAAGTAGATGGTAGACATAAAACAATAAATCAGATAGTGATATCTCTAACAGTTATATGACTTAATAGATGGTCTTGTGCTACCTTCTCAAAAAAGTGCTAACATAAAGAAAAACATGAACTGCTAGTCCACTGGAGTGTGTGAGAAAGTCCATTAGATATATGGCAGAGTGAAGACTCAGGTGGGCTTAAAAAATTCAATGATAAGTCCATATAGTATATACCACCCTCTCTCTTTAGTGGGATCAACTGTGAACCAAGAAGGAGTTGCTGTGTAAGGAAAGGGTAAAGAGGAATCCCTCTTCAGTCCCCACTGACATCAAAGAAACCTTAATTATTTGCTGCTAAAGAAATATGGAGTCATAATAGAGCCTGGGCCCAGTTTGGGTAGCTCTTAAGGAGTCCACATTATTTCATTACCTTGCAGAAAACTCAGCCAGTGTTGTGACCTCTCCCACACACTGAAGAGCTTATTTCAGTGTTACACTGAGATCACACAAACCTGCAGACTCAATATAGTCAATGGCTCACCCCCACTGGGTTTGCTGAACTAGATTTGCAGACTGGGAAGTCAAAATCCACCCACTATTGGCTACAAGAAGGAAGCATGAGCCTGCCCACAGAGTTAGGCAAACAAAGCCCTTTGGAAGTAGTTATGCACCTGACCTTTAGCAGCTCAGGCCAGGAAGTTCCCGGAAAGTAACCAGGTGGGCCCCACCTAACCACCTTTATCCCCAGGAAAAATCTAAGTAGCCTTCCTTGAGCAGCTTAAACTACAAAAGCTCTCCAAAGATATCCATACGGCCCCAAGCAAAGCACTACACCCTACCTCTGGTGCTGGAAGCAGTGTGGTAATTGCACCAGTACACTGAAATGCCCCCATCGTTACATGACTCATGAAAACTAACAGGTGACCTAAACAGAGTCATGCGCCTATTGCTCAAAGGCACTGGCAAACATGTGCTGCCAGAAAGAACTATATCCCAGTTAGTGGATATATCTACCAACCCCTACAGCCTCGACCTCCAAGGCAACCACAAACATTGCTAATATTGGTTATAGCTGAGGAACTTATACAGAGTATACTAATGTATTCAATTAGAATCAAAGCTGATATACTCTACTCAATGGACACCTGAAGACATATTTCTAGGAGAAAGACTTTATTTTTACTACAAAAACTGTTCTATAAAATTGATAGTCATGTCCTCCAGAAGATTAGAAAATATAAGTGTGAAAATGCAAGAAGCATGAAAAAGAATGTAATGAGACATTTTTTAAGGAGCAAAATGGTAGCAAGAGAATTCAAACAAAATGTAGCAAGAGACCTTAAAGAAAAGAAAGACAGCAAATTGACTAATACAGAAATCATATTGCCATGCTACATGTATACCTATGTTTATGGCAGCACATTCCATAGTAGGTGAATCTTGGAAGCAAGCTTATATGTCCATCAACAAATGAACAGACAACAAAATGTGGTGTTATGAACAATGTAATACTGCTCTGCCACTAAGAAGAATAAACTTGAAATGTGCACAGATCCTTTAGAGCAGCAGTGTGGAAAATAGTGGTGTGGCTGCAGGCAGATAGATCCAGCCAGGGTGTTGTAATGACATCAAAGGCCTGGGCACACAGGGCAAAACCAAAGGCTTACCCAGAAAAGAGCTGACAGGCACACAAACTTCAGCCAGAAGCCCACACCATACCACTGGTAAGAGGATGGAGACCCTAGTTAGAAGCCTGTTCAGACACCATGGACAGGGGTGAACAGCCCCCCTTCAAAGGCCCTCTAAGACAGCAGATACATAGGGCACCTAGCAAGAGGCATACCTAGATAATATCCCAAGTGTGCACAGGCACCAGCTCAAAGCTCATCCAGACAGCAGGTCAGCTCAGGGATCCAGAAGTCCACCATTCTAAACCCAGGAATTAGTGCACTGGTAAGCAGCAGAGCAAAGGCCACTCAGTGGTTAGCTGAGAATAAAAGGTTGCCTCAACAGTGGCATACAGGCTGAATCTGCTGAAATGGGAAGACACTAAATAAGTCTCAAAATCAGACTTCCAGATTCACCTAAGGCAACATCAAAGAGAAACATAATGGAACAATCTGACAGTCAACAACCTGGACTCCCTGAACTGGCAACAAAACAGGATATGGAAAAAATGAAATCAGAAATAATTTGTCATATAACAGAAGAGATTGTGTCCATAGTGCAAGACATGATTAATAAATCTAGAGCAGATATAGATAAAAATAAATAGAAGAGACAAGGAACTTGATGGAATCCCTACATACATATGAAACAAATGGAACCAATAGGGGTAAGGGGAAAAAATGAGACTCAAGACTTGTCATGTAGAGGTACAAGATCCCAACAATGAATGTAACTGTACTGTATCCCTAAAATGTACCAGTAAACTCAATTAAAACTGAAAAAAAAAGAAACAGATTTACAGGAGATTAAAATCTCCATTGAAAGTTTTCACAGCAGAAGAGCCAGAGTGGGGACAGAATTTCAGATATAGAAGATAGGATTGCCATTAGTGATCAGGAAAAAAAAATTTCTTAAAAATAGTAAAGGATGACTAGAAATCAATAAAGCAGTTGCTAGATGATGCGAGGAAGAGTACCATAAGGCTGATAGGAGTCAGGGAAGAAACAAGAGAGAGTACAGATGACATAGAAAGATTGTTCACAGAAGTAACGACAGAAAACTTCCCAAGTAGGGGAAAAGAACTTGACACACAGATAAGTGGGGCATATAGGACTCCAAATACCCATGATAAAAAATATACACATAGGCATTTAATAGTTAAGATTCCAGAAGCCAACAGAAGAATAAAATTCACAAGGAGTTAGAGAAAATAAAGAAATCACATAAAAGGAATGCCCATCGATATCACAGCTGACTTCTCAAAACAAATCCTCAAGGCAAGAAGAGGTTGGAGTGACACATTTCAAGCTATGAAGGAAAACAACCTACAACCCAGACTGATGTAACCTGCAAAACTACTTTTCAAAATTGATAGAGAAATAAGTCACTCTCATGACAAAGAACACCTTAGGAACTTTGTAAATACCAAACCAGCACTCAAAAATATTTTAAATAATATCCTAGGAAAAGACAATGAGGATCACAACCCCAGGAAGCCCAGCAGAATGAATCCATCAGGCATGATGAGAAATTAAATGCAAAGGGGAGAATCCAACAAAAAGAAAAAGTTATGACAAGGATAAGTCAATACATAGCACTTATAACCATCAATGTTAATGGTTGCTCACCAATCAAAAGAATTGACAGAATGTGTCAAGAAGCAAGATCCAACAATATGTTGCATACAAGAAACACTCTTAATTGATAAAGAAGCTCATAGCCTGAAAGTTAAAAGGGGGAAACGATTACTCTTTGTGACAGGAACCTGAACAAAAGCAAGAGTAGCTATTCTCTTTGCACATCAAGTGGATTTCAAACCAACACTGATTAACAGAGACAAAGAAGGATACTACATCCTTGTAAAGGGAACAATCCAAGAGGAAGAAATGGCAATCATAAATATATATGCACCAAACACTAGTGTGTCCAACTATATCAAATAAAAACTAACAGACATGAAAAATCAAATAAGCACTAATACAATAACAGTGGGAATCTCAATACTCCACTGTCACAAATACATTAACTAGGCAAAAAAGTAACAACAAAATACTAGAACTCAATCAAACTCTTGTACAAATGAATTTAACAGATATTTACAGAATGTTCTACCCCAGATATTCAGAATACACATTCTTTGCAGCCCCACACAGTTCATTTTCCATTATAGACCATATACTCACTCATAGATAATGTTTAAGTAAGTGCAAGGGAATTGAAGTTATCCCCTGCAGGGTGGGTGATTTAGCTCATTTGTTCTGCTGCCTGCCTCTCAAGTACAAGGGCCTGAGTTTGATCCCTGGTATAAACAAAACAAAGTTATCATATATATATTATCAGACCATAGTGTGATGAAATTGTAGATCAACAGCAAAAGAAACCACAAAAATTCCATAAACATATGGAAATTGAATGACACGTTTCTAAATGACCAGTGGGTCACAGAGGAAATTCAGAAAACAATTAGACAGTTCCTACAATGAAAATACAACATATCAGAATCTATGGGAGACAACAAAAGCAGTCTTGTGAGGGAAATTCATAGCAGTGAATACTCATATTAGGAAAACAGAGTGAACTCAATTAATAAAAACTGATGCTAAACATCAAGCTTCTAGAAAAAGAAGAGCAGGACAAACCCAAGGTCATACAAGGGAGGAAGTTATAAAGATCAGAGAAGAAATCAGTGAAATGGAGACTAGATGGAGATCAGTGTGAAATGCAATACAAAAGAGAACAAAACAAAAATTCAATAAAGCAAAGTGTTGGTTCTTTGAAAGAATAAAAAAAAATCACAAAACCTTAGACAAACTTATTAAAAAAAAGTAAAGAAAAGACCCAAATCCATGTAGTTAGGAATGAAAAGAGTGAAGTTACAAAGGACACAGCAGAAATACAGAGGATCTTCTACTGCCATACCACCTTGAATGTGCCCTATCTCCTTTGATCTCCAAATCTAAGCAAGGTCAAGCCTGATTAGTACTTGAATGGGAAAAATCCATTAATAACTATTTAAAGAACCCATATACACATAAAATGGAAAATAAAGAAGAACTGGACAGATTCCTAGATATGTAGGAATTACCAAAGTTGTGCAAAGTCCTAAAATTTATAAACTACCCAATATCAATCAAAAAAATAAAAAATGTAATTAAAAACTTACCAACTAATAAAAGCCTAGGCCCTGATGGGTGAACTGCTGAATTCTATAAGACGTTTTGAGAGCAACTACTGCCACTGCTGTTTAAACTCTTCAATGAAATTGAAAGGGAAACAGTACTCCCAAATTCATTCCTGGAAACAAACATCATCTTCATCCCCAAAACAAAGAAAGATCCAATGTAAAAAGGGAACTATAGGTCAATCTTAGCAATTAACATACATGTAAAAATTCTTAATATATACTGGCAAATAGAATGCAGATCATCAAAATCATACACTCTGGGCTGGGGATTTAGCTCAGTGCTTCTGCTGCCTGCCTTGCAAATGCAAGGACCCGAGTTCGATCTCCTGTATGAAACAAAACAAAACAAAAAAAAAGATTATACACTCTGACCAAGTGGGGTTCATCCCAGGGATGCAGGGATGGTTCAACATAGGCAAATTAATAAATGCAATATACTACGTACTGTCACAAATAGATAGATTGACTAGACAAATTTCAAAACAACACACTTTAAGTCAAACTCTTGAAAAATTGAGCTTAATACATGTTCACAGTGCTCCATTTCACAAAAACAAAATACACATTCTTTTCGGTATACATGGATGATTCTCAAAAAAAAGACAGAATATCAGATATAGAAGACAAGATGGAAGTCAGTGAACATGAAAGAGTGAGCTATTAAAAATAGTAAGGGACCATAACAAATCAACCAAATAGCTCCTCGATGATGCAAAGAATAGTATAAGACTGATAGGAGTTCATGAAAAAAAAACAAGAAAAGGTACAAATGATGTAAAAGATATTCATGAAATTAAGGACAAAAATTTCCCAAACAGAGCATAGGTATTTGACACGTAGATAAGTGAGGCATATAGGGCGCCAACTATCCATAATAAAAAATAATCTACAAATAATCATAATAATCAAGATCCTGGAAAGCCAAAAGAAGAACAAAATGCCACAAGCATTTACAGAAAAGAAAAAGAAAAACATGCAAAAACCCCATAAGAATCACAGCAGACTTTTCAACACAAATCCTCAAGTCAAGGAGAGCCAGGAGTGAGCTATTTCAAGTCCTAAAAGGAAACAACCTACAACCTAGACCGCTGTATCCTGCAAAACTATGTTTCAAAATTGATTGGGAAATAAGATACTACCATGACTAAGAATCTCTAAGAAATTTCATGAACACCAAACTGGCACTCCAAACACCTTTAAACAATATCCAGGAAAAAGACAATAAAGGGCACAACTCCTTAAGGGCAAATAGAGCAAATATTAAAGGCCAGAAATTAAAGGGAGAGAGGGAAAAATTAAAACATAAAGAAACAAACAACAGGAAAATAGAATAACAATGAAAAGCCAATACATAACAGTTATAACTATCAAAGTTAATTGCCTCAATTCACCAATCAAATAAACAGGCTGGCAGAAAGGATTTAAAAGCAAAATCCCACAATATGCTGTATACAAGAAACCCACTTAATTCACAAAGAAATGCATAGACTGAATAAACAGATGGAAAACAGTTCTCCTTGCAACAGGAACCTGGAAAAAAGTGTGGGTAGCTATCTTATTGCAGACAGAATAGATTTCAAACCAAAACTAATTAAAAGAGACAAAGAAGGCCACTTCATTCTTGTAAAGGGAAAAATACAAGAGGAAGAAATGACAATCATAAATAATATGCACTGAATACTAATTTTCCCAACTATACAAAACAAATACTAGTTGATATGAAAAAAAAATGAGATATGCAGTAATACAATTGAAGTGGGGGAGGAACCTCAATATGCCATGGTCACGAATAGACAAATCATCTAGACAAAAAATTAACAATGAAATGCTAGAACTGAACTAAGCTTTGGGACAAATGGACTTAATGAACATCTACAGAGTGTTCCACCCCACAAAATCAGAATATACATTGTTTTCAGCTGCACATGAGTCATTCTCCAAAATACATACTAGCTCATAGAATGGGTTTAAGTCAGTGCAAAGGATATGCAATTCAACTGGAGATCAACAGGATAAAAAAACTGCAAAAACTTCACAAACACATGGAAATTAAATAACACCTTCCTGAACAAGCAATAGGCTACAAAGGAAATTAAAGAAGAAATTAGACAGTTTTGAGAAATAAATGATAATACAAATAAAACATACAACAATCTGCGGGACACAAAGAAAGAAGTTCTATGCAAAAAATACATAGCAGTGAATGCCACAAATAAGAAAACAGAGAGAGCTCTAACAAACAAGATAATGTTGAACCTTAAGCTCCTAAAAAAAAAGAAAGAAAGAAAGAAAGAAAGAAAGAAAGAAAGAAAGAAAGATAAAAGAAAAGACAGACAAACCCAAAGTTCTTATAAGGGAGGAAATTATAAAGATCAGAGCAGTAATCAATGCAATGAAGACAAAGAAACAATAAAACAATCAGTTAAACTGAGATGGTTTTTTGAAAGAATAAACAAAATGATAAACACTTAGCCAATGTTATGAAAACAAGGAAAGAAAAGGTTTGATTCCATGTACTTTTGAATAAAAAAGATGAATCCACAGTAGATCCAGCAGAAATTCAGAGGATCATCAATACCTACTTTGAGAAACTCTACTCTAATAAAATGGAAAACATAGAAGAAATGCACAGATTTCTACATATACAGGAATTACCATAGTGGAATGGAGATTATATAAAAATTCTAAACACCACAATTACAATCCAAGAAATTGAAAACATAATTAAAAATTTACAAAAAAGGAAAACCTTAGGTCTTGATGGCTTCACTGTGAATTCTACAAAACTTTTAGAGAAGAATTATTGCCACTACTCTTTAAACTTTTCAATGAAACTGAAAGGGAGGCAAATACTACCAAATTCCTTCCTGGAAGCAAAGATCACTTTGGTTCCCAAACCATTGAAAGACTCAACCAAAAAAGAAAAACACCAGCCAATCTTCTTAATAAACACAGATGCAAAAATCCTCAATAAGATCCTTGTAAACAGAGTACAGAGAGTCATCAAGAAGATCATGAATCCTGACAAAGTCAGATTCATACTAGGGATGGAAGCATGGTTCAACACACATAAATCAATAAATGTAATATGCTTTATCAACAGAGTCAAGGACAAAACCATATGATCATCTCATCTCAGTAGCTGAAGAAAAATCATTTAACAAAATTCAACACCCATTCCTGCCAAAAACCCTCCAGAAAATTGGAGTAGATGGTCTTTATCTCAACTTGATAAAGGCTATCTCAACTTGATAAAAACCAGTAGCCAACAATATATTAAATTGTCAAACACTGAAAACCTTCCTATCACCACTCCTGTTCAATCAAATTTTGGAAATATTAGCCTCAGCAATTAGACAAGAGAAAGAAATAAAAGCAATAAAGTTAGGAAAGGAAGAAGTTAAATTGTCACTATTTGATGATGATATGATACTCTACATAGACAACACAAAAAACTCTGCCAAAAAACTTTTAGATTTAATGGACAGATTAAGTAGAGTAGTTGGATACAAGGTCAACAATCAAAAATCAGCAGCCTTTTCGTACACAAATCACAGACTCACCGAGAGAGAAAATACAGAAATACTTCCTTTCACATTAGCACTCAAAAAATGGAATATCTAGGAATCAAATTAACACAGGAAGCAAAAGTTCTTTCTACACCAAAAAATCCAGCACTCTGAAAAAAGAGATTGAAGAGGATATAAGAAAATGGAAAGACATCCCTTGCTCCTGGGTAGGAAAACCAACATAGTAAAAATGGCCATACTTCCAAAACTGCTATGCAGATTCAATGCAATCCCGATTGAAATCACAACAGTATAATTCACAGAACTAGAGAAAACAATCCAACAATTCATTTGGAATCAGAAGAGACCTAGAAGAGCAAAAGCAATTCTGGGAAACAGAGACGTGACAGGGGATATCACAATCCCCAATAAGAAACTATACTACAAAGTCACTATGATTTAAAAAAAGCATGGTAGTGGTACTAAACAGTATATTTCACAGAACTAGAGAAAAGAATCCAAAAATTTATTTAGAACCAGTAAAGACCTGGAATAGAGAAAGCAATTCTGGGCAACAGAGACATGACAGGGGGCATCACAACCCGAAATATGAAACTATACTACAAAGCCACTATGATAAAAACATGGTACTGGCAAAGAAACAGACCCAAGGATCAGTGGAATAGATAAGAAAATGCAGAAACAACTCCTGATGTACTCAGCTACCTCATCTTTGACAAAGGAGTCAACAATACTCAGTGGAGGAAAGATAGCCTCTTCAATAAATTGTGTTGGAAAAACTGTATTTCAACATGCCAAAGATTAAAACTAGACCCCTATCTTTCCTCATGTCTTTAGTCCACTTGCACTAAACTAAAATCGAAATGGATTAAAGACCTAAGTATAAAACAGAAATAATAAACTTTCTGGAACTTGATCTAGGTAGAACTCTGAAAGTCCTTAGCATAAGAAATGATTTTATGAACAAATCCTCAGTAGCACAGGAACTAACACAAGCTGGAATCTCATCTTATTAAAAAGATTCTACACTATTGAAGAAAACACCAACAGAGCTAAGAAACAACATACAATATGGGAAAAAAGTTTTACCAGCTGTTCCTCAGATAAAGGTCTACTATCTAGAATATATACTAAAAAACATTAGACCACCTCAAATATAAAGACACAATTCAAAAATGGGCATCTGAAATGAACAGATATCTCTCAGGCAAACAAGTAAAAATGACAAAAAAGTATGTGAAAAACTGTTCACCATTAGTGGTCATTCAAGAGGTTCAGATGAAAATGGTACTGAGATTCCACCTCATCCCAGAAAGAATGGCTACTATCAATAAATTAACAAATAGCAAATTCTGGAAGGGTTGTAGCCTTCTCCATTGTTGGTGGGAGTGCAGACTGGTGAAACTACTGTGGAAATCAATATGCAGACACATCAAAAAACTAGGATTAGAGGTCCCATTTGAACCAGCTATCCCACTGCTGGGCGTTTTTCCAAAACCATTCAAATAATCATAAAACAGCAACATATGCTCACCCATATTTATAGTGGCATATTTTGTAATAGCCAAAACTTGGAAACAGCCCAATTGCCCATCAACTGTAGACTGGATAAAGAAGATGTACTTTTTCTGCAAAATGTAGTACTTACTCAGCTATAAAGAATGAGAAAATAGAGGCATTTATAGCTAAATGGATGCACATTGAGGCTACACTTTTAAGTGAAATAAATAGGACACATATGTCTAATTACCAAATAGTTTCTCTGGTGTGAAAAATTAAATGTGTATATAATGTTCATATTGTATAACTGATAAAGTTAAAAAGGAAGAAAGGAACTAAAGGAGTAGGGGAAATGGGAAGGGTAGGGGAAATGAAAGAAGGGAAAAGAAAAAATATGAGAAAAGGAAAAAATGAAAAAAAAAGTCTTTGTAAATATTGAAGTATGGAGGAGGTGAGCAGACAGGAGGGGAATAAGGAAAAAATAACCAAGATACACCAAGTAAATGTACAAGATCCCAATGATGAATGTAACTGTACAGCATACCTAAAAGGTACCAATAAACATAATAAAAAAAGAATTAAGGATAAAACCATATGTTCATCTCAATAGATACAGAAAAAGTATTTGACAAAATGTAAGGAGCCTTCATGATAAAAACCCTGCAAAAAATTGGAATACATTATCTCTGCCTCAATCTGATAAAAGTCATCTATAAAAAACCAACAGCCAATATCATACTAAATGGTCCAAAACCTGAAATTCTTTACACTAAAACTTTCAACAAGGATGTTTATAATCACCATGCCTGTTCAATATAGTCTTGGAAACATTAGCCATAGCAATTAGAAAAGATAAAGGAATAAAGATAGAAAATGAATCAGTCAAATTGTCATTATCTGCACATGACATGATACTCTAAATAAGATGATGCCAAGAGTTCTACTAAAAGTCCTCTAGACTTAATAACCAAATTCAGTAAAGTAGTTGGATACAAGGTCAACACTCAAAAATCAATAGCCTTCCATACATGAACAACAGACTCACTGACAGAGAAATACAGTAAACAATTACTTTTGAAATAGCATCAAAAAAATTGAAAAAGCTAGGAGTCAGCATAACAAAAGAAGTCAAAGACCTCAACTTTGAAAACTGTAGCACTCTAAAAAAGAGACTAAAGAGTATATCAGAAAACAGAAAAATACATCTCTTGCTTCTGTGTAGGAAGAATCAATATAGGTAAAATGGGCATACCTCCAAAACTGCTATACAGATTCAATGCAATCCTAATTGAAATCCCAAGAGTATATGACATGGAACTAGAGAAAACAATCCAAAAATTCATTTGGAACCAGAAGAATAGCAAAACCAATTCTAGTCAGCAGAGATATGACAGGGCGTATCACAATCTCCAATATGAAACTATATTACAAAGCTATTATAATAAAAACAGAATGGTACTTTCACTATATTATAATTAAAAATGGATTAAAGTTCCAAATATTAAAAAAGAAACAATAAACTTGCTGGAAGACAATACAGGTAGAACTTTTATAGACATTTGTATCAGAAAAGATTTTTATAAACAAAACCTGTTTCCCATGAATTAGCACAAACAATGAACAACTGGAATGTCTACTTATTAAAATCCTCTGCACATCAAAAGAAACCACCAAGAGTATAAAGAGACTACCTACAAAGTGGGAACAAATTTCACTAGCTGTTCCTCAGACAAAGGTCTACTATCTAGAATATATACACAACTTTAAAAAATCAAACCTCCCAAGTGTTAAGATTCAACCCAAAATGGACATCTGAAATGAATAGACATTTGTAAGACAAAGAAGCACAAATACCAAGTGAACATATGAAAAAATATTCAACATCAGTGGTCATTTGAGAGATGCAAATGAAAACAATGCTGATTCCACATCACCCCAGAAAGAATGGCTGTTATCATGAAATCAACCAATAACAAAGGCTGTGAAGAAAGAGGAACACTGCCCCACTCCTGGTGGGAGTGTAGACTGGTGTAACCACTATGGAAATCAGTACAGAGATACCTCAATCAACTAGGATTGCAAATCCCATTTGACCCAGCTATTACCCTGCTGGGTATCTTCCCAAAAGACTTAAAATAATCATTCCATAGTGATATCTGTGCACCCGTGTTCATAGCAGCACAATTTGTAATATCTAAAGCTTGGAAACAGCCCTATTGCCCATCAGCTGGAGACTGGATAAAGAAAATGTCATGTTTTTGTTTTTGTTTTTGTTTTTTTATAAAATAGAGTTCTACTCAGCCATGAAGAATGGAAAAATTAGAGACATTTATAGCTAAATGAATGCAAATTGAGATGATTCTCATGAAATAAATAGGACACACATGTGTAAATATAGAATCCTTTCTATTGTGTGAGAAATGGAAAATGTAAATAAGCACTAAAAGGTAAAATAGGTAATGTAAAATAGGAAGAAAAGGAGCAAAAGGGAAGGAGGAATGGGAAACATAGGGGAAAGGAAAGAAGGGAATGGAATTAGTATGGGAAAATGAAAAAATGGTAACAAAGTCTTTGTAAAAAGTGAAGGATGGAGGGGTTGAAGGGAGGGCAGGGGAAAGGGGAAAAAATAAGAACCAAGATATATTATGTAAAGCTTGAAATTTACAATGATGAATGTCACTGTATTGTATACCTAAAAAGTACCAATAAAATTATTTTTTAAAAGGATACATGAGTAATTTGTAGGAAAATCGATGTACTTTGAGACCATGATGTTAAGGGAACTAAATCAAACACACAAGCTTATTTATTACATGGTTTCTTTTATATGAGAGATCCAAAATGTACATAAAGAACCAAATAAAAGGGAAATAATAGGAAATAAATAGATCTGTAAATGGGAGGGAGCAAGAGATATAAGGACAGAAGTAAGAGGAAGAAAGTGAAAATAAAGATGTGTTATGTACATGTTCTGACCCCACAAAGAATGTAATCCCGAGTACCAAAAAATAAATAAATAAACTTCAATGTAGCTGCAAAAAGAGGAATGTAATCATTATATGTTGCAAACCTCCAGTAATAAAAACAAAAATTGAAAATCAGTAAATAAATTTGTTTTTTAAATTTTTATGAAGTCAAAATAATGATTTTGGAGAAAATCAGCAAGAGAATATAGTGAAAATAGAAAACCACTCATAATATGAATGAGAAATTCAGAAAATAACCATAATAAGAATGAAAAACACTTGGAGCTAGAAAAATTCAGTAAATAAAAGCACCACTAAGAGCCATAACAGATTGGGTTGAGAAGAAGTTTATGAAATGGAAGACAGTATTTTCATAACAATACAATCAGAAAAAAAGAAAGAGGAGAGGGAAGAAAAAGAAACAAGTCTACAAGTCTTCTAGGATATCATCAAGTGAACAAATTTTCACCTTATCAGTAATCCAGAAGGCAAATATAAGGGAGAATGAATGGAAAGTAATTTTTTAAAATAATAAGACTTTCAAGTGTGGGAAACACAAGGAATCCCAATTATATTTGACCCAAACTATCCTCCTTGAAATATAATATAATAATCTGTTGAAAATCTAATGCAAAAATAATTGTATAACATTAAGAGAAAAACAAATCACACATAAGGGAATTTTCATTAGAAAATAGTGGTGTTTTCAAGAAAAGCCCTTCAGGCCCAGCGAGAATGAAGAATTCACTGCAAATATGAAATAAAAGAAAAAAAAAGTATTAAGGGATGGGTAGAGGGTGGAGGAAAGGAAGGGAAAGTGAATGAAAATAGGAATTAAGAAGTATAATTTACATGCAACAATTTCCAACAAAAATTGTAAACATTATATATTTTAAACATTGTGTATTATAAAATTGTAAACATTGTATATTTTAAAATCTCAGGTGAAAAAGGAGACACATAATACATAATAAACTAAAATGATAAAAATAAGATTAAAAAATATACACTGTTAGTCAAGAAAGTTATACCTAGGAATCTTATTCATCAGTAATGAAGGAAAACTGAGGCCCTTCTATGACAAACAAAGAGAATTCTTTACCATAGAAGCATTTTACAAGAAGCGCTTGAGGATGCCTTACATATCTAGCAGTGAAAGAACAGGAAAAACAGTCATAAAAACATGAAATTAATATAAAACTCATTAGTAGAACAAATACTACATAAAAGGGAAAACATATCAAAATTTATCAACAGGAAATCATTACATTACAAAGATTAACATAGAGGAGAAAAACAGAAGAATTAAAATAATCAGAAAACAACTTTAAAAATGAAAATAATAATTCAATATGTGCCCATAAACTCACATGTAAAAATATTAATTACCAATCAAAATATTGTAATAAGCTGAATGGAATTTTAAACAAAAAGAAAACACTAAACTCATGCTACCAGAAAATGTTGAAAGAGAAAAGATGGAAAAAATACATTCCATACAAAAAATGAAAACTTAATGGTTATAATTATATCCAACAAAATACACAAATAAAAATGAAAATACTTAAAGATGATCATCATATAATGATGAAGGGATCAACTGGAGAAATGTCAATTGCAGATATATATTCCTTGATAACTGAGACAAACACTTATATAAAGCAAGATTTATTCACTATCTGAAGGAAAAGACAAACTCCAATATTGTCATATGTAGGGACTTCATGTCTTTACATTCCTCTATGGATAGATCATCCAAACAAAATGCTCAGAGGCTCCAGAGTTAATCTATACTTTTGATGAAATAAATGTAATAGATGCTAACAGAACATTTCATTCAACATCTGCAAAATTCTCATCAGCACATGGAACATTCTCTGGAATAGACCATAAGTTAAGACATAAAAGAAAATCTCAGTGAATTATTTTTAAAAATAACAATCATGGTTTATCTTCTCTAAACAATGTGAAAAAAATGAAATCATCAATAAAAGGAACTTTATAAGCTGTATAAATGCACACAGGTTACCCTACTCATAAATGACCAGTGGATCATTAAAGAAGTCAAGAGAAATTTTACAAATTTCTGCAATGAGTGAGGATATAAAAACAATATGTAAAATCCTATGGGATACAGTGAAATCAATTCAAGAAGGAAGCTTATAGTGTTAGAAAACTATCAACAAACAACTAGTGATTCAACTCAAGAAGTTAAAAAACTAACAAAAATAGTATATAGGAATAAATAATAAAGATAGAGTAGAAATAAAGCAATAGAAATTTAAAATACAAATATGAATAAATCAAAGTTTTTGTAAAGATAAAAATTTTGATATTTTTGTTGTTTGTTTGTTGTTTTTTGTTTGTTTGTTGGTTTGAGTCAGGGTATCACTATGTAATTGATACTGACCTGGAACTCACTATGTAGACCAGGCTAGTCATGAACTCACAGGGATCCTCCAGTCTCAGCCTCCCAAGTGCTGGAATTACAGACATGTGCCACCACACCCTGCAGGGCAAAAATTTTAAAGGCCAAGAAAATGAATAAAATCTCAGTTGAAAAAGGAGACACTGTAAATGATAATACAGAATTATATAGGCTCATTACAAATTACTGTTAACTATAAACTAGCATGTTGGAAAATTTTTTTTAAATGTTATTTTTTTAACAAATACAACCTACAAAACCTGTTCCATACAGGAACAAACCAATAGTAAATAAAAATATTTGCTTATTTAATAAAATATTTTAAACCAAAGGAAATTCCAGAACTGAATAACATCACTGCTAAATTTTACCAAACTTCCAAAGAAGAATTATTCACAATTCTTCCTCAAAAATTTTTAAAAATTGAAAGGGAAATAATTTTTCCAAATTTATTCTATATGAAGCTAACACTACCCTGATACCAAAACCTCAAGGTCACAACACATCAAGAAAAATATATACTACTATACCTAATAAGAACAAATGTAGACATTTTCAACAAAACACTAGTGAACTGAATCTTACAGGACATCAAAATAACCATACACCATGATCAAGAGAAATTCCTTTCCAGGGATGGAAGGAAGGCTCTGTATGTACAAACCTGTAAGTACATCACATCAACAGAATGAAGGTTAAAATATATGTGTTATTCTCAATACATGCAGAAAATATATTTGATGAAATTCAACATTACTTCTGCATTAGCCAGTTTTTAATCACTATGACAAAGCACCTGAAACAATCAACTTATAAAGAAGAAAAGTTTGATTATGGCTTATGACTTCAGAGGTTTGTGGTTGCTTTGTACTGAGTTTTAGCCTGGTGATGGCACAATACATCCTTGTAGGAGCCTCGGTATAGGAAGCCTGTTCCTCCCATGGTGGCCAAGAAGCGAAGGAAAAGAGAAGAGGCTATGGTCTCAATATCCCCTTCTAGGCTATGTGCCAAGTGACCTCACTTCTTTTGGCTACATCCCGTTTCTTAAATATTCCACCAATTCTTAATAGTAGAACAGGCTGGCAATTAAGCCTTTCAACACATGAACCTTTGGAGAATATCCAAAATCTAAACTATTTCACCTTTACAGCAATATTCAACAGTAGATAAAGAAGGAACATAGATCAACTTAGTAAGGGCTGTGCATAATAGACCCACAGCTACATCATAAGGAATGGGGGAAAGCTTAGTGTTTTAAGATACGAAGTACCAATTAAGTTCTTAAATCAAGATACCACTATAAATAACTATTTAAGTAGGTGGAGATGTTAATGACCCTAATTTGATCAGGCCAGTAAATGTACATTTTATGTGCCATAAAATGTTTTTTTTTAAATGACCAAGTAAAAAGTCACCAACAATCCGGAGCACTAACACCCTTTCCCATTCATGCAACACACATATTTGTGCACACACAAATGGAAGGGAAAAAGTTACTTCTTTGCTCTGCTTCGGGCTCTGCTTTCTTTCACAGAATCTTCTTCCCAGTTATAGAAGACTAAGAACATTCTCCCAGAAATGACAAAATTCAATGTTATCCTAACTGTTTAGGGTAGTTTGAGGAATCTTTATGCTAATCATACCTATCTGTATTCAGTTTTCCCATTTAAAAAATTTTGAAGCTAGCTTTTCTATTTATTTGTTATAAGAAAAATACTAGAATGGAGATTATTTAAAGTTAAATAAAATGTTCTTAAAAGTATGACATTTTTATATTTTAATAAAGTTAATTACAATTTTATTTCAATAAATTACAACAGAAATTTGTAGTAATGGGAAATTTAAACTTCTAACTCAAACAAGGTTATGTTTGTGTACTTTATTTTCATATGCCTTGCTATTTGTATTCCCACTTCATTTTTATATATATATATGCCAGTAAAAGAACCCTACCATGATAGAACAATTTTAATTGTGTGGTCCTACTAATTAATATGAAATAATTATATGCACATATGCTTTATATGATTTCTTAACATGATGGAGGAATTGCATATTCCACAGTGTAAGCAATTCATGTGCTGTTTCTGAAATCTATTGCTTTGAGAACTGCTTTATTCAATCTATATTATCCCTATATCAAACTTACTCAATCTTTTTATTCCACAGTAAATATTATTTACTTAGAAATTTCTAATTCACTGTGAACTCTCACACACAGAAAGAAATCTCAACTCAAGTGCAACTCCAAAAATCAATCTATTCTCTGTGTTTCTGGGATATGCAGCTATATATTCACTAACAAATATGTATGAAATAGCATGTTTTACCTTTTGTAGTGTAAAACAAGGATTAGCTTCATAGGACTATATTTCCTGGCAGTATATGTAGACCAAGCCTTGCAAGGGAACACCCAGCCTTGAAAGGCAGAGGCATGATAAAGAAAAGTTAAGCATGGAGGGATGGTGCTATAATACTGAAAACAAAGAACTGCTTCAAGACATTGAATCTAGACGTAGTGATGATTCACATGGAGTGTGAGTGTAGTAACACAATCACTTGAAAATAGATCAGGGTAAGAATTCTTAAGATACAATGAATAATAAAATTGAAGACACTAGTTTTCAGATGTGATGTGCTGATGTCTGTGGTATAGAATGAAAATATACAATACCTTTACATTAAGGTCACAAGGAAACATCATTACAAAAAGAAACCAGGTGGAATATGGTAAATGATTCAGTCTCTGAAGATGTAATTTTACCCATTGTTCACTAAATAAAGGCAAAGAATGGGTTTTTCATAACAGCATCAGTCACTTGTTCAAAAATAGTCTGCAGGGCTGGGGATATAGCTTAGTGGAGCTGTGCCTGCCTGGCAGGCACAAGGTCCCAAGTTTGATCCTGATATCAGAAAGATGGAAAGAAAGAAAGGAAGAAAGAAAGAGAGAAATCTGCAAGTCAAAATAAGCTTCTACCTTATATGACCCTGGATACAATGACAAACAGTTCCTAAAAACAAAAGCATGCTTTCCAAATTGACTGACTAATAAAACTAATTGTGATTGTTACATAATTATTACAGTGGTGATGATGACCATAATGACAGATTTATTGAGTTTTACTATATATGAGGTACTATGTTAGGTAATATACTTGTTCATCAACCTCATTTAGTTTTTAAAAAACACTACAATGTTAGTTATTATCACTAATTTAGAGGAAATAAAAACTCCAGAAGTTGTGAAATAAGGTAGGCAAAGTTAAGTATCTATTGAGTGTTGAATTTAAGATACGCATTTTGATCTTTATGCTATGCTCTTTTCTTTACAGTACACTTAATACACTAAGGCTCGCAGCAGTCACAACAAAGCCTTCATATCTTATTGTTCCTTCAAAAAGAGTGATTAGTAGAAGAAAAGATAGCAGTTGTTCCTTTCCACTCCTATGTGGGTACAAGTAGTAGGGTTCTTTCTCTGTACAACAACCATCTGCCTGCTGGCGGTCTACAGACCACGTTAGCAGAGAGTCATTTTTCCAGGGAAGGGGTCAAATCAGTTTGGATTTGGCTCAGCAACTCTTGAGGAATAAGTAGCCACACTTTTGTAGACTAACTTACGGGGTACTAAAACAGATGTTGATACAGTTGCTACCCTACAGACACTGCTTCTTCATGGGGGCAGCATAGAATAAACAAATAAATGACGATGTATAAAAATCTCAGGTGTTAGTTCAGCCTCTACCACTTCCTGTTGTGACACTGACGGAAGGCCCTGCAATGTTTACCTGCCCCTTTGTCATGTATTCCCTCTGGGTTCAGTTACCTCCGCCAAGTTCGTCTCACATAAAGCATCATCCTTCCCTATACTGTCATATATGTCTCAGAAATTAGTTTGAGCAATTGACTTTCATGTCATTCTGTTATTTGTCACAAGTTATAAGATGAATCTGTTTTTTTGTGTTTTAACATTTTAGAAAATAACAAGCAACTTTGAGTCTATTGTCTTTGAACAAAAATCAATAGTGAATGTCATTATAAGAATACACGCAGACTGTATTGTAGTTGTACACATTGTCCAGATTATAATCTATTGGAATTTTAAAATTTTCTTCAAATATAGCTATAACCCATCTAAAATCATTCCCATAATCCAAGAAAAGATTTTTTTGCCCATTAACAGGTAATTTCCATCTCAAAACCAACCTGAGGCAACTATTCAAATAGATTTACCTATTTTACTTATTTCATACAAGCAAAATCATACAACATGTGGTCTTCCATCACTAAACCCCTTCACTTAAGTGCAATATTGAAGTTTCTTTTGCAGTGTGGATCATAAGCAGTAGAAACATAAGCAAGCAGTTGTTACTTCTACTGATATGATTAGCACCAAACTATTCCCATGACAGCCTGTCCCATTCAGCACTCCTGTGACTGGAGAGAAATAGCAGAGGCTTCAAAGTTAAATGAGAGTGAGTTTGAATTCCAATCCCTGAGAGAAGTTCTTACTTTTATAAATACTCAGTTTCTTCAATAGAAAAGGAGATATAAACCAGGCATGATGGTACATGCCTGTAATCCCAGCACTTGGGAGGCTGTGGCAGGAGGATCACTGTGAGTTCGAGACCAGCCTGGACTACATAGTGAGTTTCAATTCAATCTCAACTACATAGTGAGACCCTGTCTCAAAAAACAACAAAAACAACAAAAAAGGAGATATAATCAAAGATGACTGTCAGGACGGTTGTCATGACTAAGCAAAATAAAGGTCAGTCAGATACTAAGTAATGCATGTTCTACCTGTATTTATTACTATCCTCAGGGGTGGTGATAAAGAAAAATTATCAGTATCAGAATCACTGACCATGAAATACAAAAGAAAAATTGATAAGCAAATCAGGAACTTCCTAAAGCAGACATTGAGCCACAGGTTTATAATCACAGCAATATAGGAGGCTGAGGCAGGAGGATTACAAGTTTCAATCAATCGGGCAATTTGGAACATTAGGGAGACTATGTTTCAAAACTTTACAAAGATAATAAATGAAGGTCGCGCACCCACCGGGTGATCGGGGTTGTGGGGAGAAAGGAACCCTTCTCCATTGTTGGTGGGAGTGCAGACTAGTGCAACCACTATGGAAATCAATATGGAGATACCTCAAAGAGCTTGGACTGGAGGTTCCATTTGACCCAGCCATCCCTCTGCTGGGTATCTTTCCAAGAGAACTAAAAGAATCATATCACAGAGAAGTATGTGCACCCATGTTTATAGCAGCACAGTTTGTAATAGCTAAATCTTGGACACAGCCTATTTGCCCATCCATTGGAAACTGGATAAAGAAGTTGTGGTTTTTCTATAAAATGGAATATTACTCAGCCATAAAGAACGAGAAAATAGATTCATTCATAGGAAAATGGATACATATTGAAAATATACTCCTAAGTGAAATAAATAAGTCACACATGTGTAAATACTGCATAGTTTCCCTGGTGTAAATAATCTGCAACAATGCATAAGATTCTAATATGATTACTGACATTTAGAAATGGGAACAAAGGAGCTAAAAGTGTAGGGAAGGTGGGATGGGTAGGGGAAGAGTAAAAAGGGAAAAGAAAAAAATGTGAGATAATGAAAAGATGAAAATAAAGTGTTTGTAGATGGGGAGGGGGGAGGAGGTGAAGGGAGGGCAGAGGTAAGGGGAAAAAATGAGAATCAAGACTTGTCATGTAGAGGTACATGATCCCAACAATGAATGCAACTGTACTGTATCCCTAAAATGTACCAATAAACTCAATTAAAGCTGAAAAAAAAAGATAATGGATGAAGTAAAGAGATAGGGATATAGCTCAGTGTGAAGACCCTAAATTCAATCTCTAACACTACTACTACTAGTGATGATAATGATGATAATGATGATGATAATGATGATGATGATGATGATAAAACAGCAACTTCCTGAGGGAGTCTGAGGCATGAGGATTGCAAATTTGCATTCTACCTGGGCAATTAGAGAGAGAGAGAGAGAGAGAGAGAGAGAGTACCCCTGGGCTTGATCTCCAGTACCATGAAAAAAAAGTAAGCTTACTTTTTTTTTAACTTTTTTTTAACTTCTAAGTAAGTTTTTTTTGTATAATCAAGTTTTTTCTTCCTGAAAAAACAATTTCAAAGCTGTGCCATTGGCATACTATTATATTCTCCCTAACTTTCAGGAAGTTATATAAAATTGTAAGTCTTTTTACAGAGGAATGAGCTATAATTCCTCAAATGAGGGAAGATATTAACTGTACTCACTTTGCTGGAAGGATGACACCTGTCTGGGGAATAGCAGTTCTGTCTAGTTATGTTGCTTGAGGAGCTGTCTCAGGAAAGAGAAAATATAATTATTTTACTCAGACCACTAAAAAATGAGAAGAGATTGCAGGAAGTAGTCTCCATCACCAAATTATGGGAAAAAATATTTATTGCATTTTGAAAGAATTTGTTCTTTGTCTCATATCATGCTTCTCTCCACTTATTGAACATGAGCAATATCAGACTTGGCTACATTAGAATATAATGGACTCTTTATCACTGATGAAATATAAGCAGTGATTGACCACTTAAAAAAGCAATATATCTTGAATGACTTGGGAGATAGGGAATATCACAGGACTTTTTCAGTTATGAAATCCCAATTTCTATGAGTCTTTTTAATGAGTTACCAATGGCTTATTCAATAGAGTTACAGATGGTAGAACCTCAGGATGATAGGAAAAATATTTTGGAGCATGAGTGACTCCAACCAACTGCTCCTTTTTAAATTGTTTTCCTTTGAAAAACTATCAACATGATTTCTGTGGCCCTGAAGAAATGTTTATTTTACAGCTGACAAAAGGAAAGGCAACAGTTTCTGAAAATGATGGTTTGGCTTGAAGAATCTGAATCTAAATGCTTGAATCTCAAGGGAAATGGAGAGAGGCTATGTGATATGGACATCTGTTTTACCCTATTGTATTTTTTTTTTCATTCCCTGCTTCTTCTCAAAATAAAACTCTTTTTACTTTGGGGAATTTATTTTCTCTATTTCGCTGAAGTTCTCTAGGCCTCTAGTATGAGTATCTTTGCTACAGAAGTTGTCCTGAAACCCAATAGTTACAAGTCATAATTTATCTTAACCTTGTTCATGATCTCATAGTAATTGGTCAAGGATGAGCCTATTATCTGTAGACCCTCTGAGATCATAAGATTCAAATAATATAATCTTTTATTTCTCTGAAGCCAGATTCTCTTTCTAGAAGTTGGAAAAAGATGAAGATACAATGCAGAGTACTTGAAGAGTGAAAGAAGGGTAGAGAATAGAAAATCATATTTTGCATTTGCCAAGTTGCAGAGGTCAACTCAACCTCTAATCTCCTCAGTCAAGTGAGCTAATTCATTTCTATTTCTTTCTTAAATTTTCTTGAATTGAATCTATCTATGGAACCTGAACCCTGAATGACATTGGCAGTGCTACTAGTGGTCCAAGAGATAAATGCTAAAATAAAATATTGACTGAATTGAGGTAAATCAGTAACTGATGTAGATTCCTTTATCACCAAAAAAGGAATTTTGATGATAACAACACTGCTTGTTTTTGAATCATGCTTGAACTTCAAAAGCCGTTCTAGAGATGTTTGAATTTTTAAGAATGATAGAAAATTAGTAAAAGTCTTGAAGATTACAGGCTGCTTGTAACATTCTTTCTCAAGATGATACATAGAACAGAAAAGTTCCTCTATTGTAACATAGTCAATTGCAAAAGAGAGGAACAGATTTTTGACAAGAGATGAGTGTTTGAGAAGCCATAATAAAATAGAAACCTAATTTCCCATGTTCCTCCTAAGTACTTATGATTAAGTTTCAAATGGATAAAAAAGGTAGTGATTCCACCATAAAGTGTTTTCTATTGTGCGAAACCAAATGGCAGAGACACAATTTGCCAAAGCTTTACTATTTCTGCCAGTTTTTTTGTTTTGTCTGAATAAAGATCAAGTACAGAGACATGTGGTAGAGTTCTAAGACACCTACTATTGACAAAAGAACAAAATTGCAGAAAGAAAATATACAAAAGTAATAAGCCATATGATGAATTTTTTATGTTTTTAAAAACTTATCACAGTAAAAGGCACTGCCAAAAATGATGAGATAAGTATATTTTTCAGGGTATTGATTAAATCCTCAATCCTCAGTAGCACGGGAACTAGCAGAAAGAATCAACAACTGAGATGTTTGAATTTTTAAGAATGATAGAAAATTAGTAAAAGTCTTGAAGATTACAGGCTGCTTGTAACATTCTTTCTCAAGATGATACATAGAACAGAAAAGTTCCTCTATTGTAACATAGTCAATTGCAAAAGAGAGGAACAGATTTTTGACAAGAGATGAGTGTTTGAGAAGCCATAATAAAATAGAAACCTAATTTCCCATGTTCCTCCTAAGTACTTATGATTAAGTTTCAAATGGATAAAAAAGGTAGTGATTCCACCATAAAGTGTTTTCTATTGTGCGAAACCAAATGGCAGAGACACAATTTGCCAAAGCTTTACTATTTCTGCCAGTTTTTTTGTTTTGTCTGAATAAAGATCAAGTACAGAGACATGTGGTAGAGTTCTAAGACACCTACTATTGACAAAAGAACAAAATTGCAGAAAGAAAATATACAAAAGTAATAAGCCATATGATGAATTTTTTATGTTTTTAAAAACTTATCACAGTAAAAGGCACTGCCAAAAATGATGAGATAAGTATATTTTTCAGGGTATTGATGTAAATATGTATTTTACTATAAAAATGTTTTAAACATGCACACTGTTATTTTGCAAGACCATTTTGAACTAATGCAGTACCCTAACATTAAGACATAAGGCAGCTGATTTGTATTTTCAGGGTTTGAAAAAAAAAAACTTGCCAGTGGGGATAACATTAAATTAGAGAAAGGGAAGCTATTATCTATACTATGTTATATGAAAATGGCTGTAAAGAAGCATTATTTACATTGCTTTCTTTTTGTTTCATTATTACTACTGAGATTTAGGTAATCATTACAATGACTATTGACTCATTGATATCAGAATTACACAAAATATACTGGATGACAGATCCAGGACTCACTGCTGAATATGGAAACTGGACACTGGTACCTGTATATTTTAGCTCTATTGAGAATAAGTCTATGGAAGTAAGGAGTGAAAAATTTAAAAATATATTTATGTGAAAATATATACAAGAATCCATTTCATTACAGTTCATCTAATACCCACAAAGAGATATTTACATTTCTGGAGAGATTTTCACTAAATATCAGTCAATTAATCTTTAATGAGGAAATTTGAGACATTAATTCCAAAGTATTTTGGTGCAATGATATTTTTTCATCACCCTTAAACAGTATTGGGAACTATTGCTCCTTTGACAAAAGTCAAGTTGTATTTCCCAACAAGAAATCACAAAGAGGTTTAATGTGTAAAATAATGGAATTGTATTTAGCAACCCTTCTGAAAAACACACTTACTAGGAGATAAAAGTGGAAAAGGGGAACAAAACCTAAGAGAAAAGATCAAAAGAGAATGGAAGGGGGATAAGATGTGTCATGAATTTGTCTGTGTGTAGCAGAAAAGAAAAAAATAGCTTTCTGAAAAGCAACAAAGATAGGACAACTGCATGCTAATTGCCTACCAATTAGAAACAGTCAGATGATGTCAAGGAGCTTCCTAAATTGCTGTTATTTTCTGTTTTCATTAAAGTTTAAAATAATCATTTTATTCTACTCATGAGAATTTCATTACCCCCATTTTTTTCTGAAATTATAATTCAAATTCAAAGGCTTAATTAGGAAAAAAGAACTTAAAGAACTCTGACAACTTCTTTGCAATAGATAATCTTCACAGTGAGCAATTCGGTTCATTCAAGAGCAACCACATAGACGTTTCCCTTAATGATGAATACTGTTCTCCACTAATTCTGTGACCTTACAAGACTTTAATCCTACTGTTTTTAAGTAACTTTTTCCAAACAAGTGCTTGAATTTTAAAGTATCTGTTTACTAAAGTTATAGCATGTCTGCCAGGAAACATTAATTCACACATAGCCAATGAGATCAATGGATGAGTTTTATAAAATAAAAAAGCACAGACAATAAATTATCAATAATTAGAGAATATCCAGTTATTCCTCTTGCCTTATACTCCAGATTTGATAGAATTTCTCCCTATTTCCTTTCTCATTGACTAAATCTTAGGGTCTTCCATACCCTCTTCTCTACCAAGCTTTCCTCCTGAACTTATCCATTGTTTGTTATAATAAGAACCCAGCTAAATTAAATTAAAAAGAAGAGAATCTTCCATCTATGATATATAATCTCTTTTTATATCCAACCAAATTCTTTGTCTCTCATTGATGGTGTCTGACCACCTATGCCTCATATGTTGGAAAGATCATCACTTCCCATCAGAACCTAGACTATTTCCAGGCAAAAGCCAGCTGGAATCTGCAGTAGAACCTTGCAGGGTTCAACCAAGCAGGTTGTCAGAGAGCTCCACTTGGATCTTGTAGCCAGAAATCAACCTGAATCTCAGGAGACAGCTACTGGCTTTCTCAGACTAATAGATGTAGATCTACACACTGTTGCCAAAGCTGTCTACTGTGACAGCACAGATATAGCATGAAGAAGGCCCTTTACTTTTATTACTTATTTTTATCTTCAAAGTATTTTTCTATTTGTATATACTTTTAATTTTAAATTTTCATTTTTCTGTTCCTTCATTCTCTTGCTTTCTCACACTCTCTCCCACTATGTTCTTCATTTTTCTCTCTTTTTTTTCCTGTCCCTGTCCTAATTCAAATTTCTTTTTTTTTCTTTCTTTTTCTTTTCTTCTCTCTTTTTCCTTCATTTGCATGCCATTAGTTTTGAAAGAAAGTGAATATAGTTTCTAGCCCCACTATTGTTGTTAGGCTGTTCTGTTCTTGTGTATGATCTTTCATTTCTCTCATCCTATTATCATCAAAAGCTCCCTAGAGTTTCCTCTGTCCTCTGGACTCACTTCTAAACTTTTCCTATTCTACTTGTCTATCTATCCCTCCCCAACTCCTTCTAAGTCCCCATCCCAAAGGGTGAAGTTGCTATTCTGAAGTTTATTCACTACAAATATATTTTTGGCTGGTCCTTGATTCTGATTGAATTCTCATGTTGAAAAGTGATAGATCAATAACTAATACAAATTGTCATTCTCTAAACTATGAAGTATACTATTTTTGATGATTGCATCACTTGGGCTAAGGTGCTGTGATTGATCTAATCATTTGTCTTTTTTGGTATACTGACAGTGAAATCACATAAGAGTCATTAGAGACTCAAAACCTAAAGAGCAGCTATATCTACAAGACACCTCTGAGAGCAATCATTTCATAAAGGTCCTGAATACAAACAACAAAGATACTTATGCGAAGCAATATTGAAGCATCAACCCAGGAATTAAACCAAAAACAGCACCAACAACAAAAATAGAAATGAGAAGAAGACACCTAAACAAAAAATGAGACTATCAACTCACCAAAGGCAAATTCTGGGAGAAATGAGGTAGAAAAATATGATAACCAATCACACGAACACCCTGAGATGACGGCACAGGAAGTAACAAAACAAGTGAATGAGGCTCTAGAAAAAAATTAAAATAGAAATAATCTTCCAGATAACCACAGAGACAGCAGAATGAAAGACATGATTAGAGACTCTAGAACAGAAACAGATTAAAAAAAATTAGATGATCTCAGGACCATGATGGAAGCCATGAATGTCCAGCATAAGAAAGAAATGGCAACAAAGAAAACACAACACAGAAAAGAAATAGAATCCATGAAGAAGATTCAAACAGATACCAGGAGATTAAAAAAACTATTGAAAGCATACACAAAAAATTGAGTCAATCTGAAGACATACATCAGATATAGGAGACAAGATGGCAGTCAGAGACCATGAAAAGAAAGATCTTTTAAATATAGTAAAGGGCCATGAGAAATCAATCCAACAGATCATATATGACACAAAAAAGAATATAATAAGACTGAAAAAGGTACAGAAAGTACAAATTATGTAAAAAAGCTATTCACATAATTAATGACATAAAACTTCCAAAACAGAACAAAATAATTTGACATACAGACAAGTGAAGCTTTAAGTACCCATGATCAAAACAATCCACACCTAGACATATAATAATCAAGATGACGGAAACCCAACCAAAGAACAAAATACTACAAGAAGTTAGAGAAAAAAAAATAGCATGCAAAGGAATGCTCATCAAAATCACAGCAGAGTTTTCAGCACAAACCCTCAAGTCAAGGAGAATCTAGAGTGAGGTATTTCAAGCTGTTAAATAAAATAACCTCAAGCCTAGACTAATATATCCTGAAAAACTATTTTTAAAATTTGATAGAAAATAAGATACTTCCATGACAAAGAACACCTGAGAAACTTCGTGAATAAAAAAACAGCCCTCCAAACAATTTTTTTTTAAATATCCTGGGAAAAGACAATGAAGGTCACAACTCAATAAGGTCCAACAGAGAAAATCCATCAGGCAAGGTAATAAATTGAAAGAACAGGATGAAAAATAAAGAAATAAAAGACCAACAAGAAGAAAATAACATAACAAGGCTAAGTCAATACACATCAGTTATAATGATAAATATTAATGGCCTCAATTCACCAATCCAAAGAAATAGGCTGGCAGAATGGATTAAGAAGCAAAATCTAAAAATATGCTGTATACAAGAAACCCATGTAGTTCACAAAGAAATTCATAGACTGATAGTAAAAGTATGGAAAACGGTTCTCCATGCCTGGAGAAAAAGCAGGGGTAGCTATCTTACTTGCGGACAAAGTACATTTCAAACCAAAACTAATAAAAGGAGACAAAGAAGGCCACTACATCCTTGTAAAGGGAACAATCCAAGAGGAAAAGATGACATTTATAAGTATATATGCACCAAGTACTAATTCCCCCAACTTTACAAAACAAATTTTAATAGACATAAAAAAAATAAGTACAAATACAATTGTAGTGGGGACCTCAAAACCTCACTGTCACAAATACACAGATCACCGATACAAAAAAAAAAATCAACAACATACTATAATTGAAACAAGCTTTTGAACAAACAGGTGTCTACAGAGTGTTCCATACCACAAAATTGGAATAGACATTTTTGGGGGGCTGCACTTAGGTCATTCTCCAAAATAGACCACATGCTATCTTATAGAATATGTTTAAGTAAATGCAGAGGAATTGAAGTTATCCCCTGATTATTATCAGACCATAGTGCAATTTAACTGGAGATCAATAGCATAAGAAACTTCAATAACTACACAAACACATGGAAATTGAGTAACACCCTGATGAACAAACAATGGGTCAAAGAAGAAACTAAGGAAGAAATTAGGCAGTTTTGATGAATAAATTATAAAGCCAATACAACGTACAGAAATTTATGGGACACTATGAAAGCAGTTCTCTGAGAGAAAATCACAGTAGTAAATGCCCATATTAAGAAAACAGAAAGAGCTCAAATAACCTAATGTTAAAACTTAAGATCCTATAAAAAGAAGAGCAAGACAAACCCACAACTCACACAAGGGTGGAAATTATAAAGATCAGAGCAGAAATCAATGCAATGGAGATTAAAAACAATATAAAAAGTCAATAAATTGAAGAGTTGGTTTTTTGAAAGAATAAATAAATTTGATAAACCCTTAGCTTGTGTTGTTAAAAAAGGAAGGAAAAGGTTCAGATTCATGCAATTAAGAGCAAAAAAGGTGAAGTTACAACAGATACAGCAGAAATCCAGAAGATTATCAATACCTACTTCAAAAACGTGTAGTCTCATAAAATTTAAAACACAGAATAAATGGATAGATTTCTAGATACATATGAATTACCAAAGTTGAATGAGAAAATATAAAAATTCTAAACACCCTGGTTATGATCTGCAAAATAGAAAGCATAATTAAAAATTTGGCAACAATGAAAAGACCAGGTCTTGAAGTCTTCACTGCTGAATTCTACAAGACATTTAAAGAAGTATTGCCACTACTCTGTAAATTTTTCAATAAAATTGAAAGGGAAACAATACTTTAAAATTCATTTCTGGAAGCAAGTGGTACTTTGATTCCAAACTACAGAAAGACCCGCCCCCCCAGATAAATAGAACTACAGGGCAATCATCCTAATAAACATAGATACAAAAATCCTCCATAAGATACTGGTGAATAGAATGCAAGAATCATCAAGAAGATCATACACCCTGACCAATTCAGATTTACCTCAGGGATGCAAGGAGGGATCAACACAAGCAAATCATTAAGTGTAATACAATATATTAACAGAATCAAGGACAAAAACCATATGATTATCTCCATAGTTGAAAAAAAAAAAGCATTCAACAAAATCGAACATCTAGTCAGTATAAGAAATATCCCTACAGAAAATTGGAATAGATGGTCTTTATCTCAACTTGATAAACCTATCTATGAAAAACTAACAGCCAACATCATACTAAATGGTCAAACACTGAGAACCTTCACACTAAAATCAGAAACAAGACAAGGATTTCTACTATTACCACTCCTGTTCAATATAGTTCTAGAAACATTAGCCATGGCAATTAGACAAGAGAATGAAAAGCAATAAAGATAGGAAAGGAAGAAGTTAAACTTATTATTTAGGATTGGGGATTTAGCTCAGTGGTTCTGACACATGCTTCTCAAGTTCAAAGACCAACGTTTGATCCCCAGTACCAAAAAAAAAAAGTCATTATTTGCTGGCAATATGATACTCTACATAGAAGACCCAAACATTTGCACCAAAAGAATTGTAGACTTAATTGAAAGATTCAGTGGAGTAACTGGATACAAGGACAACACTCAAAAATCAATAGCCTTCTTCTACACAAATAACAGACTCATTGAGAGAGAAAAATAGGGAAACAATTCTTTTCACAATAGCATAAAAATGAAATATCAATCTAACAAAGGAAGCAAAAGACTTCTGCACTGAGAAATACAGCACTCTGAAAAAAGTGATTGAATAGGATATAAGAACATGGAAAGACGTTCCTTGATCCCAGGTAGCAAGAACCAAAAGAATGAATATAGCCACATTTCCAAAATGGTTATACAGATTCAATGCAATCACTATTGAAATCCCAATGGTATATTTCATAGAAATAGAGAAAACAATCCAAAAATTTTTTAGAACCAGAAGAGACTTAGAATAGCAAACCAAATTCTAGGCAATAAAGACAAGGTGGGGGGAATCCTCATTATCCTCAATTTAAAACTATACTATGAAGCCACAGTGATAAAAACTGCATGGTACTGTCAAAGAAACAGAGCTGGAGATCCATGGAATAGATAAGAAGATGCAGAAACAATTCCAGATGTACTCAGCCACCTCATCTTTGACAAAGGAGTCAACCATCCTATTGGAGGAAAGATAGCCCCTTCAATAAATTGTTCTGGAGAACTGGGCTTCAACCTACCAAAGATTAAAACTAGACCCCTATCTCACCATGCACTAAATTAAAAATCAAGTGAATTAAATAGCTAAATATCAAAACAGAAACTGTAAACTTGCTGAAAGATAATTTAGGTTGAACTCTCAAAGTCATTGGCATAGGAAAATATTTTATGAACAAATCCTCAGTAGCACAGGAATGAGCACAAATGTTCAACAATTGGACTCTCATCTTATTATAAAGCTTCTGCACTGCAAGAGAAACCATCAATAAAACTAAGAGGCAACCTACAATGTGGGAGAAATTATTTTTACCATCTGTTCCTCATACAAAGTTCAACTATCTAGAATATATAAAGAACAAAAAAAAATCAGACCCCCCCAATACAAAGACATGATTAAAAATGCACATGTAATTTTAACAGACATTTCTCAGGAAAAGAAGTAAAAACAGGAAATAAATACATGAAAAATGTACATCATGGGTCAATTGAGTTATGCAGATGAAAACAACACTGAGATTCCACTTCATCCCAGAAAGAATGGCTGCTGTCAAGAAATCAACCAATAACCAATTCTTGCAGGGTTGTGCGGAGAAAGAAACCCTTCTCCATTGTTGGTGGAAGTCCAGTTTGGTAATACTGTGGAAATCAATATGCAGATACCTCAAAGAGCCAGGATTAGAAATCCCATTTGATGTAGCTATTCCTCTGCTATTCCTAGCTATTCCTCTGATGCACATCTGCCCAAAAGAGTTAAAAGATTTGTACCACAGTGATTGATACATGCACACCCATGTTGATAGTGGCACAATTTGTAATAGCCAAAACTTGGAAACAGTCCAATTGCCCATCAATCATGGATTGGATAAAGAAGATGTGGTTTTCCTATAAAATGGAGTATTAGTCAGCCATAAAGAGCAGGAAATTACAGACTTTTATAGCTTCATGGATGCACGTTGAGGTCATACTCTTAAGTGAAATAACTATGACACACTTGTGTGAATATCAAATAGTTCCTCTGGTGTGAAAAACTAAAGTGTAAATAAGGCTCAAATTGTATAATTCATAATGTAAAAATAGGAAGAAAAGGCTAAAGGAGTAGAGGAAGTGGGAATGGTAGGGGAAAGGAAAGAAGGAAAAAGGAAAAATATGAGCCAGGCATGGTGGTGCATCCCTGTAATCCCAGCACTCCAGAGGCTGAGGCAGGAGGATTGCTGTGAGTTCAAGATGAGCCTTGGCTACATAGTGAGTTCCAGGTCAGTCTCAAGTACATAGTGAGACCCTGTCTCAAAAAACAAACAAACAAAAATTGGAAACAAAATCTTTGTAATAAGTAAGGGTGGAGGAGATGAGGGGAGGAGAAAGGAGTTGGGAAAAAGTAAGAACCAAAGTACATCATGTAAAGGTACAATATCCCAGTGATGAATGTAACTGCATTATATAACTAAAATATAGCAATCAATTTACTGGAAACAATTATAAAACATAAAACTAGATTCTCCAAAAGACCTCAACTGTCTTAAATGCCGTAGTAAGTGTGGCATATGAGAGGCTGGTGGTATGGATTGTAAAAAAGTATTTACCTATAGAAAAGAATATAGAAAGGTTAAGAAGATTTTGATCTAGTTCAGGAAAGCAGGAGCCAAGTTCAGGAACAGATAGAGCTATCACCATTAAAGACTGAGATTTTTGTATTTGATTTTAATGTGGGGGGTTTGCAATTGTCATCTAGGGATGCTTTCATCAGGTCAAGATGGTTTTATTGTCCTTATATCTCAATTCTGAGTATAGTATATCCAGGTATTGTTTGAAAATGAATGTAATGTTTTTGTTTGCCACAGTCCAAGGTCCTTGGCATTTCTATAAAAATCCTTCCAGGTAAAATTAATTTACAAATATGCAAAGATTAACAAATGGCAGGTTTCAAGAGGATCAGAATAAAATATGTTTGTACTTGAAGGGGACCTTTGGTGCTGTATTCCTATAAGGCAAGAAATGGTATCCTCTAAAGTATGAGAGCTGATTAGATCATCTAGTTATATATGCATAGTTTTTGCACATAGCTTGTATGGTGCATAGCTCTCTGAGACTCAACAACCAGTCCTCATGCGGCCTTAAAAAAAACAGTAGTAAAACAACCATAACTCCTCACATTAAATCCCCTTTCTGGGAGGAACCAAATCTCACATTCTGTTCACAGAGTCAAGAATTTGCCACCACTTTCAGAAAGTGTCACAAAACTATCAAATCTGTCTATTGTCAGATTATTTACTTTTCCAAAAAAAAAAAAACATGTTTTCCATAAATGCCCCTAAGAAGTGATTTGTTCTCTCATAAGTTCTTCTATATATTCTCACCCTCTATGAAGATGACATATAAGCTTCAAATTCCAATAATCATGTCACATTTTTGCTGACCACAAATATATACATAATTAAATCTTGTTTTCTTATGTACTAATCTTTTTGTCAATTTACTTTGCAAGCCCCACCAATTTTTCCTCATTGAGTTTATTGGTACTTTTGTGTATACAGTATGGCTGCATTCATCATTGGGATCTTGTACCTTTACATGACAGGTCTTGGTTCTCATTTTTTCCCCATACCCCTGCGTTCCTTTCACCCCTCCACCCTTTTCTATTTACAAAAACTTTGTTTTCATTTTTCTCATATTTTTTTTTCTCTTATTTCCTTTCCCCTACCCTTCCCACTTCCCTTACATCTTTAGCCACTTCCTTCCTACTTCACACTGTCAATTATATAATTTGGATCTTATTTACACTTTTAGCTTTTCACACTAGAAAAATTATTCAGGAGGAAACCCCACCAATTGAATTTAAAGGTGTAGAGAAAAAGAATAGATGAATATTATATTACATAAAAATAGAATTTCAGTGTTAAGTCCCTCTTTTCAATATAACTACATAGCCAATTGAAGATTTATGCTATATGATGAATACATCATAATTTTGTTATATTTTAAAAGGCAAAACCACATGAGGCACTGTTTTAATCAATGATTAGAATATCCCTGCACACCTGATGAAATTCATTGGTCTTCATAATATTATTATTCTTTATTTTTCCTGCTTCTTCCTACAGATTGGCCAAGTGCATGAACATATGACTACAACAAAAGAACTCCTATGCTGATCAATATTTTTTCAAGAAACATCAAGCAGTACAGTAAAATTGGACAAAGCACAGACACAATTGAATATAAATTCATTAAATAAAAAAAAAGGTCTTTAACCTTCAGGAAAATCCTCCAGAATCCACTCAAGGATATTTTGTGATCTGCTTTTCAAGAATGAAAATTTAAAAAACAAGAAAAACAGGAAGCCAGCCCTTCTAGTCAATAACATCATAAGCTCAAAATGCCAAGAGAACATGACAGACAGCTCCTCCTGGAAAAGAGCATGTAACCTGGAAAGAGGCATGATGACCCTTCAAGTCCTGATCAAAAGAACCCTACAAGTTCTCTCTTACCACCAAATAACTAAGCTTCTCCTTTTTCTGGTTCTATAAATTACTTTGCACCAGATGATCTAGGAGGAAATACTGAGCTCCTTTTAAGTTCCTGTCCTTTTTGTCCAGTGGATGCTCAAGGAAAGTTTTTCTTTTTGCAAAGACCTGATTTATAATATTGGATTCAGTGTGCTTAAGCAGTGGGTTCTTGCTGAGAGGAATACATTTTAATACAGGAAAGTAACAAACATTTGCTTAGGGCCTATTAATTTTAAATAATATTACTTGGATTTGTTTATTTTCATAAGAATGCTGCAAGTTAGGAATCTGATTTCACAGCAGGAACTTGAAGGGTATCTAGTGTGAGTTACTTGTTTAAGGTCTTGCATCTAGTAAGTCGTAAGAGGGAATTCAAACATTTTCAATACATGTGCCTTTATTTTAAAAAGCAGTCTGTTTTGAGTTTCTCTTTACTGATAGGTCATGAATTTTTATTCTTTATTAATAAGAAAGTCAAGGAATTTCCTCTTCATGTAGGAATGAGGGAGTTGAGAAAAACCCCTGCTAGTTAGCAACTTACACTCAAATTGCTTTTACCAGCTGTAGTTCCTACTAAGCACCCGGTTCAGCAAAATAAGGAAATTTAGTTTCAGGATAAGAGAATCCCAGTGTGATTAAACTTGAAAAAAAATTCAGGGAAATAACTATTTTGCATGAGTCTATTTCCAAAGGAAGTATCAGTCGGGACTGTTGCCAACTAAGCAGTTCTATCTGCTCAAGAAAATATAAATCATTGATGAAGGAAACAGTGAAGAAGGCTCCAATGAATTTAGTAGCTATTTGGTAGCTGTCCTAGTTTAATATCTTGAGTTACAGTACAATAAAGAAAAATATAGAAAGTAATTAAAGTGAAAGCAAGCACAAGTAGTATGTACTGAAAACTCATGCAAGATTTTTCCAACAGATGAGAAGATACAGAAAGAAATATGATGCATCTAGGAAAGGTCATTCTAAAGAAAAGCTATGTAAGCAGGGAAGAGAACTGCCCAACAACAAGCACACTGTGGTACCTGACAGTAGCTCAGGTTAAAACAAGAGGCTGAGCCTGACTGCCAGAAATCTTAAATTTGGAACAAAGATGTATTTCAATCATACTTTTAAATGCATTTTTTAAATTGAGTTTTCTATATGTGTCCTGCTTTAAGTTTATTTTATCAAACTGCTCATAGGAAAAAAAATATTTAATGTCACTAGAACCTGACCATGTTACATGTTAATATATCTTTTAAAAATGACAATTTTTTCCTAAATAATAAAGTACTGAGAATATGATACAGTGGCAGTTAGAAATTAGTAATATTTAATGTATGGTTTTTATTATTAATGCCTGCCTATATATGTCTGAGAACAAATTTATCAGAATTACACTTTTCTTAACATGACACAATCATCATTCCTATAATTTATTACTATTTTTATTTATATGAACATATCTTTTTTAAAAAAATCATTAGTACATGTTTTAAGTGTATAATAATTACATTTGTTTTGGTGAGTTAGTACATGTACACAACAAATCGTTCTATTTTTCCCTTTTCCCTCCTACAACTTTTAAAATTTCTGTTATTTTAATGTATGAATGTGTTTAAGATATATAAATATTTCCCAGCTATTGGGTATTTCAGCTTTTTCCCTGTGACAAAAATCCTTTTGTATTATCTGCATGCACACCAGTAACTTTTTTTATTAGTCATTAAGTTTATTGGTGCACTTTAGGTATACAGTATGTTCATATTTGTATGTTCACATGATACATCTTGTGAGAAACTGAAAGTGTAAATTGATATGAAAATATGTAATAGATAAGGTGAAATAGGAAAAAAAAAGAGGTCCAAAGGAGTTGGGGAAGGAGAAGTGGAAGGGATTGAGGAAAGGAAGGAAAGGAAAGGAATAAATATGAGAAATGGAAAAATAGCCTTTTGAAATGGGGAGATGTGGAAGGGTTGAAGGGAGGGCAGGGAAATGGGGGAAAATGTAATTATTTTATCCGGTTAAATTTTCAAGCATTCTCATTCAAAATGATGTATACATATGTTATACATATCACATACTGCCTTCTTAGACTATCCAGTCTCTCTCCACACTGTTTTAATGACAGCTTTGTTCAAATGGATTCACACAGGTTATACCATTGGTTCATGCTCAATTGATAACATCTAAGATGAAAATATAATTAGCAATCAAACAGTATTAATAAAAACTTAGATCATTGGTGCTGGTAGACTGATAGGGTAAAACAGTCCTGCTCTTTTCCCCACTCCCATGTCCCCTGGCTCTCGTTTTTGTAGCAGCAGTTCTTGGTTTGAATACAGGCCCTGGATGGCAAAATTTCCCCTTGAAGCTTGGGGGGAGCGGATGCTGAGCAAGAAACTGAGGCATGTGGATAGATTGGGAAGATTTGTAATTGGAAGAGGGGAAGCAGGATAAATTCCTCTGAGGACAATTTACTTGAAGAGAACTTCAGTAATATGACTACCAAGTTAGTGGGAAAGTTACTAGAAAAGCTTCGGGTGATGCTTACATCTTAAGGCAAAGCAGACATTCAATATTTTCAGAAACTGCCAGAAGTACACAATATAGATCCTACAGGTATAGAAGCATTTGCTGTGTTGATCTGATATAATAATATAGATCACGAGTGTCCGGAACTAAGGTAGTTAGAATAAATGAGAATAGAAAAGCATCATTTAAGAGGCGGAGCTTACATATCTGTAAAATAAATAAAACAGATCTATTTATTGATAAGAGCAAAATCAAAGAATCCAGTTGGAGAAATTTTTATTATCTTATGTAAAACCCTGGGCAAATGACCTGGGTCATACACAAAATAAGTCAAAACAGATTAAGAAGAAATGAACCTACATTTTCCAAAATTAAGGCAAGTGAATGAAAGAAAAAGGCATGACTTTAATATGATAAAGTCTTTTTCATCCTGTAGTATACCAATGTCCATGAAATAGTGCATCTGAGTTAAAAGGATGTTCTCATTGAAAGAGGAACAACATTTCAGCTAAGAATATATTTATTTCACATTCATTATCACAAGCATTGTAAAGTGGTCAGTGAATCAGAAATTAGTATAATTTATACACTTTTAGTCTCACTGTAGCTGTTCTTTTCATTGCCTTGAATGTACATGCTTCTTATACTTCCTAAATTGTTATTTTAACTATCTTAGCAATGACAAACTTGACTACATAAGGGCTAAAGGTGTAGGGAAAGTGAGAAGGGTAGGGGAAAGATAATAAGGGAAAAGAAAAAAATATGAGAAAATGAAAAAATGGAAATAAAGAGTTTGTAAATGGGGAGGGGAGGAGGGGGTGAAGGGAGGGCAGAGACAGAGGAAAAATGAGAATCAGGACCTGTCATGTAAAGGTACAAGATCCCAATGATGAATGTAACTGTACTACCTAAAATATACCAATAAACTCAATGAGAGAAAATAAAAAACAGAAAGCATGAATAATATTAGACAGTTTGCTCCACTCTTTACTTAAAAGCTTAAAAGCATTTTGATAGTAATAAAAATCCTAACAAGAAATAAGAGAACTGAATTAAAACATTACTTTGCAAATCATTTTCTTTAAATAAAAGCAATACTGCTAGTATTTTAATTTTTGGTTGCATTACTTATATACCAGCAAAATAATTAAATTTAATTATTTAAACCTCATTTTAAATGAACTATTTTTCTGAACATATTCTTTCTTCATATGAGCCTGAAATTTTGGAATATATCATAAAGTGCATGTATGACCCATCCAGAAAACATATGTTGGATACTGAACTTATAATTGTTCTCCATTTTATACCAATGCCACTGTATTTTGTTGCTGACAAAGCTATGCTCCATGTATAACCTCATATTTACACATATTGAATGTTATGCATGTATTCTCCCTTATATTCTAGTCACATAACCTTAAAACATCAGTGTAATGTTTTAACTATGTGATATCTATAAGCTGAGTCTTTCTAGCCAGTATTCAAATGAAGAATTAAGCCTGACATGGTGACACATGCCTGTAATCCTCAATCTAGCAGACTGAGACAGCAGAACTGCAAGTTCAATCTCAGCACAGGCAACATGTTGACCTAAATGAGCCTTTGTCTCAAAATAAAATAACAAGGATAAAGACTGGAGGGTGGGGGTCTCAGTGTGAAGGCTGTGAGTTTAATCCACAGCACTGGAGAAAAAAAGGAGCTGTATTCTTAATATATCCAACACAGAGGTATTGGACAAGAAGCAAATAAAAGAATATAGTGAAGTCTTTTATTCTTGCAACATTCTGATATATCTTTTTCTACCACACAATTTTGAGTTTTTAATCCATATGAAACATTTTTTCTTCTTTTTGCTGGAAAAAAAATCTTTCCAACATTCAACAATTAGTTAGGTTTTCTGGGTCAATTTTAAAAGACTGTACACCCATTGAAACTTATTTTAATTTTCTCCAATAGGACAAAAGTATGCCTATAAAATACAAACTCTAATGGAAAAGTACATACTACATTCCATTGGTGAGAAGGCATTTGGGATGTTTGTTGTAATATAATACTTTAGGAAAAAAGTGACCTGATTAGAGATAGTTGGAGAGGAGAAAACATCAGAAAAGTTCAAGAAATTGACATATATACTGACACACTATAGAAAATATATCAAATAAACTTTGACACAACTCTCCTAACTGCCCTTCAAACTCTCAGCCTATATTTGGGATATGTTTATTTGTCTGGAATAATGAGAAGAGAACTAGACTTACTGCCTAGGTTTGTATTAGTCAATGACTGACAAAGCTCATAGCTTTTTTCTTAATTTTCTTAGTTTGATTTTATCCAGTGAATTCTGCCAGAATCCTGTCCTATTTTATAATATTACTCTGATAATATTAATACTTTCCAGAAATGCAATCTCAAAGTTCTGATGCCATTGTGTATAGTAGCAAACCAAATTAGTGTCAATGTCTTCATTTCTCAGAAATGGGAGAGAAGAAAATGCTGAATTGTCTTAACTTCACTAAACTCTAAGGCTCATTTTCTCCTCTCTTAAATTTCCCTCTATCCATGTTTTTTGTTAAATGCCAGCTGATAATATAAATAAGGAATAAAGAAAATATTTGGTGATAATGTAGGAACAGAGTTTTGAGTAAGGACACTGACCAAGAGTCGAGTGCAATTCTTATTAAACAAGTCAGTGTTTTGAACTTATACTTTGAACCAACCCCAAGTAGGGGCCAGAGGATTTTCAAAGATATATTAGGAATGAGTCTCACATGGACTACTGTAGGTCAGAACATGGGTCAACAGTAGTTCTAGTCAGTGCAAGGAAATTGGAACTAATAATACTGTTGTCAAAGAGATTCAGAATCACCTGGAACTATCCTAGTGCAGCCATGCTATGGGTAACAGTGAAGTAAATGCCATCCACTAGAGCAGAGGAATTTAACAAATTATACAATATAAAATAGTTATAAATTGCATATCAGGGAAACATAAATAAACTATTAAAAGGATTAGTAGGTGTTGATAATACACTAGAAGTTTTATACTCTTTGTTTTTCATAACACTTAATAATGTCTTGCAATAAAAACTCCAAATGTTTTGTCTTTTTCTACACCAGAAGGTGAGCTCTTCAAGTACAGAAGACATTTGTCATCTTTATGTCTAGTAGGTTGAATAACACATATTTATGCAAATTAATAGACTACACGTATAGGAGGATGAAAACAGAATTAGTAAGAGTATTTATCATATATATGAATTCCATGAGAAAAAAATGTTATTTATAGGGAAGTTACAATATTTGGTGTGTAGAAAATGCTATCATTGTATGAGATGGAAAAATAATAATGAATGCCTTTTATTGAGAAAGGATGCTTTTTTAGAAGGCTGTTAACTGAGGAAAAGTAGGAGAAAATTGCACTTAGATAAATTAGGAACGCTAATAACAGAGAAGTATATTGGAAGAATAGGCAAGGTATGAGAAGTGTGATTGAGCTGGACTGACATAAGTTTGAGGGAGAAGATAGCAGTAGCTATCTTGCCAGAGAGATAGTGAGAGTAAGAGGGAAATAAGGAGCTGAAAGCCAAGAAATAAACTAGTAAAGACAAAGTATAGCAAAAGGAGCAATGAATTATTACATTTATTTTATATTAAAGATTAACAAAACTGCTGACAAAAGGTCAGGTAATTAATCTTTTAGGCTTTGTAGGATATACTGAACTTTGTTATGGCATGAAACAGCCTTCAACAATTCACAAATAATTGTGCAGGGCAGTTTTATAAAATTTTACTCAATGGACAAAGAAATTTGAACTTTATATAATTTTATATGTGAAAGCATTTTTTTATTTTATTCAACTCATACCTTTAAACACCAAGCTTGACTTGTAGGAGATTTTAAAAATGTGATTTGTCAAATTTGACCCTTGTTCTCATGAGCCATGTACCTTGCTTTGTAGGAATATTCATAGATAGGTTTCTATATAATTTGCATTCTCTCTAGTAAATATGTACATTACTATATACATAACCACCATCTCTTTAAAAATATTAGTATTAAAGAAAAGCAAACCGCAAAACTTAGTAGCAATTTAAATGTTTAAATATCAGTTCAATGAATAGGGAAAAATCTTTCCCTAATGATTATAAACACTTATCCAAGGTTTTCTTTTTAAGAGGCTGTACGAAAAACAATCTTTTAGAAATATTAGCACTACTTCAACTGAACAATTATAAAAAGGTGAAAAATTCAGCTTTAATATACTAGAGAAGTCATCAAACAATTTCAATTTTAGCCTCCAGATATTTATTTTTCCATCAAAACAAATAGCATGAATGGTGCAGGCCCCGGCCAAAAACTTGCCCAGACACCAGCATCTGAGCAGTGCAGACACCAGCCAAAGGTCTGCCTGGAAAACAGCTGTACAGGCAGGAAGGCCCAAGTCAGAACCCACCCAGATACCAGCAGCTTGGGCAGGTGTAAGCCAAAGGAGAGCCTGGAAAACAGCTGCATAGGTTTGCAGGCCCCATCCAGAGGCCTGCCAAGATACCCTTAGGAAGTACACACAAGAGCCAGCTAGAATCCTGCCCAGAAAACAGCTCAGCTTGGAAATCCAGAAGGCCATCATTCTGAACCCAGGAAATGGCACAGTGGTGAGAAGCAGAGAGAAAGTCTTTCTGAGGCTTGTTGAAAACTGAAGCCCACTGGGTGAGCAGAATCACTTCAATAAAGGTACAGTAGACAGAAATGGTTGAAATGAGAAGACACCTAAACAAGTCTCAAAAACAGACTTCCAGATCACTAAAGACAACCCCAGGGGACAATAAGATGGAAAAATCTGAAACACAAAGAGGTGGTCAACCTGAACTGGCAACGAAAGAGAATCTGGTAAAGTAAAATCAGAAATAATTTCTCAGATATCAACAAAGATTGTGTCCCTAGTGAAAAGCATAACTAATAACTCTAGAGCAGACACAAGTAAAAAAAAAAAATGAAAAGCTGAGGAACATGACAGAATCCCAGTATAGAAACAATTTGAATTCATAAAAATGATGCAAACAGATTTCCAGGAGATTAAAAACTCCATTGGAAGTTTACACAGCAGAAAGAACCAATATGAGCACAGAATATCACATATAGTAGAAAGGATTGTGATCAATGACCAGAAAGAGAAAGATTTCTTAAAATTCACAAGAGACAACCAGAAAGCAATCCAGCAGCTCCTAGATGATAAAAGAATAACAGAAGACTGACAGGAGTTAGTGAAGAAACAGGAGAAAATGTAAATAACACAAAAAAATGTACACAGAAGTAATGACAGAAAACTTCCCTATTTTCTGTCAGAGAGCAGGGGAAAAGAACTTCACATACAGTTAAGTGAGGCATATAGGACTCCAAGTACCCATGATTAAAAAAAAAGTCTATACCTAGGCATATAATATTTAGGATTCTAGAAATCCAACAAAAGAACATAATTCTATAAGCAGTGAGAGAAAAGAAACAAATCATATACAAAGCAAAGCCCATCAGAATCTCAGCAGACTTCTCAACAAAAACCCTCAAGGTAAGAAGAGCCTGGAGTGACATATTTCAAGCCCTAAAGGAAAATAACATAAAATCCAGACTAATGAAACCTGTCAAACTATCTTTCAAAATTTATGGAGAAATAAAATACTTTCCTGACAAAGAATACCTGAGGAACTTCATAAATACCAAACCAGCACTCAAAAAATCTTTAAACAATATCCTAGGATTACAGCCCCAGGAAGTACAGCAGATTAAGTCCATCAGGCATGACAATAAATTAAATGCAAAGTTAAAAATACAAAAAAAGAATAGCATGACAAAGATAAAACATATCAGTTATAACTACCAGTGCCAGTGACCTCAATTCACCAAGAAATACACTGGCAGAGTGTGTAAAGCAGTAATGCTCAACAATATGCTGCATACCAGAAACACACAATTTAAAAAGAAACTCATAGACTGAAAGTTAAAGGGTGGAAAACAATACTCCATGTGACAGGAAACTGAAATAAAGCAGGAGTAGCTATCCTATTTTCAGATAAAATGGATTTCAAACCAACACTAATTAAGAGAACAAGGAAGCTTGCTACATCCTTGTAAAGGGAAAAATCCAACAGGAAGAGATGACAATCATAAATATATGTGCACCAAACACTAGTACACCCAACTATATACAACAAATATTAATGTATGTGAAAAATACAACAAGCACTAATACAATAGCAGTGCAGGACCTCAATACCCCACTGTCACAAATAGCTAGACCAACTAGATAAAAAATAAAAAAAGAAATGCTACAAAGCAAATTCTTGAACAAACGGACTTAACAGATGTTTCCACAGAATTCCACACCACAAAATCAGAATACACATTCTTTTCAATTGTACAGAGCACATTTTCAAAAATAGACCACACAATTGCTCATAGATCATGTTCAAGTAAATGCAAAGTAACTGAAGTTATCCCTTGTATATTATCACATCATAGTGAGATGAAGTTGGACATCAATAACAGAAGAAAATACAAGTATTTCATAAACACATGGATCTTGAAAAACAAAATCCTAAACTACCAATGGATTACAGAGGAAATTAAAGAAGAAATCAGTTTCTACAATTAAATAACAATCCCAATACAAAATATTGGAATTTATAGGATACAATGAAAGAGTTTTACAAGGTAAATTCATAGCAGTGAATGTTCATATTGAGAAAGCAGAGTGAGCTCAAACAACCTAATGCTGAACCTCAAGCTTCTGGAAAAAGAAAAGCAGTATAAACCCAAAGCTCATACAAAGGAAGAAATTATAAACATTAAATCAGAAATCAAAGCAATGAAAAAAATACTAAAAAGAAAAGAATGAAGCAAAGAGAGTAGGTTCTTTGACAGGATAAGCAAAATTGACAAACTGTGAGCTAACCTTATCAAAAAAAGGAAAAAAAAAGGCCAAAATCTATGCAATTAGGAATGAAAAAGTGAAGTTTCAAGAGGCTCAGCAAAATAAGAGGATCATTAATACCAACTTTAAGAAATTATATATGAATAAGACAGAAAACACAGAAGAAATGGACAGATTCCTAGTTACATATAAATTTCCAAAGTTGAACAAATACCTGAAAATTCTAAACAACCTGATATCAATCAATGAAATTGAAAATGTAACAGAAACTTACCAATGAAGAAAAGCCTAGGTTCTGATGGCTTCACTGCTGAATTCTACAAGACATATATAGAATTTTTGCTAGTTCTGGTTAAACTTTTCAATAAAATTGAAAGGGAAGCAATACGCCCAAATTTCTAGAATACTTCCAAATTCCTGGAAGCAAACAGGAAAAGACCCAACCAAAAAATAGAACTATATGCCAATTTTATTAATGAACATAGATACAAAATTTCTCAATAAGATACTGGCAAACAGAATTCATAAGATCATCAAGAAGATCATGTACCTTAACTAAGTTGGGTTCATACCAGGGATGCAAGGATGGTTCACCATACACAAATCAATACTTGTAATACAGTATATTAACAGATATTAGGGGAAAAAACCTAATGATCATCTCAATAGCTACAGAAAAAGCATTCAATAAAATCCAAAATGAATTCATGATAAAAACCTACAGAAAATTGGAATAGACAATCTCTATCTCAACCTGATAAAAATCATCTATGAAAAACCAACAGCCAAAAATCATACTAAATGGTAAAAATCCTTCCTGCTAATATCAGGAACAAAAGAAGGATGTCCACAATCATTACTCCTGTTCAATGGAAAAATTAGCCACAGAGATTACACAGAAGAAAGAAACAAAAGGAATAAAGAGAGAAAACAAGGAAATGTATTCATCATTATTTGCAGATGACATGATACTCTATATAAAAGACCCCAAGAACTCCACCAAAAGTTCTCTGTACTTAATAAACAAATTCAGTAGTGTAGCTGGATAAGAGGTCAACATACAAAAATCAATAGCCTTCCCATACACAAACATCAGACTCCCTGAGAGAAAAACTGGGGAAACAATTCCTTTCACAATAGCAATCAAAAAAATGAAATACCTAGGTATGAAGCTAGTGAAAGTAATCAAAGAGCTGTACTCTGAAAACTACAGCACTCTGAAAAAGGGGACAAAAACAGAAATCATAAAATGGAAAGATATCCCTTGTTCCTGGGTTGGAAAAACCAATATACTGAAAATGACCATACTTCTAAAACTGTTGTATACATTAAATGCAATTCCAATTGAAATTCTGACCTCCTACTTCACAGACCTTGAGAAAACAATCCAAAACTTAATTTGGAACCACAAAAGACCTAGAATAGTGAAAGCAATTCTAGGCAATAAAGAAAAGGTAGGGGGTATCACAATCCCTAACTTGAAACTATACTATAAAGCTAATATGAAAAAAAAAAACAGCATAGTTCAGGCAAAGAAAAAGATGCAAGGATCAGTGGAACAGATTAGAAGATGCAGAAACAATTCCAGACATATCCAGCTACCTTATCTTTGAAAAGATGCCAAATACCCTCACTGGAGAAATGTTAGCTTCTTTAGTAAATGATGTTGGAAAAATTGGGCTTCAACTTGCCAAAGATAAAACTAGACCTATATCTCTCATCATGCACTAAACTGAAATAAAAATAGATTAAAGTTCTAAATATTAAAACAGAAACACTAAACCAGTTGCAAAGGAGTTTATGTAGAACTCTTGAAAACATTGGTGTAGGAAATTATTTCATGAACAAAATCTCAATCACAGGTGAAAAAAGCATAAAAATTGGGATCTAAAAAACAGTTGGGATCTCATCTTATTAAAAAGCTTCTGCACAGTATGAGAAACCACTGACAGGGTGAAGAGACAATCGACAATCTGAGATAAAGTTTTTACCAAATGTTCCTCAGACAAAGGTCTACTATCTAGAATATATAAAGAACATAAAAAAATAGGACTTCATAAATTTAAGACTCAATCAAAAAATGGGCATCTGAAATAAACAGATATTTCTCAGAAAAAGAAGTAGAATCATCAAATAAACATATGAAAAAATGTTCAACATCACTGGTCATTTGTGAAATGAAAATGAATACAAGGCTGATATCGCACCTCATCCCAAAAGAATGGTTGCTATCAAGAAATCAACCAATAACAAATGCTGTTTGGATTGTCAAAAGAAAGGAATCCTCCTATGTTTCTGGGAGTGTAGACTGGTGCAACCTCCGTGGAAATCAGTATGGAGATACTGCAAAAAATATGATTAGAGGTCTCATTTGACTGAGCTATTCCCCTACTAGGTATCTTTCCAAAACAATTAAAATAATTTTACCAGAGTGATATATGTGCATCCATGTTCATAGCAGCACAGTTTGTAACAGCTAAAACTTGGAAACAGCCCATTGACCATCGACTGGAGACTGGATAGAGAAAATATGTTTATTTGTTTATTTGTTTTTTATAAAATGAAGAACGACTCAGCCATAAAGAATAAGAAACTAGAGACATTTATGTCTAAATAGATGCAGTTTGAGGCCACTGTCTTAAGTGAAATAATTAGGATATACAGATGTAAATACTGAATAGTTTCTCTGGTATGAAAGACTGAAAATGTAAATAAGGATTAAAATGTATATAGATAATGTGAAATATGGAAAAAGTTCCAAAGGGGAAGGAAAAGTGAGATGGAAAGGAGAATGGAAAGAAAAGAAAGGAATGGAAATGAGAAAAGAAAAATAGCATGTGTGACTAATAATTGATTTTACAATGGGACTGGATAAAATGGTTGCATGTTGTATTAGCAAATACAGAACTGATATAAATCATGCTTATACATAATTATACAAATTTTAACCATTTAAATTGTTAGCCCACCATCTTCCTATCCAAGTAGAAATTTTTATTTTTTGTATGCTAAATATCTTAGCCAAATATCTCTAGCTTACCTACCACAACCTCAAAGGCGGTCCCTAGGAGACAGCCTTTTCAATGTATCATGCATGCTGTGGAGTAGAGGTGTGGATGGGGAACCATAAGACACAGACCCAACTCTAAGTCTGGCAAAAGAGCTTGAGCTTTCTACATATACAGTAAAGTGAGATTACACAAATTTCATGCATGCACAATCCAAAAAAAAAGTCTTGATACCAAATGACTTGATGTCAAACAAAAACTGCAAACACTACCAGTAATTGAATAGCTACAAAATGTGTAACACTGAGTAAAAGTCTTATACATATGTTCTGTTATTTACAGTGTTTCTCAAAAGATATAATATCACCTTTCATTTTATGAGTAACAGAGCTGGGATGTAAACCCAATTTTGAACATATACAATGATTTTTCAAATCCATTGAGCTTCCAAAAACAAGGGATTCTGGTCAGAGAAGGAGAAATCCTCTTAGGTGGAGTATTATAAAATAGAATTAGTGTATCGATTTAGGTTTTAAAATAAGTTCAACTCAGCTCACTAACAATGGTTGTGGATTGTAAAGGATGTTAATAATTTCTTTTGTATAGCAGAGTGAAGTGCATGAAATAAAGAGTTTTTATGATCATTTCTTTCTGTACATAAATTCTGTTAAAAATTTTAGATATTTTGTCGATTTTTAATAGATGAAAATTATTATTTGGCCTTAAGAAGAAAGTGAAACCATGATCTGTTCATCTCAGTCATAAGAAGAAAACTTTGCAAGTTTACACTCAGGTTATACAAGAAGAGTTTTACTTTTCTTATCTCTGTTTACCCTTCAAAAATCCAGCTACAGCATTTGTATTTTTATGCATGTATATATATATATTTTTTTTTTGCTCCTGTACCTGACCATATTAATAATGTTCATATATTAATTGAACAATTTAAATCAAATAAAAACTGCAAAATATAGGATGCACCTTTTTCAGTATTTTATTGTATCATATCAGTTTTGAAAATAAGTTCTAAAACATTTATTTGTGTAATATAATCACAACCCTTTTGTTTCTTGCATCACTACTTCATCCTCATACACTCAACATCCAGATAATGCTCTTGGATGATCCTATTGTTCCACAGTCTTCATAAAAGCCCCTACCACTACAATCAAAAAATAAAAAGTGTTTAATCTTAAAATAAAATCACTCATTATATGTCTAAATTAGAAATTAGTCCTTTCAGTGCAGGGGCACCAACCAGGGTTTAGGAAACATGTGACATGAGAGGGCAGTGGTTTAACAATGAGTTTCACTTGCGGTGATGTATTAGGTTATTGACAAAAGTTATAACTGCCTCAGGAGGATGCTGAGGAATGAGTACAGAAACAGAGAAAACAGAGTATTAATAAAACAAGACAGAGATTTAGGATTTGACAGGTTTTTTCATGACACATAATTAAAAAGAAAGGAGAATGGCAAAATTGAATATTCAAGGTTTTGTGGTTATGTAAGTCTTTAGAAAAAAATGTGTAATCATCCAATATATGTATATACCAGTACTCCATCATTAATACATTTATTATTTATTGAAAACATAATGATTTTCAATTATGCAATTATATCACATATCCCTTCGATTTGTCCTTTCTTGTTTTTCAGACAATTTTCTCTTTTCTTTTTCATCCTTAATCTTACTCTCCATATCACCTTGATTCATATATTTTGCTGCTCTCTTTTTTTATGAAATTTTTCTTTCCACCAGGTCATCTTATTGGAACTAAAGATATATCCTGGAGGCTTTATTTCCAATTCTATTGCTAGCTTATCTTATAACTTGAGACAAACTTCAGCACTTCATCTAAGTGCTTGAATATCAGAGTTGAAAGGACAGCAAGATCGTTTACTCTAATATTCTCTCATTTTATCAAAGGAGAAAAGATGAAATTAAAGTTTGGAAAGGGGAAACTTCTACTGATGTCAAGCACCTTCTCACTAGGCAAACCAACCTAAAGACAGACACCCCAAATTCTATTTCCCACTATAATGAGCCCACTACACTGAGCGACTCTGATTTAAGTGGTGTGAAAATCACTGGGAAAATAGAAAAAAATCTATTTCATTTTTTTTTTCTATTTAAAGTGAGGTTTTCAAAGACCAAAGTTAGTAAGGCACACCTATATGGAAAACCAAATCTTTCTCAAATAATTTTATTTTGCCAATATTATTACATTAAAGGTTTAAAGTCTAAATGAATTCAGGTTTGTAAACCTTTATCTATGCAATGACAAAAAAACGCATGTTTTAATGTTGTATTTTATGCTGTCTTACTATGAAATGATTTGCAAATAAGTAGTAAGTAAAGTTATTCTAGAAATATCAAAATAGGTAAGGAAATTCCATGAGATTAGAAAGATATAGGACCTTTCCTCTATATCACCCAAGGTGAATAACAGAAAATGGATTTTTTTTCTTTTTTAAATTAATTTTATTAGAACATTTAAGGTATACAACATAATGACATTAATCACTGGAAATTTTCACCTTCACATAATCCATCTTTGCTCTTATTTTTGCCCCCTTTCCCTGCCCTCTCTTCATCCCCTCCACCCCCTTTATCTGCAAAGTCTTTGTTTCCATTTTTTTCTTTTACTCATACTAATTCCATTACCTTCTTTCTTTTCCCCTACACCTCCTACTTCCCATTCCTCTTTGCAACTTTTCTTCCTATTTCACATTATCTATTATACTTTTAGTCCTTATTTACACTTTCATTTTCTCACACTGTGAAATACGCATTCAGTATTTACACATGTGTGTCCTATTTAATTTAAATAAGAGTATCACCTCAATGTGCATCCATTTAGCTATAAATGTCTCTAGTTTCTTAAGAGTATCACCTCAATGTGCATCCATTTAGCTATAAATGTCTCTAGTTTCTCATTGTTTATGGCTGAGTAGTATTCCATTTTATTAAAAAAAAATTCTCCGCCACATCTCCAGTTGATGTGCAATTGGGCTGCTTCCAAGTTTTAGCTGTCACAAATTGTGCTGCTACAAACATGGCTACACATATATCACTGTGGTAGGATTCATTTAATTCTTTGGGGAAGATACCCAGCAGGGGGATAGCTGGGTCAAATGGGGCCTCCAATCCTAGATCTTTGAAGTGCTTCCATACTGATTTCCGTAGTTGTTGCACAAGTCTACACTTCCACCATTAATGGAGCAGGGTTCCTCCTGGTTCCCCATACCCCACCCAGCAATTGTTATTGGTTGATTTCAGGATAGCAGCCTTTCCTTCTGGGGTGAGGTGGAATCTCGGTGTTGTCTTCACTTGCATCTCTCCAATGACCAATGATGTTGAATATTTTTTCATATGTTTATTTGCTAGTTCTACTTATCGGTCTGAGAAATTTCTGTTCATTTCAGATGCCCATTTTGGCATTGGGTCTTTAAATTTGGGAGGTCTGATTTCTTTTAAGTTCTTTATATATTCTAGATACTAGACCTCTGTCTGAAGAAGAGCTGGTAAAAAGATTTTCCCACATTGCGTGTTGTCTCTTCATACTATTGATTGTTTCTCTTTTTGTGCAGAAGCTTTTTAATGGAAGACATCTCACTTGTTGATTGTTTTTGCTAGTTCACAGGAAACTAAGATTTTGTTCATAAAATATTTTCCTACACCAATATCTTTGAGTTTTAGCTAACCTCTCTTCCAGCCTATTTATTGCTTCTATTTTAGTATTTAGATCTTTAACCCATTTTTATTTCATTTTAATTCATGGTGAGAGATGCAGGTCTAGTTTTAATCTTTGGCAACCAATTTTTCCAACACCACTTATTAAAGAGGCTGTCTTTCTCCCAGTGAGGGTGTTTGGCACCTTTGTTGAAGATGAGGTGGATAAATGTGTCTGGAGTTTTTTTCTGCTTCTTCTAATCTGTTCCACTGGTCCTCAGGTTTGTTTCTTTGCCAATACCATGCTGTTTTTATCACGCTTTGTAGTATATTTTCAAGTTGGGGATTATGATACCCCCTACCTTCTCTTAGGTCTCTTGTTCCAAATAAATTCTTGTATTGTTTCTCAAGATCCATGAATTATGCTGCTGGGATTTCAATTAGGATTGCACTGAACTATACAGAGGGTTTGGAAGTATGGCCATTTTAACTATGTTGATTTTTTCTACCCAGGAGAAAAGGATATCTTTACATTTTATGATATCCTCTTCAATCTCTCTTTTTAGAGTATAGTTTCAAACTATAATTTTCAGAGTAGATGTATTTAATTTATGCTGTTAGATTGATTCCAACGTATTTCAATTTTTTGGATGCTATTGTGAAATGAGCTGTTTGCCCATTTCTCTTTTAGTGAGTCTCTTGTTTGTATATGGGAAAGCTACGGATTTTTGTGTATTGACCTTGTATCCAGCTACTTTGTTAAATTTGGCTATTAAGTCTAGAAGACTTTTGGTGGAGTTCTTGAGGTCTTCCATAAAGAGTATTATGTTGTCTGTAAATAATGACAATTTGACTTCATTTTCTATCTTTATTTCTTTTATTTCTTTCTCTTTCTAATTGCTGTGGCTAATGTTTCCAAAACTATATTGAACAGAAATGGTGATAGTGGACATCCTTGTCTTGTTCCTGATTTCAGTTTTTTTACCATTTAGTATGATATCGAGAATTTATACTTCAATAAGATGGAAAATAAAGAAGAAACAGTCAGATTTCTAGATTTATATGAATTACCAAAGTTGAATGAAGATTATCTAAGAATTCCAAATGCCCTAATATCAAATATGAAATTGGAAATGCAATTAAAAATTTACCAGCTAATAAAAGCCTTGGTCTTGATGGATTCACTGCTGAATTCTATAAGAAATTTATAGAGGAACTACTGCTTCTACTGTTTAAACACTTCACTGAAATTGAAAGGGAAGCAATACTCCAGAATTCATTCCTGGAAGCAAGCATTACCTTGATCCCAAAAGCAGAAAAAGACCCAACTGACAAAGAGAACTATAGGCCAATCTCACTAATGAACATAGATGCAAAAATTCACAACATACTATCAAATAGAATGAAGAAGATCACCAAGAAGATGATACACCCTGACCAAGTGGAATTCATCCCAGTGATGCAGGGATTATTTAACATACAGAAATCAATACAACTAATACACTAGATTAATAGAGCTAAGGACAAAAACCATATGATTATCTCAATAGACGCAGAGAAAGCATTTGACAAAATCTAACACACATTTATGATAAAAAACCCTCCAAAAATTGGAATAGATTGTCTCTACCTCAATCTGAGATAAGCCATCTATGAAAACAAACAGCCAGTATCATACTAAATGGATTTTCAAAAATAATAGAAAAGATTAGTGTTGAGTAATCTCCTAAGCATCAAGGGAAAATTGACTAAATGCCATTGGAATAAGACCCTGAAGAAGTGTGTAAAGAATGTTCTGTCCTCTTTGTGTCTCCAATGGCACAAATTAGACTCTCAATATTCAGGAATCTTTCACTTTCAGCCAGATCAACACTACTACTTCTCCCTCCACAATAATAACAACCCACTCTTTAGTCTATTTCTTGGCACTACAAGTACTGAAAATGCAATTTTCCTACTGTGATAAAGAGACAGATGGAAGCCCTTTAAATCTGGTGACATAAAGTTAAATATAATTTTTTAAAAGATACCATCAGTCTTCTCACTTGAATACCACAAATGAAACACTATTCCATCATACTTTAATATTTGAATGGAACACTCATACTTATAATAACAAAAATTATCAAGTTAAATTCTGTCATTTTGTGTAGCAGCACAAATCATTGCTATTCATTCAAAGATAAGTAAATAGAAAAGGAGAAAAATCACAACGTTGAAGTATTAGAGTCTATAATTTAAAAATTATAAAAGATTTGACATGTAAAATTATACTTTTATGAATTTTATGGTAATACTACATATGGAAAACTGAAAAAAAATATACAACATAAAGTATCATTAAAATATGAACAAATTCATTTAAAAAGCACTCACACAAAAAGATAATATTACCAACAATTGCATATGCAATATGGTCACAGAACACAATAAATGTCTGAGTTTCAAAACAATTATTATACTAAAATCAAATTGCCATGAACGTCCCTCAAAAATCTCTCCTGCCTTTTCACACATTTATCCCATTATTCCCACTTTCTGAAACAGCTCTGGAAGTCCTCTTTCATGAGTATCTTTAGTGGCATTGTTATGGCTGCCTTGATATTCTAAATGCATTCAGAACATTTATTTTTCTTGGTCATTTTGACTTTGGGGAAAAACCAGAAGTCACATGGTGGCAGTTTCAGTGAATAAAATGGATGAGGACAAACAGTATTTTTTTTTGAGGTGCTGGGTATCAAAATCAGGACCTTGCACTTGTGAGGCAGGCATGGTGCCCCTGAGCTAAATCCGTCACCTGCACAGTAACATTTTTATTTTAAATAAATTGCTGTGAACAGTTGGTCAATGAAGGATAAATAAACAATCTACTGAAAGTATAAATAAAAATTTACCTTAGTAAAAGCACATGGGCATTAGTCCCCATAAAATCCAAATACTCCTTATTTTGACACACTTTTACACACCATTATTGGCAATGTGTCTTTTCTGTGATAAAATTTATATAAAATTTAAATATTAATATTTTTCAATCACCCCTTTAATAGCTAGACATGTGAAATTTTCTTGCTTTCTGTTCCTTCATAGAATTCTGGGAATTTTTTACTTCTCAAGAAATCCTTACTTATTATCTTTTTTGTTGTTAATGTTGGTTGGCAATCCATCCCACTTTTGCCTACAGATGATTTTAACTCGCATGTGCTTTATTTAGGCTGCTGTAGTTGTTATTTGTGCAGCATCTAATTTGGCTTCTATTTAGGAGAAAGTGACCTGCTTCGAGGTCACCCTCCCTTTCTGGGAGGATTCACATTCTGTGCCTGATTGTTAGAGACATATAAAGGCCTTGACCCCATACCTACATGAGGAATGATTCTCAATGATACCTCTAAAGATATCCCTGGGATTAGCTGAGGCCTTTGTACCTCCACTGCTGCTCAGCTTCTCCATCTGGACAGGTCTACTAACTTCCCTTCTCCAAAGAATACACCTCAAGAACAATCATCAATAATCTTCCTATATACATCCATCTAGATACTAAGGATACCTGGACTGCAATAATCTGTGTTTTTCTTTTTTATTCTACATGAAGATTATAATTATTCTTGATTCTGTGTCTTCACGTTTGATCAATTTTAGAAATTCATATACTCTTGAAACTTTAACATTTACAATGTCATGTTCTATACAAATATGAGTATGATCAAAGTTTCATCATCTCTGTATACCCATGTACATATATATCTGTGTGCCAATGAAGCAGCCCTTTGGTATATTCAAACAAATTTCATTTTAAACTTACCCAGGGACACAAATCAATTGAATGATAGAAATTAAATGTAAAGGAGAAACATCATTCTTAATATATTAACATCCTAAAAAACATGAGAAACCACAGTTGCAGGAAGAAAGAAATGAACTTGGAATGAGATAAAGAATAGAACAAGTGAAAGGCATGAGGAAAACTTAGAGAGGATGACCAAAATTCTACTTATTGATCAGGATGCTGATAACATGGACATCTCATTTGTGATCAGTCATTAAACTGTACATTTTTTGTTTTTACCCATTTGTGCATATGCACTTAAAATATGAGTAAAAGAAGAAAAATGACAAACCATTATAAATGTGAGAAAATGGCTTCCAATGTATAGAAGCTAATTAGAGACACACTAGATATTTTGAATCAATAAACAAGGAGGTTTATTTAGCAAGTCTTGCTATAATAATTGGCTATTTCTCTTGACTCCATATACTAAATTGAATTTAAAACACATTAGATGTAAACATAAAATAAGGATATGATAACGGATTACTATTCAGGATATATGAACAAACATTCTGGTTTAAAAATGAACTTTAGATGTTTGCTTTTTTTTTTTTTTTTTTTTTTCCAAGTTTTTTTTTTTTTTTTTTTTTTTTTTTGTACCAGGGATCGTACTCAGGTCCTTGTGCTTGCAAGGTAGCCCCCAGAGGTTTGCTGTAAATGTAACAACAAACAATGGAAAAAAATAAAATGGGGCTACTAATGCCACATAAAAAAATGAACTTTTGACTTAAGTAGGAATATCTCAAAAGACTTGTTCACAAATGGTGAACAGGTGTGTGAGTAAAAATGTTCAACATCACTAATCATTGGGGAACTGTAAATTGAGACCAACATAAACTCACCCTGAGATACATAAGCTCACTACAATTAGAGTAACTATTATTGAAGCAATAAATCAATAAAAATAAAATAGCAAATGTTGACAAACATGTGAAGGGAAGGGAACACTTATACACTTCCGAAGAAAATGTAAATCAGCACAGCCATTATGGAAAACATTATGGAAATACTTCAAAGTACCAAAAATAGAATTACCATATGATTCGCCATCACCACTGCTAGATATATACCCAAAGGAAATGAAATGAGAATTCTGAAGAGTCATTTGCATTCCCTTGATGATTTCAATACCATTCATAGCATCCAAGAAATAGAATCAATATAAAAGGCCGTCACTTGATAATGGATAAAGTGTGATGCATACACAGAATAGTACACACTTTGACCTTTATAAAAAGGAAATACTGCCATTTGTAAAATTATACATAAAATGAGAGGACATTTCAATAACTGAAATAAGCCAGGCACAAAATGGCCAATACTACACTATCTCTTTCAAACACTGAACATAAACAAGTTGATTTTATGGAAATTGAGAGTAGAAAATGGCTACTAGGGGTTGAAAAGAAGAGGGAGGAGAATGGGGAAAGTCTGCTCGATGGCTACAAAGTTAAAGTTGGATGCAAGAAAAAGTTCTCGTGTTCTATCACAGAGCAAGATTGAGATAGAAAACAATAATGCATTATATATTTCAAAAATATATATGAGAGGATTTTGAATGTTATTTCCACAGAGCAATAATTGAACACTTACCCTTTGAGAAGTATTATACAATATGTGCATGTATTAAAATATCCCATGGAACCCCATAAATGTAGGCAGATATTATGTGTCAATTGAAAAATGAAATGATTGCTCTACTTAATTTGCTTATCAAAAACAAAACTTAAAGTTCATAAAGTAAAAGGAGACATTCAAATCTATTTAATCCTTCCAAAATTGTCATGCACAATATACAGGTAAATCTTACAAATCAATAATAAAGTACTCAAGAGACCTTTATAGCAAACTGCAAAAAACAATTTCACACATAGGCAAAACTTTCAAATCAAGTAATTTTACCTCTCTGCAAAGCTGTACTGCAAAGAAAATTCTCATCATATGGTAATCCAAATAATAGACAGTAACATTTTGGAAGTGTTTGCATTGCTAATGAATCTAAACAATTTGCAGTCCAATGTAAGTATATGCTTCAGAGAAATACTTTCAGTTATTTACTTAGGATATGTGTGAGAATGTAACAGAGTTGTTTATTAGAGCAAATGCAAATGTCCCAAGTACCCATTAATGGTTAAATGGATAAATAAGTTTGCATCCATTTATTTATTGAAAAATATGCAGGATAGCAAATAATAAACTGCATTTGCATTTATCAGTATAGTCAAATCTCAAAAATTCTACTACTTAGGAAATGCCTCCAGTCACTAAAAAGAAGCATGAAGAATAATTACAGTGAATTGAATTTCAAAAATCATAAAAGCTAAACTAAATGTTTAGAAATATATATATATATATATTAATTTTATAAAGAAAAATAAGAAATAATTTATAAAATAATCACAACAGTGTTTGCTTCCAGGGGGAGTATTTGGTGGATCTAGACTATGCAAAATATGCCTAAGCTACTAGCGATTTTCCATTTATTGAGCTTTAAACTGAGACCATAATGCATTGAGGAAAAACAAAACAAGCATGTTTTACAACATTTTAAATGTATGATGTATTTCACTTTAACCTTTTTAAAATGTAGCAACAAGAACATAGAAATGGATACACATATTTTGAAGAACACTTAAGATGCTTTCACAGTGAGGAGGTAAAGAGAGGTAGAGTTATAATTAAACAAAAATATTGGGGAAATCATTTTCATTGTTTTTGTTATTCTTAATAGGAGTTCTATCATGTGCAAATAATATTAAAATTTTTCCCCTAGAACAGATACAGGAGAGAAAGCTGTAATTTCAATAGTGCATGATCCAAGCAGGTGAGAGTTGATAAGTTTCAGGGGAGAAAAGTAATTTACAATAGTTTTCCAGCCACTAGTTGGAAAAGCCTAGATATAAACTGTCCCTTGCCATGAGGTCTGCTATAGGTAGCTAGTTTCGTCACTCCGTCTATCTGCTACTTCTTGTTAATGCTTTTAAAATTAACTCTAGTAATTGCCTTCTTAGCCTTTCTTTTGATCATTGATGACAACGGATTAAATGGCATTTTGTTCTGTAGGGCTCTAAGCCTTTGGTTCTTGTACATGACTGTACCACATGGCTCTGTATTCTTCTACCAAAAGAAATGCATCTTCTGTGCCCATAACCATAAACCATTCCTCAGTTAGAGAATGGATGATATAGTGGATATGAATCAGAACTTAAAATTAGACTTACCTGAGTCTGAATCTAACTATATGACTGCTCACCTGACCAAAAACACAAAAGCAAGTTAATAAGCATCATTTCATTTACCCTTAAATTGAAGGCAGTGACTCAGTGTTGTGAGAATTAAAAAGCAATGATCTCATAAAAAGTTTTAGACAATTACTCAGTGTTATGAGAATCAAAAAGCAACGACCTCATAAAAAGTTTTAGACAATTTTCATTTATGCATATAAAATATTTTGATCCTATCCATTTCCCCTTTTCCCTATTCCTTGTCACTTACTTAATAATATTCCCTCTATTTTCATGTTATCTTTGGTGGTATTGCATGTGTGTGTACATGCATGTGTATTTGTTTTCTAGATTCCATATATTAGAGAAAATATAAAAAATGTGTTTTGAGTTTGATTTGTTTCACTTAATATAGTAGTCCCCACTTCCTTACATTTTTCTGCTTAGAACCTAATTTCATTATTTTTATAGCTGAATAATACTCCATTACGCATTTGCGATATATATATATATATATATATATGTATATAAAATCTTACATTTTAATTGTTACCTCCACACTCCTACAAAAGAATAAAAAAGGCCCCTGTGCTTAGAAATTAGTTGACTATCCTCAGTATGCAGTTAACTGACATAAAAATCTTCAAAATTACAAAGTAGAAATACGCCTAATCCTCTCCTCCCTAACACCATACATCTGCAAAGATGTACAAATATGATAATGGCTATAAAACAATATAGTTCAAAATACCATAACAATATTTATTTCTATCATTTATCATATTGTCAGGCCTTCATCCGTTTCTCATGGGCAGGGTTTAGAAGGAAGAAATGAAAACTAAGCCTAATGAAGAAAGTTTATCAAATTCTCCATCAGTGACTAGTTCAACTTGCCCTATAATTAATTTTAGGAAAGAGAGCAATGTAGGAGTACTTCATAGCATAGAAAAAAATAACTCAAATTAACAAGAGTGAAGAATGTACTACATTTTCTGGGATTAAATGTGTAGCTACCTGTCCTCTGTGAAAGTAGCAGCATGGCTAAGAAGCAAGAGTCTGACAGAGTTAAGAAGTAAGTTTAGAAAGACTGCTTTTATGTTTATGTATTGATTTCTGGCATAATACAAGCTATATCTTATTAATTTTGAGGATGAAGTTCTTGGTTATATATTGGAAAGTGGAGAGCTTATTGGCAGATTTATAACCCTTATTGCTGTACATATTCACAAACTATCATTTGGTAAGAGTAAAATCTATCCTTGCCTGTGCTATGTTTTCTAAGACTTGAGAGCTTTACTTCTAAGTAAATGAATCGGAAAGCATTCTGTGCACCAAAGCACTGAAGAGAAGGATTAGAAATTTAAATGGGAAAATCTTCCCCCCAAATCTCATAATAAAGCATGCATCTGGAGTGCTTTACTATTTTGCAACAGAAACGATGAACTTGCAATGCTCCTTATATTATCCTGCTTTTATTTTCTTATTTTGCAAATATATAAATGTTTTATTACTATGAATGAGAACTTATTTAATTGTGACATGAATTTTTTTTAATGAAAGCTTGATAGACTTTCAACAGTTCTTGAAATGACTACCCTTCTCCCTTTGGTAAGTAGGAGGAAAAATTAAAAGCCATTATGCTGGGCAGAAAATCTAGGGTTCTTTTTTCTGTAATGTATTTTTCCTTTTCTTTTTCCTTCATATTCATTCCTCTGACATTTTAGGTTTCTAACAACCCAGGGACTGCTACAAAGCTGAGATAACTGAGATTGTTGTACTAAAATACATAGAAATGGGTTTCTGTCACTCACCTTAAAAATAAAATAACGTGTTGTTTTTTTTTAATCATAGAGGCTATCTTAATTACTAGTTAGTTCAGGGGTGCTTTAATTCTTCTTAAAATGCAGAGAGGAAAAACTACTAACTTTTGATCAGGAGTTAAATGTAATAAAGACAGATGTACTTTCATGAAGATTTTGCTATTGTGGAAATAAAGTGGAGAGTAAGGAAATGAGGCACCAGGCAGTAGTGGGGTCAATATACCAACAGAATCCTAGCAGGCAGATGTACATAGCAGATGATTACTTACTGAATTAGCAAGAAAGCTAATTTGAATTAGAAATTCAGAAGAGTGTCCTCTATATATGATAGCAATAAGAAGTAAAGCTCCCAAATGTCAGTTTCAAAATTCTGGAGTTCATGGGACAAAGTACCCAGGAAGATGAGGTGAGTCTTCAAGCTAAGCTAGAAAGAATAGTTATAAACTTATCTTAAGAGTGCTCATATCAATGCACAAACTTATGCATCATTTGCTTCACGTTCAATCTCCTAGTCATGTGACCATACCCACCCAGCCAATGAAAAGATTTTTCTTTTTTTCTTTTTTGGTACTGGGGATCAAACTCAGGACTTTGTGATTTCTAGGCAGGTCAAGGCACCACTGAGCTAAATCCCCAGCCCTGAAAAGATATTATTAACTATTTCACTTGCAAGCCTCCAGGATTCTGAACACAGTGACAGGGGAAGGAATATATAGAAAGAGTGAGTGAAAAAGCGAATCAAGATCAATTTGAACTTAAAAACTGAATGATGAGGTATTTCTGGCACCTTCTCTTGCCTTGATCTCTTTCTATATCTTCCCTAAGCTGGACACTGGAAGTTTGTTTTCAGAAAAACTCATTGTGATGGAAAAAAAATCTTAAAAATTTGAAGTGTTATAATGTGGGGCCTTTCACCAAAACATTTAGCTTCTCACCCAATCTCATCTTATTTTCACTCCAGTATTAGCATGGCTCATCTCTTAACCTGAGATCATAGGCAGCTCGCCATGTCTGTGTTCTTAATTATAAATAATCAATGATCCCTAGATATTTGAGAGAGCTTACATGAATTGGGTGGAATTTAAAAGTGAAATTCAATAATATAAACAGTATAGGAAGCAAATAATTTGACCCAGATTTATAAAGATATTAGTTATGCAAAGAATACTACAAAACACTCATGAAAATATTATAAATGTAAAGAATATGAACTATTCTCCATCTGATTTGCTCAGCCAGGCAACTTGACTGCTGTTTCTAATACTCTGGGGACAATCACCGTCAACTTTTGACCCTTGGAACAATATAGAGTTTCAAACTTAACCACCAGCATGGGTTAATGTGCTTTTGTTTGTAGAATAAAGATAAAGGAAGAATAAAGTGCCTCTCTCAAAATTTACATGAGTATCTGGAATGTTCCCCACCCAAGGCCTATGGGTCAATGATTGATTGTTCCTCAGACCATGACATTACTGAGAGTTTTAAACTTTAGTAGGCAGGGACAAGCAGGAAGTCGTGTCCTTTGGGTATGCCTTCGATGAATACTGTGGGACCTCAGTTTGGCCTCTGAATGAATGACCTCTTCAGTATGTGCTCCTGTTATATGTCTGCCTTACTGTCCACAGAATTAAATTTCCAAAACTGGGAGGCAAAATAAACCTTCCCTGCTTTTACATTTATTGTCTAAAATATCTTGTTATCATGACAAAAAGCTGACATTGGTCTGGCAACTAGAAAATCATTCAAAATTATTCTTCTGAAACAATAGTTTATCAGAGTTGGTCATTTAGAGAAATCTTACACACACTTGATTTACTTTTACTGTCAAAAATGTGGTTTGAACACCCCATTTTGTCTTTTAGTAGGCATAAAAATATAGCTATAAATTTCAGCAACTGAATTGTACTTCATTATTCACTACTGTAGGAGTCAATTTAAAAAGAAGAGCCCAGTTCTGTTAGACGTCTTTAAGAAAGCTTGATTATACTATTGTTTGTTTTTCGAAGTACATTGACAAGTTCTGTGCACCTCTGCTTTAAAACAAGAAACCCACTTTTTCTCTATTCTGCCATACTTATTCACAATGAATCAGCCAAACCTCTCTCTTTTTTAATTGCAGTGGTTAAATGTGAAGACTTCAGACTGCTGTCCAGTTATAAATCCTTTATATATAGGATTGAGAGAAACTGGAACTCGGACTTCAAAAACTAATCATCTCAGAGTAAATCTATTTCAAAGATGTGACTTGTACAGCCAACACAGTCTCCCTTCCTCCCTTGAAACTAAAATGAAAAAATCACATGGAAATCAGGTTTAATATTAAAATAGATTTATGGCTTGTTCTTAGAGCAGTATTTGTGGGAGGTGAAGATTGTGCTCCCATACTAAAAGAGCTTACGGTCTCTACTCATTCACCAGTACTTCCCTCATTTTTGTTACTCTTTCTACCCTTAAAAATCATTTAGTTTTTTAGTACAATGAAACAAAATATTTAAAAAATTGGGGAGGGAAGATGATAAAACTAACTTACCCTGGTCAATAAATAAGCCCACATGTTTGGCACAGAAACAGTAATTTTATAGAATATTATATGAATTAAATAAAAGCATAATGGGTACTATTCCCAAGAAATAATCTTGGTAATTTTAAATTATAGACATATATTATCAAACCCAAATGAACTTGACACGTTTTTATGATTTCTCATCTCTAGTCAAATGAACACATGACCAACCTTGTTGTGGTACATCAACTTGACTAGATAAAGAGATTAGTATGGAAACGAGTAAAGCACATTTCTGGATGTGTCTATGTAATATTTCCAGAGATACTGAACTGTGATCCAGCAAACTGAGAGCAGGGAGTGCTTGTTCTGATTGTGGCTGGCACTATCCAACAAGCTTGCAATAGAAGGGGAAGAAAATGAGTCTGCTGCAGTTTTTTAGAAGCTCCATTCTGCTTGCGCTGATGTTTCGTTTGCTGCTGCTGTCACCTCTGGACATTAGTATCCAGTTTCTTCAGCCTACCAATGTAGATTCATACCAATGATTTTTAAGGGATATTCCAGGTTTCAGAGTGGTTCTACATCCTTGATCCCTCTTGTTGTGTGACTTTCAGCTTCTTTAGCTGAGCAGATACTCAAGATCTGCAGCACACAATCATGGTGGACTCTCATCTCTAATCCTGTTACTCTAGCACTTGTTTCTCTAGAGAACCCTAGGCAATGCAAAACATTATTTTAGAGTGTGCTAGACTGAATGTCACAGTGTTGGGATTTTACCTGTATTATTCCCATAATTTCACTTAAACAAAAAACAACAAAAGAAAATATTTATCTAAACTCATAGAACTCTATTCCATATACTCTGGATATACATTTGCATATATTCAGGACTACAAGTTTAAATTGCTACAGTTTAACTTTAAAAAGATTGATATGATTATTTGGGATAACATTTTCCTATAGCTTCCATTTATTTATGGAATAGGGGAGGGATTAATGACATTTTTCTCAGTGTACATATCTGAGCTATTTCTAGACACAAAAAATAAATTAATTTATTTGAAAAAAGACATTGGTTAATCATCTTGATAGCTTTATGATACAGTAATATATACACGCCAAACTTGGTTGTATCCTGATACTTGGATGAACACAGCTTCTTTGGCAATTAACCATCATCTACAACAAACAATAAGATTGCAGTGGTGAAAATGAGGATAAGTTAAGATGCAGAAAAAGTAATTTGTATTTGTGTCTGTGCTCCTGAGTTTAGAGAAACATGCACATAAATGTAGTTGGGAAAAACATGTGTAGATGGATTGATTCCAGAGGTCAGAATGAGGTCAATCAGGGCCAGGGATTTACCTTAGTGGTTCTGCCACGTGCCTCACAAGCAGAAGGACCTGAGTTCAATCCCCGGTATCAAAAAAAAATAAATAAGTAAATAAAGCCAGAATGAAGTCAATCCATTGTTAATACAGAACAAACTTCAGACTCCACACAAAAATCTTTGCTACTAATGTGTGACCTAAGTGTTAATTAATCCCTTTTCATGGGAGGTTTTTAACAAAAGCCAAAAAACATTTTTGCAACATATTTCATAGTCTTTCCAATGTCCAAAAGCATTTTCTAAAAAGGCTATACAACTGAAACCCATAAAGAGATTTTTTTCAGATTCCTAGACCAATTTTAGTCTTACTGAATCAAAAGTCATATTAATACTTTTTTGTATGTCTCAATTCTCCAGGAGACTCTGCAGCTTTAATGTGACCTTGTTCTCTATACCAGCATGTGGGAATCAGATCTTCAGAGGCTCAGGTCTGTTTCCACTGTAATGTTCAGTAATTATCCTGTAATGAGAAATGCTGAACCTGAGAAAGGAAAACTGTGATAGCTTTTCTAAAAGGCGTACTCTGTATCCATTATTTTCTGTATAGATAAAATAATTTCTTTAAAAGTACTGAAATTTTCAACGTCGTCTTTCTCCAAAGTTGGACCCTAAAATAATAATATGTAAAGAATAACAATTTCTGATTAAGTGAATGAACACACATTATTTATTTCATCAGTATTTCTGTAAGTATTGTAAACTGCACACTTGGAAGCCTTTTGTTAATCTTCACAGGTTCCTTCTTTCTTCCTATCTCACTCTTCATTGCTATCAGTAGACTATCATAATAGAAAAATATTTGCCTTTTAGCTGAATCATCTTGTTTGGATCAAACAGTTTAAGAAAATCCCTTCTTAGCTGATAAAGTTATTACCATTCATGGACATTATCTTCCCTGCCTTGTATTATTCTTCATTATTCTACAATTACAGGGTTAGTCTTCACATTCAGTCAGAGCAAACTACCAGCAAATGCTTCCATAAAACATATTAACTCCACTAATTCTTAGTGCCTTTTGAATGCAAGGGAATTTGCTTCCTAATTTATTTCCAAAATGTTCAATGTGTCAATCCATTAGCAAATTACACCTGATGTGTAGCCTTGGTGTCAGCTGAATTTGTATTGGCTCTGTGGTCCTTCCAGATTATGACACCATTTTTTTCCTTCTGTGGCCTTGAGTATTTGCACAGAGAAGAGATGCTATGTATCCTGGCTTATCTCCTAATTAAACTAATTGTGACTCCATGGATATGAGGCTAATTCCTCTGGCTTTATTTTAAATTGATCATCCTGTTTCTTCTACATCCTGTTTCTTCTTTTCATCAGGCTTGTGGTTTGCCCAGGAAAATGGACACAGCTGGTTCCTGAGAAATTTTTGGATCTTAAAACCTACTGTTTTTGCCAAATTGAAGAACAATAAATTTGCCTGCTTATTAGTCAGGTTCATAAAAGGTACCACCTGTTATTAGAAGTGTCAGTGTTAATGAGCAGATTCGCAGACCATTGATTGATAAACTCAGTGTCACCCTCACTTCAGAAGGATTTTGACTAGATAAATGGTTCTTAACTCTGAGAAGATGCAGCAGATCAGAAGTGTGTTAGAAACCGGAACTCTAGACTCCTAATAAACAATCATATGGAAATCTGAAAAATATGTATGTGAGAAATTTATACATTTCTCAAAGGATTTTTCATTTTTTAAAATTTTTAAATTACTCAGCTTAGATAATATCGATAATCCCATAAAATGATGTGCTGGGTAGACTGAACTGGAGAAGTGAGAAATTTATCCAAACAAGTTCCACTACTCAGTTTGAGTGCTGAGCTTCATTGCTAATCTCATGTTAAGACCTAGAAAATATGAGGATGTGAATGCTTATAAAGGAAAAGGTAGTACAGTTATTGTACATTGTCACATGAGAATTTCACAAAGCCTACAAAGTGTTTCCTCTTATCACCCTACTAAAAATTCCCTTTGAAAATCAAATGACATTAAACCTTTGGTGTTAAAAGGGCTGGAGTTACCATTTAAGCATCATAGATTTAATAGAATAGAAAGGCAGGGATCATAAACCATCACTATACTCTAATGCATGAGCTGCATAGGGTGCAGAAGGGATGCAGAAGCTCAGAATTTATAGATTTTCAGGTTGATCTAGCATCTGTAACATAAGAGAAAGACAGGAAATAAGCATACACTAGAGATACTTATCATCACTAATTTCTCAACTAATTACATTAAGACCATGAGAAGATCCTTGTTTCCATTAAATATACACTGTCCAGGGCATACACCATGAAACAGAAAGCACATGGGTAAAAGTCTTTCAATTTGTAATGAAACATTTTTTTCTAATGTCTCATTAGAAATCATTAAATTATTTAAATATTCTCCTTCAGAGTTCATCTCTGAGTTGAAAGAAGGTAAATGAAATCTAATATCATGCAGAGGTAATAGAATGCAGGGGGGGCCCAAGATAATAATGCATGTGTGAAGGTTTTTAGGTGGGGGGATACAGACATTGTGATGCCATCACCAGAAAGAGGGGTCCTGATGCTGTGAGAACCTGGTCCTGCTCCTCTGTCCTTTGCGTCTTCAGTGAAAGAACTGAGGTAAGAAACATAGGTGGCTGTGTGGAAGTCGAGGCAAAAGTTTATTGTAAAACAGATACAGATTTATGTGGTAGTGAGAATGCAAGGAGTGCTACTTAGGCATCTGCACTGAGTGGAAGTGGAATCATTTTACACACACAAGTTACACCTGAAGTTCGGCGGAGTATGGATATTATTATGATTTATCTACACAATGTATATGCATATTGACCTTCCCTTGGAGGGTCACTTTAGAAGTAGAAAATGTCTTCCTTGTTCTTTTCTTATGATCAGTGTTCTTGTGGAGGCCTTAATCATATAGGAAATCTATGAAAGAAATGTATGGGGTAAAAGTTCTAATCTAAATCAGGTCTCAGTCCAAAGTAAAGAGGTCTCTAAAGAATGTTTCCCTTCTGGTATCATAGCACTGGAGACTAAAGCAACCAGGCATGCATTTTGCTGTTTTCTGGAAAAAGACATCTCTGTGTAATACTGAACGGGCACAATGTGCTAACCTTGAAATATCGCTATGCTCTGGAGGACTGCTTTGGGTCTGAGACCTAATGAAGGATTATATTATACATAGAGGTCTGAGTTTCTTCCCCTAACTATAACTGGCAAACCATGCTATTTAGAACCCTTTTATTCTAAAGCTCTGCTAATATCTAACAGACCTACCAAACAATTTTATAAATGACAGCACCATGGAGTTTGTGCCTAATCAACTATATTTGTTAGTAATTTGATCTTTTCTTTTTCTTATACATACAAATAATACCTTAAAGTTAATGAGATTAACTTCTCTTCCTAACAAGAGGAAAGAACTAAGTGTTTGGCTGTTATGTGAGCAATTTGGAGTCTTTAGGTAAAGGAAGTATGGAAGGGTGATTGGGGGAAAGTACTTGAGGGAAAGATAGAAGAGAAATTACTTTAAATTTATTTATTTGAGTTTATGTCATTATTGCCTTTTACCATTAATGTCTCCATGCTTATAAAAGCAAAAATGAAAGTGAGCAGGATGGCTATTTCCATGCTTACAGATATTGGTAAGAATTTTCCATGTCTTTCCAGTCTTACTTTCCTTAAATATTTCTCTTATCATTTCATGCCTCAAATAGGGTAGCCTTCCCCTTTTCATGAAGAGAATTCCTTCTGTTGTTCTTTATCCCTTTCAGCCATTGGAGTGCAATTCAATATTCATTTCCATAATAAAGACATCTTTTATCTATCTGTGTTGTTATTACAGACATATAGTGCTCAACCTTGTATTTTTGTCAAATTTAGCCTTAGCTCCTTAAACCAACATGCAAGATCTAATACTCTGCCTTGTCCTTTATTCTATTTGTATATGTTAACACAGTTACTTTTTATAGTTCGATTATAAACATACCCTATTTGTGGTTTTTGGAGGTCTCTATATCCACAGAATCTTCCAAGCCAAAAAAAAAAGTGAAAGAATCAGGAAGTAGATCCTTCATTGGTTTTCAAGGTATTATAAGTGAATGATGAGGTTATCAGTCTAAGAATGGCCATTCCAGTCAACACTTTAGTAAAGGGCAACAGTAGTTTCCTAAATGCAATTGTTCATGTCAAAGAGATTTCTTTGCTCTTAGCTTTTCAGTTACAGGTAGGTGGATTCACCTACAAGCTACAAGTCTATTAAATCTTCTAACTGAATTCAGCAGAATGATATTGGTGCAATTTTATAGTTTCCATTCTCAAATTCTCCTGATATTTTTCTGGCTCTCAGACTACTTAGCTTTGCTACTATTCCTTACACTTACTCCTGTGCTTGTATTAGAGCTTTCCCAGCCCTCTCCTTGTTTTTTTCTCAATTCCTCATATTCTCATAATTTGTTGCATTTATATTAAATACTACACAATCTATCACTTGTTTTAAACTCTACTCTCATGTAAAACTGTTCAGTCTTCTTAGTTTGTTTAATATTCTTAGTTTGTCAGTACTTCCACCTTCCCTGAAATATAAATTTTGCCTACTCTCTCTTTGACCACCTCTGCTCCTGTGTCTGTTTCTTAGCAGAGAGGAAGAATGTGTAACTGTTGAACTCAGAGAAAACAGCAGTTGCATGAAGCAGAGCTTGTAGTACCTGCACATTGTTCATGTACTAAAGTTTACCAGATTGTCAATATACCATTTTTCCAATATTCGTGTTAATGGGGACAGGTTCACAGCCCTGAAACTGGACTCTGACTACAGATATTCCCCATTTAATGACTGAGTTTTGTTCCTATGATTAGGTCACTAAATGATTTCATTCCTAAATGAAGAATGGTATAGAGTATATACATTACAATATTCAGAACAAAGAAATGCTCAAAGGAAACTCCAATATTTCCAACTCCTTTTATTTGCATAATTTGCATGCACTTACTGTAATGTATAACATCATAAAATGGTATTGTACTATACAGTACAATCAGCAAAAATTACAATACTCTATAGACAAGGTATATGTACAAAAAGAGACACTGATGCTCTATAAGCAAGATGGACAGAAGTGTACAAAAAGATTCTAAGATTCTCAGTTGGAAATGCAGGTTGTTAAGTCTGAACAGCATGTCTCAGTCACAAGTCCAAACTGTTGTTAAATGAGGAATGTCTGTATTTGGATTCAGTAGCCTATCCACAACCAAGAATATATCTTAAAAAACTATACAAATATAAAATTTAGCTAAATTTGCCAAATTCAGAACAGATTTAATCCACCCCCAGAAGCACACAGAAGTGTTTAATGTTATAGGAGGGGAAACATGCATTAATAGATTCAACAAGCTTTTGGCCCAACAGTGACCCAGAAAAAAATGTTGAAACTCTTGTTCTGTGGAAACCTCCCAGGCATGTGGGCTATTTGGTTCAAAGTGTTGCTTTCAGCATGAGGAAGCCAGAGAAATAGCTCAGCTTTAAAAATCTTCATTTTTTAAAGATCGGTTTCAATTTCAATTCCCAACCAAAATAATTCTTCTAGAGTGAAACAGTAGTATTAATATGTAGCAAACACTGCATATATCAGATATTGTACTTAATTTACTCAGTCCTCAAAATAATCCTGCTAACTTAGATAATTATGATAATAGTTATAATAATTATATTTTGTCAAATTTAGCCCTAAATAGCTCATCAAACCAACATGCAGGATCAGATTCCCTACCTTGTCCTTTTTTTCTATTTATATATCAACACAGTTTTTATAGTTCTCCTACAGATACACCCTATTTGTGCCTTTTGGTTGGTCTCTATGTCAACACCAACAACAAAAAACTGCCAAGGAACAAATAAAGATGAAAGAATCAGAAAGTAGATCTTTCATTATTTTAACAAAAACAAACCTAATAACAAAACTGAGGCACAATGAGATTCAGGAAAAATATTAATATATTGAAGACTAAGTAGTTTCTAGTGAAGACACACTTGGAGCTTAAATACTGGGGCTTCATATAACACATTTTTATGTATTTTTTAAATTGCAGTTCCTTCAGGTCCTATTAAAGATGGAAGGAAGGCACAATGTAGATAATGATGAGGTCACAAACTGGGGGAGAGATTTGGTTCATTAATAATTATTTCCTTTTCTACTTGCGAAGTGGGACAACTGGAGTCTAACTGAAGGCTCTAATAGAAATTTAGTCACACAGATTTAGGCAGGCAAACTCCTTAGCTGTTGAGTTCCTACACTGTTTTCAATGAATATAGGAACTAATTCAATAGATCTGTGATAGGGTAGACTACTGTTCTCAACATCCCAAATCAACAACCCTCAGAATTGAGAACATTCCTATTGAAAGTGGTAGAACATATCAGGGGATAAAATCACTTCTACTAGACTTAGAGAAGATCAGGAGAGACTTCTAACACACTTTACAATAGAGGAAAATGCTTCCAGAGATTTGTGCTGAGGCAGGCAAAGAAAAACCAAACCAGAAAATACAAGCAGAAGACACCAGAATTTAAAGACCAAAACACAGTGTCATAACCCGGTGCAGATATTTGTCACAGCTATACATGCTAAGTAAAAGAAAGGAAGTATTCCACTCAGGATTTGCTTAAAGTGCAATAATTTTGTATATTTTATAGTAATATGTCAATGACAAACATAAATCTGGGTTCTGCAGTCTGTAGAAGTTTGATGAAAATGAGACAGTTGGAGACCACTGGAAAAGGAGTAGAATAATCTAGTGCTAGGAAGTGGTTCTGCAGGGATCAGACCCATTTGTTCTTTCACAGCAGCACCTAAGAAAGACATTAATAGAAATCAGGGCTCACATGCTTCCCCAGAATTAAAATCACAATACCGACAAACACAGCCTACTGATGCAGTTGAAAGCCAGGGATAGCCTCCTGAACATTTGCCTTATCAGAATAGTCAAGGTCACCAACCAAGAGACTAGCCCTGAGTACAGACAGTCTGGTGGGTACTTTTGATTATAACCTTTGGCAGGAACTATTTGCTACCCCATTTCTTTTGTTTGAGGAACCAGCATTATGATTTACTCTTTGTCAAAGAGTGACTAACTCCCTTCCTGCTTGAGAAGGTCCCAGTTAAAACACAACAACAGCAACAACAACAAAAACAGCAACTTTGCCTGTGCTCATATTCTTTTGGGTCAGGTCTGTTTTTATTATTTCTGAACCAAAGAGCCTAGCTCCAGTAGCAAAAATATTATGGTCAGTGTATATTCTTTTAAACAACTAAGGCTTCATTTCTAAAGAAGAATCTATTAAAATTTTGAAGTTTGGGCAATTATATACTTTAACAGTCAAATATTGATACTTTTGAGAATGAAAGGCAGAGAGAGAGAGAGATTAACAGTACTGAAAAAATGACATAAATTGAAATGTCACCACCAAATCAAAATGTACGATCACAGTACATAAAGGTATAGTTATGTGAGTAATTTTATGTTCCAATTCATCCCCAATGTGATGTAGAAACTTTAAGCAAAATATATCAATGCTAAAGGACACAACGTTTGAATTTCAGCTCTGTTCACTGGCTAGATGGGCAGACATTGACAATTACATAATTTTTCCAAGAATTTCCTTGCTTTCCTTCTTTACAGACCTACTTATACTTCTAAGTTTAGTGCTCTGCAGAGGCTCAATTGAAGGTAGTTCTCAGAATGACAAACAAGGTCACATAAACCTCCTAGCATAGCAGGTTTTAAAGGTATGTGAGATCTGCTACTGTTTGCAGGAAGTGATTTCAGGGCTAGCTGAGAGGCACCCTGACCCTCTGAAATATCTTTTCCATTCTGCTATGTAAGATGTCACATTACAAATTAAGGAATATTTTTTAAAATATGTCATGTAGAAGTCATACTGAAGATTTTCAGTGATGTATTCACTAGTATACATCTTGATCATTATGTTTATAAAAATTCTGAAATCAGATTTTAAAGGAAAAAATAATAATCCTAGGTGACCCTAAAGTAGTTCAATAGGGTGTAAAATACGAAGTGTTATCTGCTGAATACAAATTTTTATGCCACTCTGGCTGGAAGTAGTCTCGCCTCAAGAAGTACTGAAACCAAGGCATAAAGCCTTTGTCTTTTTGACACAGTACAGTGTTTTGAAGAGTGAAATATTAATCTAATCTGCAAGTTGTCTACATTGCTTGGAATGACTGGTTTGACAGACATTTATCCACTTGATGAAGAAGGTGACTGGTAGATCTCACATTGCATAGAAGCAGCCTAACAAGAATGATGAGGATGTGGCAGGAGAAATTGGACTTGATTGATGGTATTCACAAAGTGAAAGGCTTTGATGATTGAATCTTGTAATAGAATATTTTGGATGTTCCACTCCAAGATACTAATCCTCAAGATCTTGGTGTTTGTTAGGTCCTGGAATAGAGATTCTCAGTGCAATGTTAGTAGGTATACCAAATGTCAAAAACTATTTAGCAACACATAACAAATAACATTTTACTAATATTACTTAAAACAGGATGGCACTAATGGCTTCTAATTAAATTTGATCCAAATGATTCTAAAAAAGAATTACTATTTTTATTTAGGTTTTCTTTCTTGAAAGAAGAAACTCATGGTCATTCATAATCATGTAGCTTCCATTTAAAAGTCTCTCATATGGTGACATATTGAGACTATTCCACATGACTAACAAGTTACATTGTATTGTATATCTGTTCATTATCAAGTTGTCTTCTATGAATGTGGCTCATGTTTCAATGTAGTGCATGTGTCTTCATTTTCAGAGCAGGTTTCACATATGCTTAACTAACCTGTTAACTGCTCAAACACTGATAGGAAATCAGGGATACATGGGAAAATTAGTAGACATGTATTATTTTCAACCTGTCCCCTTTGGGAAAATTTGTTTATGAATGTTATTTCACAAATCTTAATAAATCTTAAAGGAATTAATCTAAGAAATAGCTTCTATGAAAATATTCTTAAATTTAAAAATTATTGGGCCGGGGATTTAGCTCAGCGGTTTGGTGGCCTGCCTTGCAAGCACAAGGACGTTCAATCCCCAGTACCAAAAAAATTTAAAAATAAAAATTATTAACTTATAGATGATCAGAAGCAACTGCATGTTAGTAGAAATAAACAAAGGAGTATGTAAATTGTGATTCTGGACCAAAAACCAAATACACAGCTCTTCCATCTAGGAGTGGAAACTACGAATGGAAAAATTGCTTTCCATCAGAATGGGAGTTGTTCCTCACACAGATGTGCTGGGTGATCACTCACTCATGCAAATAAAATGTAGAGCTTTCTCCACTTTGTACAATTTGGTCAGTATGAGTTAGTTATTGAAAAAGAGAAAGAAAAGTATGAGATACAATGCAAGGTAAGAAACAAAATATGTGAAAGATTAGAAAGGTGACATTTTCTGTCAAATTCCCCCTTACTTGCTGTGAAATTGTTCTTTCTAGTACTTTGCTTTTTTTCAAACGTAGTTTAGCTCTCACCTAAATCCTTCACAGTGCATTTAGAACTAAATAAAGCATTAATATGTTCATCTACTTGAAATGTTCCCTTAACTGTTACCTGCGGCAGTCATTTAACTGAATTTGATATGGAGAACACATTGACATTGTAAAGGTTAATGATCCACTGATTAACAATACTCGTTTTCAGAAAATGGCTTTAGTCGTTGTTTCATAGAACAAGGGGAACAACAATTTGTTCAGTAGTCTCCAATGTCTGGAAGAAGTATCATTTTATGCTAAATAGAGAATGTTTTCATTGTCTTGCAGCACGTAAGAGTGTTCACACATTACATGGATATGTAAAACAGCTTCTCTGTGTCTTTACCTTTGCTGGATTTAGAAGGGTTAAATGAGTTAGAATATTTTTCCCTGGCTTTCCAGCCCAGCAGCAATAACTGGAGAAAGTCCAACCAGGTAGAGAGAGTTTTGTAGAGAGAATGTGTGGTGACAGGTGGCATGAGGAGTCTGAAATCTGGATTTACAAAGTGAAATTCATCATCCAGATGGAGCAGTGCAACCCAAGAACTAGAAAGAACAAGTACAGTGCAGTTCCTTATGCTATGTGAACAGTACAATAGAAGTAAAAAGAACTGTGCAAAGGTGCATCCTAGATAAATGTTAGAACATTTAATTGTTAAAAAGTGAGGGACCATATTAAGGAAAGGCAGAATACTTTACTAATAGTGAAGTTCAATATAAAAGATTGGCACTACCTCTATCATTTGAGTATTTTCTACATGACAATTTTTCATTGTTTCTGTATATCTCAGTACTATCCCCAAAGTTGTCCCTTGAGATAGATGGTACTCATATTACAGCTGCACCAACCAAAGTAGAGCTTAAGGTTCACGCTGAGTGGCAGACTTTCCTGCACAGACACAACTTGTTTTGAATACAAAGACTCAAACTGAAACCACCATTTGCCATTTGTATTATTCTTTCACCACTGCTGTTACGGCTTTCATTACCTCCACAGGACACAGCAACATCATCAAACTCCTCTTTATCATGGTGTACAGGATACTGTTTCCTGAGCCACTTACCTGTGAAGCCTAATACTGAGAGTCATCTAAAATATAATCCTTCTCACCAACATCATGGATGTTAGAAAAATACCTAAAGTTACCTATGCAACCATACTTTGGGGAAGATTATTATTTAGCACAGTTTCCAGTGAGGGAAACAAAAGCTCTCCAGGAATTTTAAATAGCAAGGATTGAACCAAAAAGATTTATTTATAGGAGAGATCAGAAAGTGAAGAAGGTTTTAGCTGAGATTAAAGCAGGCAATGGTAGGAAACAGCTGTAAAAACTAATGTACAATTGGAAGAACCTGGGATCATCTAACAGCGGTAGGGCCACCAGTGCAAGGTGTGATCATAGAAAGCTCTTTCAAGCTGCCAAACACCCACTACAATTGTAGCTACAACACAAGGAAAACCTGTGGCACCCCCAGAGATACCAGTGGAGGCAGGGAGAGTTGGAGCACTGATGCTCCATCTTCTATCATTCTCCTGCCACTAGCACACAAATGTCCCATTTGCTGAACCTAATAGGAAACCAGTTGATAAAAGGAAGGGAAGCCAGTTCTACAGGGTTACCCCCTCTATCCCAGTGAGCAAAGTAAGAGGAGGGAGATTAGGGAATCTGAGAACAATAAAATAATCAACGGCACAACAATTAGCCTTCAAATAATGGGCGCTTCTCTTTTTTGCAGCAGTTGGTGGGTGGGGTGATAAATCATCGCCCAAACTGAATTTTTCATGAATCAGATAACTTGTATGAGGTTCAGATCACTGTGACATCAAATTATGTATACACACACACACACACACACACATACACACAATTCTGGAGGTCATAAGTTTGAAGACTCACATTAGACTAAAATTGTGGCATAGGTAGGACTTTAATGCTTCCTAGAGGCTCTAGGGAAGACACTCTTTCCTTGCTCTATCTCTCTGGTTCACATACCTCTTCTGTCTTCAAAGATAGCAAATCTCCTTCAGATTCTCTCATCATGAGTCTTCTCTTCTGTTACCCTTTTAAAGACCATTTAGGGCCCCACCCATTCAAGGGTGATAATGATTACCTTGGGCCTGGATAAGTCATGATGAATTAATCAGTTTTGTGTTATTTATTTTTCTCTCATTGCTGAGACAAAATACCTGACACCAAAAGTTAAAGGGGAAGGGGTTTATTTGGCTTACGTTTCACAGAGGTTTAGGCTGACTCCAAGATAGGGATGACAAACAGGCATGGCAGAGCAGGAACAACATGGTACCAGAAGGCAGCCAGTGTAACCAGAGAGTGTTGACAAGTGTCTCCCTGCCCCTTTTATCTTATCCAGACTACTTAGACTCACACCCTTAATCCTAGTGATCACATAACAGACTTTAATCTCATCTTTTACCTTTATTGTATTTTGGAATTTAAGAAAATGTCTTCAAGGTTTCTGGGAATCTCAGAATGAACATGTTGGAGAATCATTATTATGTCTAGCATACAAACTACTCTTGATTGTATATTGCAAACATAGTCTCTAATATTGGTAGCACAAAGCGTTATTGCAATGATTTCATGTAACACAGGAATAGACAAACAGAAAACTCATTTATATTGATGAAATTCACTTGAATCTGATCAAAGGCCTTAGCAAGTTTTCAGTGGCACTTTGGTACCTAGACATTATTTTGCCTGCTTGGATAATTATGTTACAGTTTTTCCCCAGGATTTTCTTTATTCTAGACAGCTGGACATGCTTATGATTCAACTTCTGTTTAAACAAGGTGTCACTATTCTAAGCACTTGAATTGAATAGAACCACGGCCAACTTTCCTAATAAATTAAGATAATTGCCTATTACTATAGCAAATTAGTTCTGCCCAAATGCTTTTTATTTTGTTTTTTGATCACTGTTGCTCAGTTGGTTTTGCAAGAATTCTGAAGCTGAAAATGGCTGTGCCTGAGGATAGCCTATACACTGGGATCCAGTTGGGGTCTGTCTTTGGAATTAGGTTCTAGCTTTTAATTCTCATACTGAAATCTTCGCCTCCCCCCTTCCAACAAGGACTGATCCTTATATAGATAAATCTTTAGGTAGCTATATACCTATGAGATGCAGAGGTACACCATTTGTCTCTTCCTTCAAATGTTATTTTTGACCATAATTTTTTTAATTTGATTGGTAGCTAGCATGACACTTTGATAATAGAAATAACAATGTGAAGGCTTGAAATGTGATATTTTATATCAAAAATGTTCAACATATATTACAACCTTACTATAAAATATTTTAAATGCTTAATTTGATTTTAATCAAACCTGTAAAAAGTCATATGCTTAAAAATTTAATTTTTCTCAGTAGTATAATATGCTAGACATAATCCATATACCATCAATATACTTTAATACATATAAATATTAAAATTGAAAGCAATCATACTGATGCAGAAAAGGAGATATTGAATTACTTATATTAGAATGTCAGGTTTCCCACTTCTGGTATCACCTTGCTGAAAATCTCTCTATAAGCAGATAGGAGAGGCCTTAGTCTATGCATTCCTCAACACATAGCTGGACTTCTTTTGAAATAATGAAGGGTAAGGAGTATTCTGTTGCCCAGTATGTTGACTATGGTTAACAATAATGTGCTGTGCACTTCAAAAATGCTCCAAGAAAAGATATCATATGTTCTCATTACAAATGAATCTGACAATGTAGGAGACCAGATAACGAGGATGGAAGCCTAATTGACCTTTGTGAGCACAAAAGAGAAAAACAGCAATCTGTGCCTCCTTTGGCAATGTCCAGGCATGCTAGCATATTGCAAGTTCCAGAGAAGAGTCAATATAACTGAGATCTGGATGTTTACCTGAGTACGTGCTGTAGATAACAAGAAGCAGATAAATCTTCTCTTAACCTAATTTCTTGCTCTTGTGTGTAAGTGAATAAAAGTGAGGTGAGCCAAACACTCAGGGCTCTTTGTCCACTAGAGGCAAAGAGCTCCCTGGCTGCCTCATTCTAAATTATTTCTGTGTCTGTGTCTTTAATCTCCATTCACCCCACCCCCCAGTCAAGGATAAACTGTTAGACTGATTCCTACAGATAAATATTTGGGTGGTAGAGATACTTACTCTGATTTGAACATTACTCCATGTATATACCTATAGAATCATTACATGGTACTCGCTAAATATGTATAATTTTACATGTTAAATAAATATGTGATGGGTAAAATAATGGTCAACTTATAATGCCCAGTTGAACTGAATTAGCATGGTTGTGTATGGAAGCCCACCTGAGGATTGTTGCCAACAGCCTAAAAAGAGAACTGGAGGAGACAATCATGAGCTGTTGATTTTCTTTTTTTGTGCTGGGGATTGAACTCAGGACCTTGTGCTTGCAAGGCAGGCAGTGGAACCACTGAGCTAAATCCCTGGTCTGTGCACTGTTGATTTTCTAGATTTCTGCAGCTGGTTTTCCTGATGCAAACTTAGCTGTTTTCATCCAAGGAGGAGCTTGGGGCCTTACTGTCACTGGGATTCGCTGTCTTTTCATCAGGGGAGCTCTGATCTTCACCAGAAGCATCACTTCCTTGCTCCAGTATAGATTTCTCAGCCTGATAGCACAAATCCTTCACCCCATTGCCATAAACTTTCTGGCTTCCACCACTGGTCTTTGGGCCCTCTGGGTGCAGATCCTCCATAAGGCATGGGATATTGCCATGGGCTCTAGGCCATTGGTTGGACTTGTGGAGGACATTGCCTTTGACTCTAAGCCTTTAGCTTGACTTGTGTGTGACATTGCTTTGGGATCCAGGCCCTTGGATGGATTCTATAGGCCTCTAGTGTGTGGCTAGATCTCTTTCACTGCTCTGTATTTGACTTGTTGGGTAAATATCATAAAATAATCCTAGAAATTATGTGTCCTGTATTAAATCTATTTCCCTTGAAAAACCCTGACTACAACAACATATACAAAAATAAAATAATGAAGAATAACCACCTTAGAAATATAGATGTTTTGTAATCAAACATCTAAACTACAGTCAAAACATAATGTGATCCACAGTGGTCTTGGAAAGGAAAACTGTGCTGCTTTTATGAGGAAATAAAGTCATGGTCACCTGCATGGTATACTTCAGGTGGTACACAGTGAAGCTTCCCTAAATAGTCTCCTTAATACACTAAGAATAAGCTTATGTTGTGCTATTAAACTTCAGTGTTTTGTAAACTTATACATCTTTTAAAGACATTCATTACATAGGAATGGCTATTTCAGAAATATTCTTTGAGAATTGCTCTGCAGCCTTGTGGGAGATGGATAAGCATGGGGCATCTAAAGTACTGAAAAAGTATTCGAAGAAAAGGCCAAGAGTTAGATGAACAAGTTTGGGAAAATATTTCGAAAAGAAATTAGACTTTCTATCTAAAAACTGCTAGGGCAGGCACGAAATGGAAGCACAGAGAGTTAGCAGCTGACTTAGCTCAAGTCAAGAATTAACAATGTGAGGACACATTAATTCTCCTTACAAAAAAGAATAATTTTCTTTTTAGGGAAAAAAAATGATTAACTTTACTAAAGAAAAATTTTTTTTCTTCTCATTGTCCTACAGGAAAAAAAAGATGCAGAAAATAAACTACATGTAATATTGGTAAAGTTTTTGAAGACAGTAAGTACCAAAATGCTAGAAAGTGATGAAATATTACTTTAAAATTGTTTCATTGAATAATTAAAATATATTTTTACTGATTTGGACAATTAGCTGAAAACGTACTGCTACTCTAAGCAAAGAATTTCTATATCATTTATTTCACCTGATTCTCACAATTTTACTAGATTTTTAAATATAAATTACTATAAAAATTGAATGTGAAAAGAAATAAAGTATCTAAGGTCAGACAAGTAGCATGAGAGACAATGACATATATCTAGGTTTTAAAACTTCTTTTTATTGTGTTGTGTTTTTGTTTTGTACTAGAAATTAATCCCGAGACTTCAACTTCATAAGCACTTATTTTTTTTATTTTGGGATAGGGTCTTGCTATGTAACTGCGTTTCCTAGGTTGGGCTTGTGTCAGGGTTAGGAGGTTGAAGGGGTATTTTTGTAGGTAAGGACCCCAGGATAAAGAAAGTACACAAAACAACATCAAGGATGAGACCAAGAGCACATGTCTTTGCTCCTCAGCCTCTCTGTAGGCCACTACACAGCCTTACATCATTATGTCTTTAAGAACCAGGTAACTAATGCATGGTAGTCTATGCTAAGTCATGCTTACATAAGTGTGTCCCATTGTGTGTATCTGCTAGATGGAAGAATCATGTCCTTAATGGTCCTCAGGTGCCCTAGGCTTTAAATCAATCAGAAGTCAGAGGCCGAGCGACAAAGCCGGACTCCATGAAAGGACAGTGAGTGCTCCTGTGGTTGTGGTTCAGCACCGTGCCCTCTGACTTGGCCAAGAAGAAGGAAGCTGCCAAAGTTCAAAAGCAGCCCCAAAAGGGGCATGAAGAAAGCAGAGATGCTGTCACAGAACCACAAGTGGCAGAGGAGAAGAACAAAGAGGCCAATGGCAGAGAGACTATAAAAGTAGATTTGCTGACAAAGGAGCTGGAGGACTTTGAGATGAAGAAAGCTACTGCTCACACTGTCACTAGTATCCTGACCTCTCACCCCAACAGTAGTGATGTCTACATGATCAACCTCTCACTCACTTTCCATGGTCAAGAGCTGCTCAGTGACACCAAACTGAAATTAAACTCAAGACATTATTACGGCCTCTTTGGTTTAAATGGAATTGGAAAGTCCATGTTGCTCTCTGCTATCGGGAAGCAAGAACTGCCCATCCCCGAGCACATTGACATCTACCACCTGCTTCGGAAGATGCCCCTTAGTGACAAGACACCTTTGCAGTGCGTGATGGAAGTGGACACAGAGCAGGCCATGCTGGGGTGGGAGGTCGAGCGGCTGGCTGGCTCATGAGGACTCAGAGTGTGCGAAGGTCATGGAGCTCTACGAGCACCTGGAGGATCTGGATGCTGGCAAAGCAGAGATGAGGGCCTCATGGATCTTGCACACACTGTGTTTCACCGTGCAGCAAAAGAATCTAAAAGACTTTAGTGGGGGCTGGAGGATGAGGGTCGCCCTTGCCAGAGCCCTCTTTATTTGGCCTTTCATGCTGCTCCAGGATGAGCCCAACCACCACCTGGTTTTGGATGCTTGTGTGTGGTTGGAAGAGGAACTGAAGACCTTTAAGCACATCCTGATCCTTGTGTCCCATTCCCAAGATTTCCTGAATGGAGTCTGCACCAATATCATCCACATGCACAAGAAACTGAAGTATTATAAGGGTAATTATGACCAGAATGTGAAGACGTTGCTGGAGTTGGAATTGAACCAGATGAAGAGGTTTCACTGGGAGCAGAATCAGATTGTACACATGAAGAACTACATTTCTAGGTATGGTCAAGTCAGCGCCAAGCGGGCCTGGCAGGTCCAGAGCAAGGAGAAGACACTACAGAAAATGATGGCCTCAGAACTGACAGAGAGGGTCTTGTGAATGACAAGACATTATCGTTTTATTTCCCCCCATGTGGCAAGATCCCTTCATCTGTCATTATGGTTCAGAGCATGAGCTTTAAGTACACAAAAGATGAGCTTTGAATCTGTAAAAGTCTAGAATTTGGTATTGATCTCAACCCCAGAGTGGCCCTTGTGGGGCCCAACAGAGCAGAGAAATTCAGTCAATTGAAGCTTCTAACTGGAGGGCTACTACCCATAGACTGGATGATCTGAAAGACTTCTCACTTCAAGATAGGCTGTTACCATCGACATTTACAGGAGCAGCTGGATTTGGATGTCTCAGCTTTGGAGTACATGATGAAGTGCTTCCCTGAGATGGAGGAGAAGGAAGAGATGAGGAAGATCATTGGACAGTATGGTCTCACTGGGAAACAACAGGTGAGCCCAATCTGAAGCCTGTCAGATGGGCAGAAATGCGGAGTGTGCCTAGCCTGGCTGGCCTGGCAGAACCTTCACATGATCTTCCTGGATGAACCCACCAACCACCTGGACATGGAGCCCATTGATGCACTGGCAGGTAACATCAATGAGTTTGAGGTTTTGATGCTGGTCAGCTATGACTTCAGATCCATTCAGCAGGTGGCAGAGGAAATCTGGGTCTGTGAGGAGCATACAATCACCAAAATGATCCAGAGACATCCTGGTCTACAAGGAATACCTCAAGTCCAAGCTGGTGGATGAGGAGCCCCAGCTCACAAAGAGAACCCACAATGTGTGAGACCCTGGCTGGGCTTGGGTCAGGAGCATCACCTGTGGACTGCCAGCTGCCACACAACCAACACCCAGGACAGGGCCTAGGGCTACGTCCTGCATTGCTGCAGTACTGCCCCAGGCCCTCCCCTCCTCAGCCTGCCTCGCCACATCTTACCCACCGCCAAGCAGTACCTGTCTGCTTCCATCTCCTGGTTACATCTGTTTTTGCACTGGACTCCGTTGGCTGCCCCCTCCAGCCCTCACTGGTCACCTGGTCCAGACAGAGTTACAATCAGAGGTACCTGTGGGCTGGCCCAAGGGCTCACAGCCTGGATATGGGAGGCAGTGGGAGCCTCGTGCTCTGAGCTTTGGTAATGCTGGAGGTAAACCCCCAACCCACCACCCCCATTCCTTTATACCTCTGGTTTGGAGATGAAGACCAGTCTTTGGGCCTGGTCAATTTTTTTGTTTTTTGTTTATTTTTTGTTGTTGTTGTTGTTGTTTTTGGTATCAGGGATCGAACTAGGGTCCTTGTACTTGTGAGGCAGGCTGCAGAACCACTTAGCTCAATCCCCAGCCCATGGCCTGGTCAGTTTTTAAATAATTATTTACCAATGTACCTTTTAGACCAAAAAATCAATCAGAAGTGATTCCCTACATCCCACCCCACAAAGTTCAGGGAAGTGTTGCTTGTATGAGTGGCCCATAGAGCTGAACCTTGAGTACAAAGACCACAACAACAATAAATGCAACATAATATCACTACTACTATTGCTGCCATGGTGCAGCTGGTATCCAGCAATATTACTTGATTTTTCATCATCCACCCCCACCCATTATACAAAACAGGTCCCAGTCCTTGTTGGGTGGTGGTGCTTTTTTAGATAAGCACCTGGACATTCTGGCGTTGTAGAACCCAGGGTGTAGGTATGGTTCTATCACGGCCAGTCAATCCAATTTAGCAGGGACACTGGCAAGATCCTCCATGGGAGGCCTTTGGCTGACTTCATGAGTCTGGATTTCATTGCACAGCCAAAAATGTGATTTTTGGTGTACACAGTGAAATGTGTGTGTCCAAGATATAACGCTGTTAGTGTGACTCATCCTGGTCCAAAGGAAAAGGTAGAAAGAGAAACCAGTATCAGGAGATCCTGACCTTCCTGGTCAGTACAAACCACATGCTCATCCTGTGATTTGATTGTGGCCTGAATCAGCTTTTACACTCTGGCTTAGAACACCAGACTTGGGTTACTGTTGCTACCAGGGGTAATGGAGTTAGAGCTACATCCATTGCCACTAGGGTGATGGACCAAGCAGCCACAATGTCACTTCCTTTTATTACCTAAGGACTTCGGATTGAAATTGCAGATAGGCTGGCTATGCTTTCAAGAGGGGATCCAATGGGCTGCCACCAATGCATTAGAGTCAGTGCCCTATCTGTCACTTTTGGGCTGTCCAAGCCAGTAACCAGAGTGTCATCCCTCAGTATATGGTGCAACTCTCCATTCAAATATGCAGAGTTCCTTCTCATTAATTACAAGTAGTCACTCTGTCCACAAATCTGTCAGTAGCTTGACCTGCCTGTCCCTGTTTCAAAAGAGAAGATTCCTATACTGGGATGGACAGCAACTGCCATGTATTACAGGGCTCTTCCACAAGTACAGCCGTCCATAGATATATGAGGCCTCGGCCAGAGGGCCTTCTTTCCCTTTCACATAGGGGTTGGTTGTCATTAACTACACTCTATCATCCTTTACTGTCTCCTGTTCCTTAAACATCATGCTTCCCCAGACAGTTGCTAATTCAGCCACCAATGGGCTGGCTGATAAGGAGGCCCTCTGTTGCAAATGTGTCCCCCCAGAGTGGGGACCTGGGCTACTCACTCCTACGATGAGACATACATGTGCATACATACTGGGTATCTACTCAACTTCCACAGTATGCTACCCTGTGATCCCTTCTCAGGCACACAGAGCAGTATGCACTGCTGCTGTTTCTTTATCAGGGAATACTGACTCTGGGCTCCTTCTCACAACTGTGACCAAAGATAACAGGGTGCTTCTGCTTCCCTTGCCTTTGCCACAGGCCCAGCCAAACCCAACACCATCTAGTCTAACAGGATAAAAAGCAAGGTAGGGTCAGTGACTCAGAGGGCTTGTACTTGTGCAAGTGCCCTCTTCCAGGCCTGAAAAGCAGCTTCTGTTGCATCTATCCAGTCGTATGTCACACCCTTCTGAGTCCTCTGGAATTACTTTCGTCTTACTTAACCAGATAACACCTAAGAATTTGACTGACAAGCCCATTCCCTGGACTTTGTCTTTGTTGATGGCCCACCTCCAGTCCATCAAAGCTTCCTTCAGACTGCTCACCATCTTCCAGATCTTCAAGGCAATCAGAGGTTAACGTGCCATCATCAATCATTGGCCAAATCTGTAATATAACGGTATCGACCCAGCATAAGGATGAGACAGTCCATCAGGCCTGCAATATTAGGTTTCACTACGTGCAGTGGGGCAGAGGAGGGGTCACTTGATTCAATTCCCCATAATCCATGGTCATTTGCCATGTTCTGTCCAGCAGGTCCACTAGCAAGGATCAGGTGTTTCATGCATGCTGTAAGCAGTTCCTCATCCAGGCTGCGATAATGCATAGCAAACATCATTTGTCATATGTCCATTTCCAGTAGCTCAGCTACCAAGTTTAAAAGGTCGTCGGTTTTGTGACTTGCTCAGGCAAGTCTCCTGAATTTGCCCAAACCAAGTGGCTTGCTTCCATCAACTACTTTATCAAAGCCTGGTTACTTGCTTGTGGGGCTGTCTTCTGCACTTCCTACAAAACCCATTGCCTAGAGAGGGTGCTGGCTATGCTATTTGGGAATCTCCTGTGAGCTTAACATTGGGTTATCAGCCTCTGTCCTACAACCAGCCACATGGTTACTGTTTCACCCACCTTTTGCTTCAGTTATTTCATCAGCTCTTGTAATTCCAAGTCTATGTAGGTCCTTACATTGTGTGAAGATGGGTAGACTTGAGTGGTCCCCTATCCCCCACCTTGGGTTAGGGGCTCCTCCAGCACCACCGTTTGTTGATTAGCCGGCCTTGCATCCAATACCAGGGAGCTTTCCCAGTGACAGGGACTTACACTTCAGGAGGAAGAGGTGCTCCCTGTGTCCTGCAACTTGGCTTCCTAGGGCCAGTCACTGTTCTAGATTCTCCTCTGTTCATCGCAGTTGGCTCACTCGGTGGAGGAGGTTTTCTGCCTCATTCCCCACATGGTAGAAAAGAATGAAAACAGTAAAAAACAGCCAAGCGTCCACCCCACTGATTCATGGCTGTGGGAGGGATTTATTTATCCAATATTTCTAAGGCCTTCAACATGTCCTCAGGTGTCAGATGGACAGCTTCCCAATCCTCAGGGGCCTTCCATGCCCTCAAAAAGGTAGTGACAGGTAACCAAAGCAAAGCTGGGGCAAGTATGTCAGCAGCCTCCCGGGGCTCCCCCTTTCTGTCAGTCACTGTTTCCACAGATGCCAAGGAGACACTGACCTCCTTCTGCAGCCAGACTATGCCACTTGGCAGGCGTGGAGGGGCTGAAGGGGTATTTTCCCAGGTGAAGTTCCCAGGACAAAACATCCAATAACCTTAGATTGAACTTAAAAAAAAAAAGAAAGAAAGAAAACATGGAGGGCCAACATCAGCAATGAGACCAAGAGCAAATGTCTTCATTCTTTGACCTTTATATAGGCCGCTACACCACCTTACATCATTATGTCTTTGCATAACTGCAGGATGTGGGTGTGGTAGTCTATACTAAGTCATGGTTATGTAAGTGTGTTCCATTGTATGCATGTGCTAGATGGTGGGTCATGTCTTTGGGTGCCCCAGGATTTGATCCAATCAATAGTTTCCTTACAGCTTGGAATTGTTATTGTCTCGGATTACAGAGTGCTAGGATTACAGGTTTCCACCACATCTGATAAAACTTGTGTTTTTAATGTACAAGTACATGTGTGTTCAGAGAGTGCACGTGAGTTTTCTAAAGTTTTAGACTTCTTTGTCTAATTTCTCTCAGTTCTCCAAAATGAAAACAATGACTTCACCAGTGCAAGCCAGCAGGATTTCCGGCTTCATCTTTCCTCTCTAGGTCTTCAAAACTATCATTCACAAAAATATGTAAAAGAATAATAGCTGAAGGCATTACTCTCCTGAAATCATAATTATTTTAAGAATCTCTTAAACATCCAAAAAAACTTAAAACTTACTCCTAGTTTGGTGAGTTTGTGTATTCAGCTGGAAAGGCATTCATTGAACACCACTGCCAGTGCCTCACAAATTACCTGTCTTCAGAGTAAATGTTCCCTCCTCTTTCCCATGTCACTTTTGTAATTTCTTCCTAGTCACCCTGATATTTCTTTTCCAGTCAGAATGACACCAATGCCTAATAAAATTTTTTCCTCCTGTTAAATATTTATATTTCCCATCTGTTATTCCTGGATCTCTACTACATTAATTAACAGCTTATTGAACTATTTTTTTTATGTTAGACTGTTTTCTCATTAGAACAGTGGCTTTCAAAATAACTGCATGATATAATAATCTAAAGAGCTTGAAAAATCTATAGTAAGACTTGGAGGCACTGAACTAAATCAAAAGCTGTGGAGGTGACACCTTGGTACAGGTAACTCTTCAGTTGATAATGATGTGCAGGCAGAACTGAGACTCAATGTGTCTCTCAGCTCAGACCCTTAATGATTTTTTAAGATTCACCCCCTTTTTGAAGGATCTATTGGCAGGAAGCAGCAGGACAGAATCCATCTTTTTGGTAGTCAAAGGCAAAAAGTAGTTTTCATGTGTTTGGGCAAGGTACATCCTTAATGGGAAACAGGATTATATGGGTGCAGATTCAATACTTTCAGTTCATAGATGCTTTTTCTTTGCTTCAGAGTGTTACCATTAATCTAGTAAGTCACTGAACAATTTTTGGTGGAAATAGATTATGAGCAGAGTTATTTCTTAGGGAGATATCTTAAGGGCAATAAGTACAAACAGCAGAAGAGAATTCCAAGACCAACCCTTATGAAAACAAGTGATCAGAAAAGAAAGCTAATGAGGCAATATTGGTGAGGCTGTGTTGGCAAATATTGAGTAAAAAGATTTTTCTCTACTTCTTGACTGAAATCAAAATACCGGAAATAAAAACATCCCTTAGCAGTAGTTTCCAGGCAAATAACTATCAGTTTGCACCTATAAAACTCCCCAGACCCATTAAATTCCATGTTAATTCAATCAAAATTAGTGAGGTCCAGGCATCAGTGTTTGTTAAAGCTCCTCCTAAAGTTATTGTAGTGTGACCATTATGAGAATTGCTGTACTAATAAGAATAGAATTTTCCAGGGAATAATTCAAAATTTTCTGTTTTCTGGCTATAGTTTTGGACTAGGGCAGGATTAACAAACAGCATTCCAAGTCTACCCACTTCTATCCCCCCAAATCTCTCAACTCTCTACTGAGAACTTTTCCCTACAGATTGCAGAATCAATTTCTGATCTTCTGTTTGCTTTCTCTTCAATATTAATACAGTCCTTTCACTGCTTTAGTCTTTAGGGAGACACTGAAAATGATTTACAGGTGTCCTGTCCCAAATGAGATTCGAGTGATTCAGTGACTTATAAATGAATTCCTTTCTGAGAAAACATTCATAAATGAGTCATATATAGTACACTTGTGAAATGTTCATAAGTTGGGAATTTACTATACATGGTTTTCCTTTTAGTAATCAATGAATGCATGGAATTACATCTTTGTAAGACATAGCCTCTCATTGGTCCCTCAAATGGTGTCATTGAAGTTGATCCTTCACAGGAGCTCCAAAGGTTAAGATTTTAAAATTTTGTTTCACCCCAAAACCCATGTCCCACTTTTTTTTTTTTAACAAAGATTTAAAGAGTACCACTTCCACCAAAGCCAACACAAACAACAAAAATTTAAAAGCCCCATACAGTATTCAGGTTTTAAACCATGTCAAAGGAGACAACAATTTATATATAAGAGCTAGTATTCCTTTTCTTTCAGGAGTGTTGTTTAGTTGAAAAAACTTACTACATACTAAATGCACTTTAGTGCTTCTCAAGTATAGCCTATGAACTGTTTAGTCTGCTAGAAAAATGCTGATACTTATGCCTTATTTTGAACATTTATATCTTAATAGTTCCTTTTCATTTTCTTAGAATATGCATGTGTATCAAGTGGCTTTGAGAGTCACACCATAAAAATCTTTCTATGCCTCAAAATACTCAAGTATGAAGTAGCAATAAGAATACTAGCATAGGTTATAGTAATTGAATGGTATAATTTATATAAAATCCTTAGTATCAGGTAATAGATTAAGTAATAGCTAAAATCCACATGTTAAAAGTCAAGTCATATGAAATCCAAATACATTATTTTATATTACAAGTTAATGCAAAATATTTTGACTGAGAGCGGAAGAAGCTCAAACTATGACAAGTGAAGAGATACAGAGGTGGACAAGGTCAGATAGTTGATTAAATAGTGCTTCACTGTGTTGGGAAGTTCGAAGGAGCCTTGAATCACCAGCAAAAAAGCAGTTATTTTTCCTAAGAAAAATGCCATTTGATAATGAGTGGGAACATCATAACTGACTACCTTGTTTGAGTCATCTTGTTATTCTTTTTAAAAGCTCCAGCTGTATGACAATGTATTATATTATAATTTATCATTTTGAGCAATTCTTTGTAAGCGCCATCTCATATTATTGAGTTTCTTATTTATGTGCATATTTTAGTTGATGTATTAAAAGACACAGTAATATCAGTGCAATGTTGCACTTGGTGCATGTTTATGAACATAATGCCATAGCAAGTGAAGAGACCATACTGGTATTCATGGAAATTGTGGAAACTGGTGCTAACCATTGGGAAATTCTATCTCCAAGATGCTAAACCCAATTGCCCAAATACTTTGAGTTCAGAATATGAGTGAATTAACATATAGTCTGTCTTTGGGGATAATGCCAATTTTAGATTTGCATTTTAGTCAAGTAGATATATAATTTATGATTAAAAATCATAAAAGCAACCAAAATGGTCAACAAGAGAAAACGATGACATTAGAAAAAGGCTCAGTCCCACATGTTTATGATACTAGCTACTTGGGATGATGAGGGAGAAAGATAAATTTGAGGCTAGTATGTACAACTTAGTAAGAACTTGACTCAAAATTTAAAAATAAAATAAAAAAGTTTTAGGCATTGGGCTCAGCACTAAAGTGTTCCTGGATTCCATTTGCAGCACCACATCCACAAACACCACACCAGCACCAAAAAATTTGAAAAGCTCCCCCCACCAAGATTCAGGTTTTATATCTCATCAAAGGAGGCCATGCCTCCCTTGTAATGAAAGCCATGCTTTCCAAATACTGATGCTCATACTACTTCCCCAAATAGAAAGGATGTCTTATTTTATCTAAGGCAGAATTTAAGGATATGTAGTCAGGGTAAACAAAGGCATTTGACAGGAAGACCATGGACTTATATATGCACTTATATATGCACTATCTTTTAAGGTTCTATATGTCAACATTGATAGTAACCTAATTAGTGATTCAAAAGATAAAATATATCAAGTATTTCTGTTTTTTTGTTTGTTTGTTTTTGGTATGGAGGATTGAACTGGGTCCCCGCGCTTGCAAAGCAGGCGGCTAAACCACTAAGCTAAATCCCCAGACCTATCAAGTATTTCTTAATCATGGAAAAATATGAATAAGCAGCACCATTTTCTGTGCAAAAGTTGTATTCAATCCAAGGACATTGGCATATGCAAACATAAGCAATAATTGATTTCAAAAAGATGTCTGCATAAACTTTAGGTGTTAAAATGCATATTTCAGTGGAGCAGTAATTATATTATGATAAGAAAAAATCTAGAGAAAATTTTTTATTTATATGTGTTTATCATGCCTAAACTTTCGGTTTATTTTTTTTCTCATTGAGTGCATTGGTACCTTTCAGGTATACAGTAAGTTACATTCATCATTGGGACCTTGTACCTTTACATGACAGGTCTTGGTTGTCATTTTTTCCCCATACCTCTGCCCTCCCTTCACCCCCTCCTCCCTTCCCTATTTACAAAAACTTTATTTCCATTTTTTTGTTTTCTCAGATTTTTTTTATTTTTCCTTATTTCCTTTCTCCTATCCTTCCTGCTTCACCTACACCTTTAGCCTTTTTTTTTCTATTTCACATTGTCAATAATACCATTAGGATCCTATTTACAATTATAGTTTTTCACACCATAGAAACTATTTGGTATTTACACATGTGTGACTTAATGTATTTCACTTGAGTATAACTTCAATATACATCCATTTTGCTATGATGACTCTAATTTCTCATTCTTTATGACTAAGTAGTATTCCACCTTCTAGAAAAACCACATCTTCTTTTTCCAGTCTCCAACTGATGGGCAAATGGCCTGTTTCCAAGTTTTAGCTATTAAAAACTGTGAAGCTATAAACATGGGTGCACATATATCACTATAGTAAGAAGAAGATGAGAATAAGCAAAGAGTTTCATAAATTTTCTAAAGTGATTCTGGTATGTACGCTTCCACATAGAGTAACCCAATTAAAGAAAGGAGGGATCTTTCCTCTGGAGTGATCATGGAAGGCCTTTAGGAAGAGTTAAAAGAAATACATCTTTAAAGTATTATACAAACAAAGATTTAAAGGGGAAAAAATAATTCCAGAGGAAGAAATGACACTACCAAAAGTAAGGTATGAGAAGTTTACAGTTGTTGGTTTTTGAATGGGCATGAGTATCAAAGTCCTTATCAACCAACTATACATGGACACTTTAATGTGATCAATGGAAAAAGGAGATGTGTCCCTTAAGGCCACTTCTCCACTGCAGGCATTTCTCAGAGAGTTTCAGATAAGAAAAACAATGAGTTTGGGGCAGGGCAAACTTCATGGTGCATAAGGAAGGCAGCCAAGAATGGGCTTTCTCTCAGAAGGTTAATGACCTGCAGTTATCTTGAAACAATAAGTTATCTTTGAATTTGTGGTTTGTGAGTGAAATCAAAAGAGTCAATGACACATTGGCTTGCAGTCTTGGCTTCTGGACAAGGTCCTCTTCTACCACTTCTGTGCCCAATAGCAAAGATTCTCAACCACAGGCTCCCAGCTCCTCAGAGTCTGGACTTGACCAATCTCATCCTCCCTTCCTTTGTCCCAGGACAACTATAACTCTTCTCTCAAGACAGGGACAAATTTCTAAATTCATGGAAACACTGCACTATGCTTCATTTCTCACCCCTCACAGAAGTCTTAGCAAGGTAACAAGGAGACTCCCGCTTGGGAATGCACACTCCACAGTGCCTCAGAGTAGGGTAGGAGGCAGTAACTAACCCCACCCCTAGCTGTCAGGGACACATCTATTGAACAATTGATTCAGTGGAGTCAAAGTTCAGGCGCACCTTAGAACCAGGTACTAAGCATGTCCTAACTGCAATCCTTGGAGAATATCTTATCTGCCATGAGTTGAAATGACAATCTTGGAGAGATGAGCTGAACTTCTCCACCTACACCAGTGTAGCAATATTTCAATAACTGGATGAAGGCGGATCCAGAATGTGGTGACTCATTCATACACAATGATTCCTGAAACAGAGCCCTGGTTGCATATGAAACTCTGCATAAACCCTATAAATTTTTGCACATCCCCCAGAGGATGACATTGAATGGAAAATTAAAACTTTAAATACACACACACACAAACACACACACACACACACACCACACACTCACACACATGGTGCATTAGGATAGATTTGGTAAAGAAAAGAAAATCCTTTATATTCTAGTACCCAGTTATATTTTTAGTATAAAAATATATAATGGACACCCCATATCAAAACAATCATCATTTCTATTTTCTCCTTTTGGAATAAGAAATCTTGCATTTACATTTTGAACTAGGCCACTCAAATTATGTGCCTGATTCTGATTGTGTGATAGTTTTTATTTAACTAGCTTGAATGCACAAAAGATCACATTGCAAGAATTCACTGCTCACCCCTTCTGGGCCCTGACTTTTCTGGGCACTTCAGTAAACTCTATCCTAACTCTTTGCATGCATGTGAATCTCTATTCACAATAGAATTTTCAACAATAGAACATGACCAGAAGTAAGGTGGGTCACCTGAAAGTGAAGGCAGTGAAGAATAGGTGTACTTTCTTTCTGTCTTGATCTGTGATGTAGAGACTTGGGAGAGCGAGACACCAGATTGATGGATTCTGGAGCTCTCAGTGACCATACGAGGTAGAAATGCTAAACCTTCTCAATTCTAAAAGATAATTGAGATGCTAAATCTAATTTTTAAAAGCTGTGTTGAATCATATAAACTTGGTATTTGTCAGTTACCATTTTAGACAATACAGCCCATGAAAAAAGTTCATCAAACAATACTTGTTTGGCTCTATTTCTACTGAAAGGGTAAGAACTCTGTTTTAAATTTAATTTGAGTTCCTTTGAAAGCTTTATGGCATGAATTGCATAGTTTCTTAAAATTGGACTATCAAAAATGATTTCCCAGGGCCAGGGATTTAGCTCAGCAGTTCGGTGGCCTGCCTTGCAACTCAAGGACCTGAATTCGATCCCTGGTACCACAAAAACAAAACAAAACAAACAAACAAACAAAAAAGATTTCCTATTTTGACATGCCTTTACAAATGATAAGGCTACTCCATTGAACTTGGGGATCTGGATATCAGAATGAAGCAAGAAAAGCAGGATGGGAAAATGTAGTCATAAAAATGAGGAAGCAGAAAAATTTTGCTCTCTACATATGGACTGGAACTGTAAAACCACAAGGCATATATAAGAAAGGGAATCATTTCAATTGTTTTCCATTGAGGAAGTGTTCAATTCTTTAGGCATTACAGAAATGCTAATTAAAACAACACTAAGATTTCATTTTATCCCACCAAAAATATCAAACATCATGAACTTAAATAATGTCAAATGCTAGTGTGGTTGCAGGAAAAAAGGAGGCTTTCTACACCACTGGTGGCAATGTAAAACTAGTACTACAACCATTATGCATATTGTTTGAAGATAAGTAAAAAAAAATCTAAAAATAGTCTATTTGGCCCAGCCATTCCTCTTGTATGAAATCTTCCCAAAAGAGCTAAAGGCATAATATTATAGTATCCATGTTATAACAGCACAATTCATAATAGATAAATCTTGGAAACAATCTATATGTCCATCAACAGATAAACTGATAAAGAAAATGTGGTATATATGCATAATGGAATACTTGATATTAAAGGATATATTGAAGACATTTGTAGGAAAATTATTCAGTTGGAAAATATAATGTTAAGTAAAATAAATCAGACAGACAAACTTAAATATTGTATGGTTTTCCTCATATAAATAATGCAAAGCACAAACAGAGAGTAATTACAAAGATTGATGGAGAGAATCAGGGAAACAAACAGATGTTTTTCAAATGGGAAGGATTCCAAGAGACTGAGAATGAGGGCAAGTGGTCAGGGGAAAGGGGAATAATAAGACTTAAGGTGCTTAGGGACATGTATGTAAACTAAATAATAAAAATAACAAAATTAATGAAAATGAAGAAGGAGTATCTAGAGATAAAGAGAGGCAGATAGGTAGGGTGCAGAAAGGGAATAAAAAGAATGTTAACTTTGTATGCTGCAAACATGTTTTAATGGACAAGTAAAAAAATTATTGATCTAAAAATGGCTAGTGTTATATATGAGTCAACATGCAGATGTCATACATCAACAAATAATGTTTTAATGGAATATTATGTGTCACTGCACATCAAGTAATTGCAACTGGTGAAAACACACATTTGCTCCATTAAAATTCAACTAATTATTGAATAAAACGTAATGACAACAACATTAGTGCACTCTTTTCATGAGTAAAAAAACAAATCTAGATGAACTACAGCGATGAAATTTTATTTTTGCCTTTCATACATATATGTGTTCACTTTATTTTCTTTGATATGAATTTAATAAATAAGTATATGAATAATGGGAAATTGATACATGTTTATTTCACATCTTTAATTTTTTACTTTCTCTTACCTTTTTTCCTTCCCATTACCTCCCATTACCAGATCTCCCTCACACCTCCATAAAGTCTATCTCCCTGTTTCCTATAACATATCTTTTATTTTGCTCTTTAAATTATTTATAATTTGGGTTTCTTATATAAAATACATTAGGTGATATTTAACTTTCTGTGTCTAATTTATTTTACAGTTTCTAACAGTCTTGGAGAGGTGGTAATTTTATAACTAGCAACATTTTAGAATTTCTCTTCAAGTCATGTAAATATTAAGAGGAATTAAACGATGTAGTTGATATTTTTGATTCTATACTGCAATGTTTCTCTTTGCAATGTGTAATACTTTATTTTTCTGATATATAACAGAGTTAGATATTAGTGTGAGATAGAGGAAGAAACTTTAGACACATGCTTAGAAGCCATATGAGTTTTATTCTTGCTGCTCTGTGCATGGGAGCGGACCGAGGGGAAAAAAGAAGAAAATGTATTTCTCAGTCTGTTTTGCCACCTTCTACATGTTATGTCACTGCATTTTTATAACCACCCAAGGAAGAAAGTATTATTCTTATTTTAAGAGTTAAAAAAGTAATTTCCAAAGAATAAAGTGCATTTTCAAAACATGCAAAACTAGTGATAGTATTTTGTTTTGTTTTTTACTAGCAGGTACAGCACTCACATATATTTCAGAAATTTTACTTGATATATACCTGAGGGGGGAGATATATAAAAGAAAATCAATGAACAATATTCATAATCCATCAGTACCATGGTGTAATATTGTACATCACATCATTGTATGATGCATCATATGACCCTGCCCTGATCACACTATTCACATTATCCCATCGGAATATTTTGGTGTTTAAACATAACCATTGACTGATGGATTCTACTAAATTTCAAACATCTGGATTTTTCCCCTACTATATGTTCAATTTACTTTAGGCAAGACTTTTTTTTTTTTTAGAGGAAATAACAATTCTAACTCTGTATAACTCAAAAGATTGTTTTGAGAATATATAAGATAGTATATATCAAAGAATCTTAAAAACTTCAAAGTGTTCCATGGGACATTATTATGCAGTGATAAGTATGTTTTTGTTTGCATATAAGAATTCAGTGCTTTTCTCAAAAGGTAATTCAAAAAACAATTTGATTTCATGTTCCTAGATCAGTGGAAACAAATTCCATTTGCTTATACACAAATGTGAGTGATCTGGAAAAATCATTCTCATAAGAACCTTAAAAACTTTCTATACATCAATAAGTAAAGCAGCCAGTTAGTCATATGTTTTTGACATTACAGAATTAAGATGTGTTGCCTCTGGGTGGGTCTGCGTTCTACTATTTCCATTGCCCTCTATTCTGAGTGCTATAAATGAGTAATACCTCAGAAAGCTAGAGAGCTAACATTTCCTAAAGGCATCAGATGTTTTAAGAAAAAAACCCTACAGCAAGTCTAACATTAATGTGAAATATTGTGAATTAGAAATCTCTGGACTGGGAAGTAATAGAAATGCCAGTTTCCTTGAGATGGTGGAAATCAAGCCACATTTTATTGTATTTGTACTCACAACTCCAACTTGCTGGAATGTAAATGGAAAATAAATTTATGCCTTTATATCTAAAGCAAATAAACCAGGATTCTGAATTATATATTGCAATAAAAAAGATCAATGTTCTTATGTCCTTGGCGATAAATAGTAACAACAGACACGCATGTATATTTTTTGTCATCTGAGCTTATTTTCTCCTGTTTATAATATCTCATTCTCTTTCCTACAGTTCTTTAGGTATCTCACTGGAGACCAACAAAGGCACTTTAGATTTATAAGTTAACATTGAATACATTTAATACATGACACAAATAATATATAGAGCCAGTGCTTTGTCCACAGGAAGCAGGAATTAATTTTTTTTAAGTGTAACTAAATGGATCTTTATATATGTTACATTTAATCCATTGGAATTATTTTCTTCAAGTACAGTTTTAGAATCAGCCCACATTAGCAAATGCTATTGTTTGTCTAAAATGTGCCAGGTATTTGCTAAGTGCCTTCCTCAAGAGCTATATTCCTTGGAGTGTTTATATTGGAGGGCAAACCTAATATTAAATAAAATAATCACAAGTTGTGATATAATTACACTGAATGTGAAGAATGGGGCTGTTTTTATAGTCACATCAGGAGTACTGAATGTGCAGTTACAATCTGGAGACTATGCATTTTGAAGTATTTTAAGCTGAGGCCGTTTGTTTCAGGTGAAGATGATGATCTGTAGGATACTCACTAGTGTCCTGCGAGACGATGGTATTTCAGAACTTTCCTTAAACGTTCTGAAGTATTTTGGTTTTCTCTGTCTTACTCAACTGGTAAAATTGAGTAAAACAGATATTTCCAAATATTTCTCAACCCTACCTTGTGCTTAATTTTTGCAATGAATTAGTTCCAGAATTTAGTAATTTTCTGTTAAATCTTTAATATTTCCATCTTTTTTTCCTCTACTATTTGCTGTTTTTCAGACTTTTATAATTTCCAGTTGGAATTCATTTAAAGCTTTCTTGTACCAACTCAATTTTAATCTATCTGCCATGGTGATTAGAATAATCTTCCAAGAATAAAATGTTTCAAATCCCTTAGCCACTTATTTACTTAATATGATATGAAAACTCCAGGATCGTTATCTCTTCGCACTTTGTTTTAATTTACGGAAGTATTAGTCCACTAAATTTTCTACGTTGGATCTTCCTCATCTCTTTTAGACTTATAGGTAGATGTTGCTGATTTTTTCTGTCACCATGAACTACAAGTAAAACGTACTTTGTGCTGTTTCAAGAACATTACAATTTTATCCTTAAACACCCACTTTTCCGGTACAGTTCACACTGGCATCCACTTTGCCCTTCGTCCTTTGTCAGTAGTTGGCCTAAGCTGAGACAGGACTTGCAGAATTTGACTTGAATGAAAATTGGACTTTAAAGTTTGAAATAATTTATGAGAAATTCATATAAGGAATTCATGTAAGATGAAGACCTGCTCTCCTCTCTTCACTTCTCCTTTGTTTCCTTATTTTGTGTTCTTTTTCTCTAGCCAATCTTTCTCCATTTCATCCTTCTTCTTTCTCTTACCTCTTTTTCTCCACCTTCCTCTGTTTTTCCTTCAGCAAATAAAACATAATAGATCTGTGAAATAGGGAGATAACAGGAGAATTATCGCCCTTTGAAGTTATAAGAAGGTCTCACATCCTACAGTTCATTGTCTAGCAGAAATCTTGCTTGTGCTCTAAAATTCTAACAGTTCTGAAATTTCACATTTTCTCAAATCCTCTTCTTCATCTCCAGTTCTCAATTCCTTGTTCTGGTCCACATATAAAATACAACAAGTTTTTTAATTAAAGGGGACAAAGAAATTTTTCACAATGCATTATGAGTATAGCAGAATTCACTGACATTTCATGATTGAGAAAGGATTGGGCTGGATGGGTGAAAGACTTTGTATTATTTCAATAATATATATATTTTTAAAAAGAACAGAACATTTCACCATTCTTGAGATAGTTTTCAGCCTCTACATTGTTGGAGAATTTCTCATAATCTAATTTCTCTCTAACATTTTCTGTCTTCTCAATTCTCCTATGCATATATCCTTTTTCTTATTCTTCTTCTCTTTCTCTATCCTTTACATTTTACACAAATTCCTCTCAGGATTAGGAGCAAAGGCAACAATACATTTTCTTCTCTCACAGAACTTTGTCTCCTAGAGGTCTTGGTATCTTTCAACTAACTAATTTATGAAGATAATTTTTCCTAACTATAAACATTCAAAAATGTACTAACAGATCTAAGAATAATTTTTTAGATATCTGTTTACTTAATTTCATGCTGCCTTACACATACAAAACAATGAGAATGCTATGGTCCCTGCCATACCTCTTTTAATATTTAGCTATTGCATCTTCATATCCTCTTGTTAATTCAACAATCAACACCTATTAAGCAATTTTTGGTCACCTTTTGGCGTGGTGCTAAGATCTTAAGGAAAATGTTACAGTATTTTATATGATCTGATGCTAACATGATTTTAGAGTCCCCTTTTATACAAAACAAGAGCTACAGACATGTATGAAACTGAATGGAATATTTATAGTCAGTAATCATGACAAACAAGGAATCTTAAAAGTAACAAATGCCACTAAGAATTTTTTAATCCATGAAATGGCACAATATTTATTTTCATGGACAGACAGAGTATTTTATTCTTTTATTCTTATAACTTTCAACCATAAAAACATTCCCTCACAAGATTACCCATCTGGATATTTTATCTGGACACAAAAATAGTGCATTTTATTATCATGGTTATTAATTTATTCTATTTTTTATTTAAATCTCACAAGTCACTATAGGTGATGCTATAAACAACTTTAGCATACTTGCCAAATATAGGAAAATATTTACCAAGTCAGGATGATTAACAGGCCATATTCTAAATGTTACCCTTGATCAGATTTTAAATCAAAAGAAGATCAGCTGAACACATTTCTAGTTTTCATGGAAGAAGGCTAAGCTAGCAAGGGGTCCTAACACTTAAGCTTCCTTTTAGTTCATGGTATTTCAGCAACTTGGCCTTTAGCATCTATTTTTTAAGATATTTTCAGAGCATTGTGACATTTGATTCACATATACATCTTTATAGGACAAATTTTTTCATTTATTTCTTGATAGTAATAGCTATCTGACTTACTCATATCTTGGAAGTATTTCAATAATAATTTATAGTGATAACATAAAATATGCCCCCTAAAGTGAAAAGGATTTTATTAAAAGACTGAAAATAATAGTCATATAATAGATCTAACAATGTGATTAATAATAACATGCAAGTCTTAAATTAATCACGATGTTCTAATAATTGAACAAAACAATTTAAATTATATATAAATAGATGAATTGTCATTAAACTGAAATTAGCACACACACAAATCAGTATTAATAATAGTGAATCCTTTTTTCCCTTCAATATCCTCTTTACTCTGAAACTTAAAATTTGATTTAAGGTGCCAGGGATTTAGCTCAGTGGTTCCACCTCCTTCCCCGCAAGCACAAGGTCCTGACTTTAATCCCTGATACCAAAAAAAAAAAAAAAAAAAAAAAAAAAAAAAAAAAAAAAAAAAAAAAAAAAAAAATGATTTAAGGTACCAAAAGCCAAGCAGTTTAACACTGCAACAAATCAAAATGTTTTGTCTTTCCCCCACCTCTGCCTCAGATGTAGTGACTGTTGAATAACACCAACTATCTATTTCTCAAGACACAACACAGAAAGTCAGAACACTAACATTGGGTCCACTTGCATATATTTCCTCCCTTGTAATTTATGGTGAGGTTTTTTGTTCAGACATTTTTGTTCTTCATTTATCTTAGTTAGAATAAAAGACACCTTAACATGATCTGTGTAAAAATACTTCTCTATCCTTAAATAACTCACTTTCAGCATTACAGAAATGCACTTTTCAACATGTTTTGGATGTTATTCCTAGTTTTAAACTTCATCAATATCTCCATCTGGCTTCTGAGAAATAATTTAAGTTTATTTGCACATGTTATAAGACATTATATGGTCTGACCTAGTCCTTATGGCTTCTAACAATTCTCTTGTACCAATCTGACTCTTTCTTGTTCTAGCATCCAAAAATATTAAAATCCTTTTAGGTTTTAACAACTTCTGGCCTTGTTCTCTTTTGCTACAAAGTTCAAAATACACATTTGTATCTCTGCCTATCCCTACTTATTCTTCACATTGTCACCCAAAGTCTGCATTTTATGAGGTTTTTACTAACTTTGCTAGACAGGAATAAATCCTTTTATGATTGCATTTCAGGAAGAAATTTGCATCTGAAAATTTCTTACAAAACTTTTTGTCTTATTCTTTACATTCATATCTCTTTACTAGATTATAATATCTTCAGTAAAACCTATATCTATTTCCACATCTATGTCTATTCTTTTTATAAAGCTTGATGCCTTATTAAACTTATTAAACATGTACATCATAAACAGAATAAAAATGTTGGTATATTTCCTGAGATCATTGTCTGTGACAATACTTTATACAAAGTCCCCAGGTTTTTTTTGTTTATTAACTAAAAAGAATGTATTATAAAATCATATATATTTTCTGTTACAGTATCAGATTTTCAGGTGTAGGAAAATATTTTTACTATCTAACTCCTATTATAACCTCATCTATTGAAATTATTTTATTCTCTGTATTTCTTGAGTCTGAAGTGGAAATATATTTTCCTGTCCTATGCAAAGTATGCAAGAACAAAAGTGAGCAAAAATTATCACTTAGACAAGTTGGCATACTGGCAAGTTTTCTGTCTACGACATTAATACTTAATTTGTTCATTCCTCTAACTTGAGTAATACAAACTTGAGACTAAAATAAAATTCATTTTGACAGATATTCATTAAGAAAATACTGAGACAGAGCTTTCTTGATTCAATGTGGAAAATGATACCATTCCAGAAAACTGACACTCAGTCTATACTCTTTCCATATCCAGATAAGAACTTACACAATTCTTCCAGAGCAGCTCCACAAAACCCATCCCAGACGATTCTATTCTTTCTAATTTACCTGCCTTATTTAAAAAGTGATATGTACTCAACATGCTGATTTAGCTATCTCAACTCCTGAGAAAGACTAGCCTTGTATTTGTGAACCATGGGCTTCCAGATGGAATTTTTATCCTACTGACACAAGATCTTGATTCCCTGCTCCTGCACTTGGCAGAATCATAAGAATATTATCAGACTTGAGAGTTCTCTCTCTGGTTCTCCATCTTTCCCCTGCAGCTATTGGGATGTCTTATTTTGATCAAATCACCATTGTTATATATTCAAAGCCTACAAATTGGCCTTGAGCAAGTGATGAATTGGAGAAGTTTTGAATTAAATTCTTATCCCTGTTCTACCAATTGTCCATTTTTATAAGCTAGGGTATAGCTCCTCACTATTTTGAGTACAAAATAAATCTTTAAGATGTCCTGTTTTTCAGATTGAGTATATGTGATTTTTAAAAAACGGCTGATTTACTAAGACTCAGATCTAGAGCTCAGATCCCTTAAAACCACCTTGAGTAACATTAAAGCCTATTGAATTCTCTTAGCCTTTGTTTTCTCATCTTAAAGTGAGAAACATATCATTCCTTCTTACTTCATAAAATGTTATAACTAATAAGAAATCATAGATGTGAATGTTTTGATAAATAAAATATTATTACAATATACAGTGTAAGTTTATAGTCAATATTATTTGTGCAGGGCCTTGGAGAGCTCCCTTATTTCTGTGGAGTTGTATACTGTCATTACATAATTTTAAAAACCGAGCTTTGATTATTCGGCCCTCCCCAATACTTTCTTCCCTGTATCTATGTATCTCTTGGATAGGTAAACAAACAGCAGTCTATGTGTGCATACTGATCCTACAGGGGGTTTTTCCCTAAACTAAATCATCTAGAAACAGATCCAGGGAATATAGCATGATGGAGCAACAGATATCCTGGGATTAGGCCTGAAGGAAACATGAATGATCCACTGCTGAAAAGGAAGGGAGTGACTTGAAACACAGACTAGGAGGAAATAAAAGCAGAGTAAGGATTGTTCCTTGAGGGAAAATGCAAAGTAGCAGTTGTTGTGCACCTGATATATGCTGGCCATAGTTACACACATTTCCACACTTAATGTTCACAAAGTAGATGGATATGAGAGAAGGAATCACACATCCAGAGTGGCTAAAGGCAGAATTTAAATAAGGTCTGTGTCACTGCAGGTAAGTGAAATCAAACTCCAGAAGCAAATATTTCCTGAAATAAACAGATAGGGAGCTATGCAAAATCTGATGATAATAGTTGATTGCTGGAAGTGGTAATAGAAGCCCAACCATGATTATCTGGCAGATGTTGAAAGTAAAGGCCTGAGAATAGGAAAATATTTCCTCACCAGCCATGGTGTTCATTAATATGAACCCAATGATTAAATAAATGTGCAAAATCTGATAAAGTTCACTTATCTAATATACTTCTAGAAATTAAGTCAATCCTACTTATATTGTGAACATTACTTCCCTTTAGAATATCTTTTACACTCTTGTCAAAAATATTCAGTAAAAATTTATTGCCAGTTTTGTATGTCTCCTAATATCTAATACCTATTTCCATTTAGGAGAAGTATCGTAACTCACACAAAGTAAGAAAAAGAATTATTTAACATTCCCAGCATATTTGTGATCACTTGCAGTGAATAACACATTGAGAAGCTTGCATTCCTCTATACCTCAGTCCCTACATACAACTGAAAAGTCCCGACAATTCTGTTTCTCACATATACACATCTATTTCTTTCTGATGCCAGTCATATCACATCACATCATATCACCATTTGTCCCATACCCCATTACAAAGTGTGGGATTTAATAGGCAGGCTTACATGATGAGAAGTGGGAAGGACCACAGTGGCCATCTGCACATAGGAGATCTGGGTGACCCAATAGCTGCTCAAACCAAAATGGAAGCTGCAGAATGAGAGGAATCAAGGAGCAGCATCAATCCAAAAATCAAAGGCTTAGAGACTCACTGGAGAGTCACCTGTGAACCTTCCAACTAAATGTGTTGGAAGGCTGAAGAACCTGGAAATAGATATGGTGAAGTCTAGAACACTTCAGAAACAGGTACTCTTCCTGTCTTAGTTACTTTTCTCATTTGCGGGACAAAATACCTGACATCCATAAATTAAAGGTGGAAAGGTCTATTTAGCATACACTTTGTAGAGATTTCAGGCCATAGTTAGCTGACTCCAACAGAGGGCAGCATGCAAAGATGACCGAGGGACTTCACAGAGCAGATATGGTTCATGGTATGGCGAGCAGAAGGCAGTGAAGAAGTAAGCAACAGCAGCAGCAGTCCTGCCTGCCTCCTTTCTGTCTCTTTATATTCCATAAGGGCTACAAGCCTATATTTTGGCACCATCCATACCCAGGTGGGGCTTCCATTACCAGTGACCACCCTTAATTCCAGTGTTGTACACTCTAGATCCAGCCACCTTGAAAAGCCCCACCTATGAGCATATGAGTCACTGGGGGACATCTAGATATAAGCCATACTGCTTCTGTTCTTTGTTAAATTTCATCCAAAGTATAAGCCAATGGGTTGGCGCCACACAAAACTGAGAAAGATCTTTCCTCCCTGTTCCCGAGCCTACCTGCCAGCCATCCACAGACATACCCAGAACTCTGCTTCACTAATCTATTAGGTATTTCTTAACCCATCTAGCTGACATATCATGATTAACAGGTCAATCCATAGCTTGTCAACTGGAAAACCAGACACATTTCCTTAAATCATACTTAATTTCCAAATACATTAGCAAGTTCCTAACCACACCTAGCATGATATAATTCTCTCCTCATAATAGAAGACAAAGTCACTCCTTTTACAATGACTTTTTACTCTTCTTATGGCATTTTATAACTTGAATATTACAATGTAGATTTAGCAATATTTTTGTGCCAGTTTAGTTATTCATTATTATATTGCTAAGGAGGAAAACAAAGATATCTGCTTAATATATGTGTATGTGTTCCTGGACATTTTAGCAAAATAGGACTTACTCATGACAATTAAAATTATTTTTCCTGTAACTGGTAACATGGAAATAGCTAGTATGAGTACTTTCTATTACCCCTTTTGTATTCCCTTGACCTTTATTATATACAGAAGTGGGTCTTGGTTCTTCTCCTGGCTGGATAATCCATAGCCTCATTCTTATTCTAGCCCATTTCCCATCCTGTCTAGAAAGAAATGTAGTTTCCTATCAACCATATTAAAGTATATGATGATATTAGAAAACATCCTAAGGGATCTCCTATAGTCCAAACATATTCTGCCTGATCTCCATTGTAGAGTAGTTGTGCAACTTCCCTTTGATAATCTTATCAATCAATCCCACCCATATTATAACTTTCTCATTAGTTTACTGACTTGGAGCCTTAGTTTCTAGTTCAAAGGAATCATTGTTGTGGCTCCTGATAAAAACTTTCCCTTCTCTAAGACTTCTAGGCCATAAAAGTATAAGGTCACAGAAACAGATTGCAAAAATTTTTCTAGTAGTCACTAGGGGTAATGGGTGAAGGCTAATATGTCCATTTCCACCCCTGGATTATCCCTACACCCATAATTCCTGGCTATGGAAGATACAGTTCCACATATTAAATGGTGGTTTTGAGAATAAAAGAGGCATAATTAAATTTTAAAAATTACTACAGTAAAAGTTGTATTGATATTTAAATCTCTCAAAATTCTCCCCTTCCTTCAAGCACACATACCCCACATTCTGATCACTTTTCTGAAGTGGTTCTGATGTCTCTAGTTGTACAGTCACATCTACTTCAATAGCCTGAATCAATTCAAAAAGTTAATCTCTCAGACTCATCTTGACTTTGAGGAAGAACAAGAAGTCACATGTATCAGATCTGTTGAATAACGTTGGTGAGAACACAATGTATTGTTTTTATGAGTCTATGCTCCCTCCCATTGGATGGCACTTTGCAACCATGCTCACCCCCCCCCAGTACCAGGGATAGAACTCAGGAACTTGAGCTGGCAAGGCAGGTGGTGGAACCACTGAGCTAAACCCCTGGCAAAACATTCACTTCATTTTCATTCATACTTCATGAAGATATTTACGAAAGAGGACTTTCAAAGCTGCCTCAGAACATGGAAAAAAATGATGGGGCAATTGTCTGAGGCAAGGTATATTTTGACGGAGTTGAGGACAATGTGTCTTTTATTCTAACAATTATTTTTTTCAAATAAGCATCCACCATATATTTTGATCTCTTGTACAGTCTCTGGAGAACCTTGCCTCAGTCCTGCAAGGCACTGCCACCTACCTGGCTTTGTGACTACATTTGAAAAGGCCAGTCTCCCACCACTGTAGAATGGGCCTACTGCTGCACGTTTTTGTCCATGACTTGTGTTATTTGGTCAAAAGCAATGCTTTGTGAAATACAATGATGATGGATGAGTCATTTTATAAATCCATAGATGGTAGCTTTGGCAGAAGTTTTACATGTAGGGAAGACAAATTAATACCTGGAATAAGTGTCTATTCCAGTAAAGTTAAAATGTTGCCCTTTCCGTGATGGAATGGTCCAAGGTAATCCACTTGCCACTAAGTCCTAAGCTGATTATTCCTAGGAATGGTGCCATTTTAGGGACTCATCGTTGGTCTCTGCTGCTGACTGACAAGGCAGCAATGGCAATAGCCAGGTCACCTTGGTGAGTAAAAGTCCATGGCTGAGCACATGCATAACTTCCATTCCTACAATTATGGTCACATTACTCATCAGCCCATTGGGCAATGACATAGGCGGCTGGAAAAAGAGATTAATTGCTATCCACAGAATAAATCATCCTATCCCTATGATTACTAAAGTACTCTTCTTCTGAGATTACTTTTTTGTGTACATTTTCATGTGACATGAGTATCTTTATTTCTTTCACCCATATGGAGAAGTCTAGCCATATACCTCTTGCCCAAATATCTTTGTCACTAATTTTTCAATCATTTCCTTCCAAGTCCTTGACCATCATGCCAGTCTATTGTTTACACCCATGAATCAGTATATATTAGTGCATCTGGATATTTTTTCTTTCAAGAAAACTGTACATCCCATCGTGATCATTTCCCTTTACTAATGTCCTTTAGTGATGTTCTGGAAAGAAGCTGTGGTGCGATAGCTGAACATTTTCAGGTGGGGTATGGATAAAGTGCAAAATCATCTGTAAACAGGACCTACCTCTTCTTATTCTCCTCTGCCAATTGATCATAATGTGCATCTTATCAGGCTGTTAATGTGTGCTAGGGGACAGAAGGCAGTGTTGCAGAAGTAGGAGTCATTGAAATCTGGGCCACTTCATGTAGCTTACTTGTAACTTCTGAACCTGCTCGTATCTATACCAGTTCCATGTGATGATGAATTATTGCTGTGCACATCTAAATTTATGACTTAGTAGGTTACATAGGGCTCACTTCATGAAGAGCAGCTCAGGTCCCATGGTAACCTGGTACCCCATGGTCAAGCATTCAGTTCCACTAAGGCCAAGTGTCAGGCAGGAACCATTTCTTCAAAGAAAGAGTTATTGTCTTCAGATAATGGCAGAACTTTGTTCTAAAATACTAAGAAGCTCTGCTGTCATTTACCAATGAGGGCCTGCCAAAAGCTCCAAACAGCATCCCTATTTGCAATGGAAAATTCAGGTATCACTGGTTTTGCCCAAGTGGCGCAGCAGCCTGGAGTTCTTGTAGAGCCTTATCTTGTTTGGGTCCCCACTCAAAACAAGAAACTTTCTCTGAATGATCAAAAATACATGGAGAAAATATTCAATATAACTATCTACTCAAGATAGGCAATTTAAAACAATACTGAGATTCATATCATTCCAGAAAAAAATGGCTGTCATTAAGAAATCAAATAATAACAAATCGTAATTGTTGGCAGAACTGTAAACTGTTATAACTACTATGGAAATAAACATGGAGATCCTCAAAAACTAACAATTGAAATTCCACTGGACCCAGCTATTCCTTCTAGATATCTTCCCCAAAGAGTTAAAGACATCATACCTCAGTGATGCACACATATCCATGCTGATAGCAGCACAATTTATAATTGCTATAACATGAAAACAGCCTGTATGTACATAATAGATGACTGAAGAAAGAAAATGTGGTACTATACACAAAGGAGTACTACTTTAAAATAAAGAAAGTATAAATAAAGAAGTATAAACTTCAATAATCTGTAGCAAAATGGATGTACCATAATGTTAAATGAATAAAATAGACACAAGCATACATTTTTTTCTTATATGAAAAATTCAATATTTGAATAAAGTACAAAATAAAAGATAAATAATAGGAAAAAGTTATTGTATTCCAACATAGACACTGTATCTTTATTTAGCATAATTGTCTTATGTGTTCTATGTTTCTTGGCCTGTTAGTCTGGCTGCCAAATGACAGGCATGATAATTAATTTTATAAGAACTTATAAAGGAATGACTCTGATGCTGCCAGCAAAAAGCAGAGTTAAGGAAAGGGAAAACAAAGAGTTGAGATGTGTTATGTATATATATTAATTACCCACAATTAATGGAATCATTATGTACTAAAACATATTCTAATAAAAATAAAGAACTTTTTAAAAGCTCAGAAGCTTTCTGAGTTACTTGGTAAATGGGATACACTAACTGCCCAAGTGAGAAATATGTTGCCTACAAGATCCAAACGAGCCTATTTTGTGGACATTGTGTGTGTCTTTCTTGGTTATAGGAGGAGTTGAATGCAATAACTTGTCCTCTACCTTAAGAGATACTTTTATTCCTCAGATCACTGGTTCTAGAAATTTTACTGAGATAGAGGACTGTTGAATTTTAGTTGATTTTATTACATCCTGAGATGTACACATTGTCTACCCCAGGTTCAGAGTGGTTAGTGCCTATTGCTCATTTACTTAGTTCAGTGGACCAGTGTGATATCTTATTGAAGAGAAAAATGATCCAGATTCCTAAAAACTAAGTTATAACAGTTCTCAGGGCTGGAGAGTTGATTTACCCTGAGATAGGACAATAAAATATATATTTCCAGCCTTGACAGATGAAAGGAAATTAGTTCTGGCTAAGAATGGGAAAAATGCTATCTGCCAAACCCATAGCTACATGGTAGGTACCAGTAGATGTGTCAATTTGATCACAATTGATTTCCTTTCCTTTCACAATTTGGTATAGCAGCTGAGTCACCACTTGATTAAGGTTATAGTAACTCACTACCATTCTCTAAGATCCAACTGTCTTCTGCACAGGCCAAATAGGAGAGTTAAATGGGGATGTGCTGGTAACCACTATCCCTCCATCTTTCATGGCCTTGATGGTGGCACTATTCTCTGCAGTCCCTCCAGGAATGCAATATTGTTTTTATTTACTCTTTTTCCCTTCTATGGGCAATCACAAGTTTCCATTTGGTGTTTACCACTAAAAGAGCCATTTCACAGGTGAAGAAACAAATAAGGGGATTTAGTTAAGTAATAAATATATCTATTTATCCCAATTATGCGTTCTGGGAAAGAGTAAGGATCACAGGATTTATTTAGTGGCCTACTGGATGCACTGTGAGTCACACTTTGGCTACAACTCCATTGGTCACCCTACTTTCCTGGGTCCTCCTCATACTGGAGGATCACAATATTTTGGATCTCCTGGAATCAAGATTAGTTCAGAAGCAATTGTTCCCAAGTCTAGTCATTTTCTTTCCCAATGTACTATCACCCTTTGGCAAAGAATGGGAGAAAGGCTCATGGTATAATTGTTTGGTAATGAGGCAGGGTCCTTCCTCAAGGTGCTCCAGTCCCCCTGCATTCTAAATATTTAGTCTAGAAACTGGCACACATCTGGAAATTGGTTGAGAGGCCATGATTGCTACTATTTGAGAGGTAATTTTGTTCATTTTCCCTAGCATGCTTCTGCTTATATAAATCCAGTGAAAATACAATAGGCTTCCTATAGGCTTCCTATAGTATTTTTGTTTGGGGAACACCATAATTAACTAGCTAACACCCTAAGTACATACATGTCAGACAATCCCAATCATTGCTTTCCCTATGCTGTCCATTATGATGAGTGTGCCCACCTTGCCTTTGGCTGATGAGAGCTGCTACTTGTACCCCAACCCTTTGGGATCCAAGTATATCCATCTCATTTAAATTTCCCAGTTGAGTGACTGTGGCGCTTACCATAAAATCTGGCATACAGAGAAGGACACCGGCATATCTCCTCAAGGACAGGGGTGCTCCTCACATAAATTTGAGTTTTTAAATAAACTAATTAACAGTAACTCAAAGATATTCAGGCATCTCCAACTTATTGACAGTGGGCCATTTTTGACCCATATTAATTAACTATTAGCAACTATTTAAACTCCAAGAGTTGCAACATTAAATCCAGAATCTTTATTTAGTGGTCTATATTGAGAAATTCAGCCTGATCCAGGTTTATGGTCCTTCTGCTATTAAAATTAATTTCCATACCTGTTCCCAAGACCTCTGCTTATCATAATTAGAAAACTCAAGAAGTTCTTTGGGAGCGTAGCATACTTTTTTATAGGACATGCTGGTACTTCACCTTTAAAAGCCTTAAGAGATTTGAGCCTGGTTACACGTCTAGAGGCAAAAATAGTTATGGTTGAAGCTGGGGAGTATGAACCTTCTCTTCATTATTAACTGCATCAAAGAAGGTCATTATTGTTGCCATAGGCAACATGAAAACAATGCAGGCTTCTTCGTGTATAGGTACAGAGACTGATGGTATAAAAGATGAGGGTGGGAATGCCTCTGCCACTGAGGGTGGGGAAATCTCTTCCTCTGCCAAAATAATATTATTAAAATTCAGGAATTCAATGTACACAGTCTAATCAGGTTTCTCCCAAAATCTCCTTCCCAGTTAATGGGATCCCTTATGATATGCACTCTCACATTAACAGCAGGTATTCTTTGAAGCTGAATGTTAAACTTCCACTGTAATTCAGCCAATCCTATTATGAGGCTTATATTTAGTTTCAGCAACTTAGTCCTATGGAAAAAAGAGAAAAGATTCTTCTTCATGATATACTTAGAAGAACTTAAGATTGTTCATGTACAATTGGAGCTGGAAATCTGAATCTTTGAGTTCATTATTTTCTTATTACTTTGTCCAGGGAGACTAAGAGAAACAGCCAACTTCATAATTCTTCCAAAAATGTTCTAAAGTGTTGTATGCCAAGTTGTTAAATTATTTGCATCTCATAAGTGGTGAAGTAGAATAATTAAGTAGATGCTTGTTGCATATTACTTTAAACAGGTAATACCACAGACTATCATTACTCTCTACACTAGCAGAAGGAGTGACCATGGCAACATTATATTTTATCAAATTAGAGAGCCAACTTCATGAACCATGAACAAATTAGATAAATTCAGCCTTACAATGCTATTTCTCTAGAACCAATCCCTGTGCCAAAGTCTGTATTAGTTAAGATTCTCTGAAGGCACAGGATTGATAGAAAATATATGTATAATAATGTAACAGGATTTATTAAGTAGGCTTACAGGATTTGACATGAGAGAGTCTCCAGTGGTCATCTGTGGGACTAGAAGCAGATGAATCTGCAGTGATCCTCTGCAAGCTGATGAATTCAGAGCTGCTCAGCTTGAGATAGAAGCTGTGGAACAGTTGTGATCAAGGATGTGACACCACTCCAAAACCGAGGCCTGCAGTCACTGGAAAACTACTGGAGTAAGTGCACTGGAAGGCTGAAAAAACTAGAGACGACTGCCAAAGGCAATGGCAAAGGCTGAAGCTCTTCAAAAAATGCATAACTTCCCTCTTTTCCTTTTCCTTTTCTTTTCATACAAGCTGCAAGCCTATTGGTTTGTGCCACCCACAACCCAGATGAATCTTCCTCGCTCAGTTTGCTGTCCCACATGACAATCATCCTCAGAAGAACTCATATCTATACTTTCTTAATATGCTAGGTTTTTCCTTAAACTATTCAATTTGACATATTGTGATTAACAGTGAACTTTCTTGCTACTGTAATTTTGGAGCGTTCATATCACCACTGGAGATATAGATTAACAAAAGGCTAAGAATAGAGAGTTTATTTCCTTGCTATCTGAAGCATTATCCAGTATTCACAGATAAAGCAGAGTGCAAAATCTGAGTTGACATTTTATGTGCATTAAGAAATTTATTCATTTGCTTATAGTTAAATTATCCTCATGTTGCTTATTCAGACAATCATACTCTCAACCCAGCACTCAGAACAAGGGATACTAGGATGATGATAGCAGTGGTTTGCAGTAAAAAAATATAATTCTATATAATCTTCTTCAGTAGAATATTCAATAAAGGACATTTATGTCGCTTCATGTCTAGTATACCAGAGGGTAATTACTAAGAAGTAGGATTGAGTGAATGAAAAACAGAAACATAATAATGTCAACCTTAATTTTCAGAGAAAATGAATTTGTCATTTCATTTTAGAAATTTCAGAAAGTCTACAATGTGGATAATTTCCAAATAATGAAAGGTGGAAAGGGTGAAAAACAGGTTTTTAAAAGAATAGTTTGTTGTTATCCATTGGGAAGTTAATAATACCTAAACAAAAGTGATGGAGGGACTAAAAAGAGAAAGATTAAGCGAACAATTTCTTTTTGGTACTGGGGATCAAACTCAGGACGTTGCATTTGCAAGGCAAGTGGTAGAACCACTGAGCTAAATCCCCAGCCTTAACAACTTTTAATTTATATTTAATTTTATAATTTTAATGGCTCAAGCTGGGTTGTGCATGTCTGAAATCCAAGTACTTGAGGGTCTGAAGGACTGTCCGAAGTCTGAAGCCAACCCGAGTTAGATAGTGAGTTCAAGGCTGGCCTGGCCTTGTCTTAAAAAATCAACAACAAAAACAACTATAATGATATAATTTTAGTGCATTATAACCTTATATATTTATTACGTACGATGTGATATTTCAACACATATGTACAATGTGCACTAATCAGATCAGCATAGTTGGCATATTCATCATCGCAGACATTTGTCATTTCTTTGTGTTAGAAACACTCAAAATCTCTACTCTTGTGAAATACGCAGTCACATCTCTGCTGTAGGACATTAGAAGTTTTTCCTCCTCCCCAGTAGCTCCTATCCATCAATTGCTCTCCATTTATCATCTTCCTTTTCCTTCCACCACTCCCAAACCTTCAGATAAGTATTTTCACCTGTAGTAAAACCTGTGATAGATGATAGAATCAGGAATGTTCCTGGACAGACACTGGAAAATAAATAAAAAACAAAAAGAAAAATCTCTGTAAGTAATCACATATTTTACAAGATGCCAGCTTAGTTATGATGTTACATTTTATATAGTATTTGCACTTGGTTATTGATAATAGCTTTGATAAGACTATGTAGTTCTACATAATTTATGTAAATGTAATATTTATTTGGCATTTTATTCATTTTTGAAATGTTTTATAATTTTTTTATTTCTTCTTTGACAGTGACAGATTGTTTCCATCTTTTTCCAGATTTCCCACAGAAGAACACCTGCCAAGGACACCAAAGTGACACAGATACATGCCAGGTTCAACGATGGTAGGTTCCTCGGCCTGCCCCAAGGGTCCAAGACCTTTATGCAAGACTCATCATGTATTTTTCCTTTTTCTCTCATCTGAGGTCTAAAGATACTATTGAAAATATTCAAAATCCCTGAAAATATCATGATGGACAACACTAACAAGAAAGAAGAGAATATGTATGTATATTTATACACAGAAAGTCAAAGTGTTGGAGAAACTGGATAGTAGTATAAGAAGGAGCTGTCTTACAGAAGAGTATGGTGCTAAAATAATCACCATAAAAAGAAACAGAAATATAAACTCTTGAGAGTCTATGATAAAAGTGATGGATAGACATATATGAAAAATAAAGTGATATGGCTTAAAGCCAAAAATTAAAATATCGGTTGTGTATTGATAAACAGGCTAACAGCATTGCAGTGAACACTTAATGGTGTGTTGATCATTAAATGAACAAATATCTATTATTATGTTAGCCTCTAACTTTAAGAGAACTGTGAATGTTAATTAGGTTGGCTATAGAAATTTAGGAAAATGTGCACTATTAAATGTTTCAAGATTTGTGATGATATTCTGCTTATCACAAAGCAGTGAAGAAGTTCATTAATGAGTTTGCCAAGACCATTAATGATGAAAATGGTCACCAGAACAAGTCTATACAGCAAGTGCAATATCACAGTTTGGATATTATTACTCCAGAAAGTAACTGACCAGAGCTGGTAAGATAGTTCTTATAGCAATTAGTGAGGCAAAGACAGAATAACTGGGATGACAGATACCTGTTAAAGCAGTAGGTACACATAAGTGTTAATTTGCTGTAATATACAGAAGGTCATGTCCTCACTAGTATAAAGCAAGTGATTATTATACAGTCTGATATCACACTAACAAGAAGACACTGAACAGGCTCATCTCTCTAAATCTCTTTCAAAAGTGTTTTTTGTATTAATGTTTTGGGTTCTCTGCAGGGAAGATCGATTTGAAGATTTTTGTTATTCCTTGACATCTGTTCTCTTTATCCTCTAGCTAAAATTCTCATCAAAATAATGTTACAGCATTTAATTTTCCCAAAATATGAATTTATTAATTTATCCACGTAATGATACACCAAAGATATCATTAGGTCCACAAAGAATAAATATAAAAACACATTCTCTAACAATTTGATAACAATAAACACAAGTGTGAATGTAGAAGGTTTTCAATAGGAGTTTAGCATAAAGAATGCTGATGATGCTGTTGATAAGGCTTAGAACAGAGCCACTAAAGCCAGACATATACACACAGTACAATCTCTGGACTGAGACTGTGTTCATTTATGATGATGAACAAGATGGTAGTGACTTTGAAAGATTCCACACATCCAGTGAAGAAAATATATGATGTCAGACCACTCTACTTATAAAAATATGCATACCTTCAAATTTCACTGATAAGCTGGAAGTAGACAATGAAGTTTTAACACCAATAACAGTGCTGCAGTTCATTCATTGACTGATAGTGATATACCTGAAAAGGTTGAGTCACAGTGACCATATGAGAAACAGGAGTACCAATGCAGATGACATTGTTAGAACTCCAGAAAATTGCCTATCGATGATGCTGAAAATGTGTGTTTTTTTGTTTGTTTGTTTTTTTTTGTACCAGGGATCCAATTTAGGGCCTTGCACTTGTAAGGCAGGTGCAGTGCCACTGAGCTGCATCCCTGGCTCCTGTGATTTGATTTTGGAAGGACCAAAATAGCATTCACAAATAAGGAACATGAAATATCAACAGTTCATAACATCAGAGGGACTTCCGAGGCAATAATCATTGTTAATGGGGTCAATATTTCTTATAGGCAATATTTTTAAGAGACATCTAAATTGACTGTCTACTTATCCATAGAAAGCCAACTTCCTTTAAAAAATAAAAGAAGAAAGCCTACTTCCTTATTCTCATTTGTTTCTGATATTTCTTCCCACCTAATTAAAAAAAAAAACAATGTAGTACAAAGTAACCTTTTAATAAAAGTACAATGTCCTAGTGAACACTACAGTTTTTTAGTGTTTGCTGTTTGTGTTGGTTAAAATTTGACAGTGGCATCTTCATGGCACTACCAGGCCAGTTAGTTAACCTGAACTCATACTTTTTATTGTAATAACTGTTTGATATTATTATTACACAGAATAATATGGCTTACTATGAAGCATTTATCAATGAATCAATATTAATAAATCACTGCATATTTGTAGCATATAGATTCAGTGTCAGGAATAACAGTGATGTGGAACAACCACAGGTTTTGTTCATGTGGGTGGTTGAGATACTGACATCTCTGCTTCCTTATACTCCAGTGCACATAAATTTAGTTTTATGAACACAATTATAAAAATTACGGCATAAAATCACTTTGAAATCAGGCATGGTGGTATGTGCCTGTAATGCCAAAACTCTGGAAGCTGAAGCAGTAGAATCTCAAGTCTCAGGTCAGCCTGGGCAACTTAGTAATTTTCTGAGAGCCTGTCTCAAAATCAAAAATAATAATAATTATAATTTAAAAATAGCTGGGTATGTGCCTCAGCATGAAGGCCCTAAATTCAACCCTCATTACAAAAGCAAAAAAAAAAAAAAATCCCAAAAAGCCTTCCTCAATAATCACTTTCAGACTATGTATATGAAGTCTAAAAGAAGCATTAATGGAGTTTACCTTTGGACCTGGGTCTTATGCCAGAGATATCTCATTATGTAATGCAAATATTTAAAAACCAAAATGCTATAGTACCAAGCATCTACATAAATGATACTGAATTTATATTATCTATATTTTATAGCTATTCTTTAAGAAGTTGAGAGAATTCCTTATTCCTAATTTATTGACTTTTTATAATTAAGGAGTATTAAATTTTGTCAAATGTGCTACTGATTTGATCATTTTTTTCTGCTTTAGTGTATTCACATCAGGAAAATTGGGTCACATGTCATCAACAGATCTTATATTACTTGATTCACAGAACTTATATTACTTAATTTTTGAATACTGAGCAAGCCTTCCACAAATGAAATGATCCTACTTGGTCATGGTGTTTAGCTTTTTAAATATGTTCTTTGATTTTATTTGTTAATATTTTTTCAAGATTTTGCTTCCATTCTCATGATAGACATTCTATATAGTTTTTTATCTGCATCTCTCAAGTGACCAATGATGTGGAACATTTTTTCATATATTTACTTGCTGCTTTTACTTCTTTGTCTGAGAAATGTCTGTTCATTTCAGATGCCCATTTTTTAATTGGGTCTTTATATTTGGGTGGACTGATTGTTTTGAGTTCTTTATATATTCTAGATATTAGTCCTTTGAGGAGCAGGTGGCAAAATTTTTTTCCCACATTATAGGTTTATCTCTTAGTTCTGTTGATGGTTTCTTTGGCAGTTCAGAAGCTTTTTAATAAGATGAGATCCCAGTTGTTGATTCTTTCTGCTAGTTCCCGTGCTACTGAGGATTTGTTTAGTCTTTGCCTATGCCAATGTCTTCAATAGTTATACCTAACTTATTTTCCACCAAGTTTAGTGTTTCTGTTTTATATTTAGATCCTTAATCCTCTTGGATTTTACTTTAGTGCATAGTGAAAGATAAGGGTCTAGTTTTAATCTTTGGCACGTTGAGGTCCAGTTTTTCCAACACCATTTATTAAAGAGGCTATCTTTCCTCCAGTGAGGATGGTCAGCTCCTTTGTCTAAGATGAGGTAGCTGAGTATATCTGGAGTTGTTTTTATTTCAAATAATAATTTTGGCTGGTTTGGCTAATAATGTAATACTGGCTTCCTACAGTGTGTTAAAAACCATCCCTTTGGGCTGGGGATTTAGCTCAGTGGTTCAGTAGCCTGCCTTGCAAGCGCAAGGACCCGAGTTCAATCCCCGGTACCAAAAAAACAAACAAACAAAAAAACAAAAAAACACATTCCTTTTGATAAGATAGGTGTGTTAGAACTTATGACAAAATTTTGGCAATTTCAGATGTTTCTTCTTCATGTATTGTTTCTTCTTTCTCTTCCCTCTCCCTTATTATTTTAACATTACAAATAGAGGTCTGGCTTAGGTCTGTATAATTTTCCTCTCCAAATATCCATTTACTTTGTGTATTCCTTCTTTTTTAAATTTTTAGACATTTTACTTGACTTATATTCCATTTTGGTAAGCCCTCTTTAGAGATGCCTAATTTATTGTTTTTAATCAACTCATATTCTTGTGTGTGGCTATTTCATTTTAGTGTTGTAGAAATTATACTTGGTTCTCTGTACAATCTGGTAAGAAATTTTAAATGTAGTTTACAACTCCATAAAGCCTGCTTTGATCTTATATTTTATTTTATAGGCTTAGTAAATACAGTTGTCTCAGCTTATGTAGGACATTTGTACTTTCAGAAACCCAATAGATATTATCTATTGTAAATTGTATCAGTAGGGTTGAATATCAGCTTGTGTTGCCATGGGATCACCCAGGTGATTTCTGGAGCATCCTTCTAAATACTTCTGGGTGAGTCATTCAGGCATGACCTAGAGGTTGATTCTTGATCCTTCACACTTTCCTCTCTGGTACTGTCCAGGTCTACTTCCCTGGTGCTGTTAACTCAGCAGCTTTGCCCCACCATAACTTTTTGCTGTAGTGTTCTTGCATCGAAGCCAGCCAACTATGGATTGAATCTCCTTAAAATTTGAGTTAAATGAAAAGTTTCCTGCTTTAAGTTGTGGATGTCACGTATTGTGTCCAAAATGGGAAAGTTGACTAATTCAGAAATGAGGGTTTTTACTTGTGTTGCTTTGTCAACTTTCTTACTTAGTTTTGCTTAAGTTTGAAAAGTTATAATTTGAAATATAATGTAGCCTAGGATTTCACTATTTATTCAGAACTTTATTTGCTTATATATGGTACACAAATGTACTAAAATCTTAACAAAATAGCTTCATCTAGGCTTGAGGATTGGGCTGCATCTAGAATATTCTAGATCAGTTAATGATGACCTGAAATTTGTAAAAATATTGTTTAGTATCACTTAATCCTTCTTCCAGGAATATGGAACTTGGGATATCCACATAGAATATGAGGGTTTTCCCAAGACCACACATAGATGTGTCTTGAACTAGAAACATTATTTTGCAAAAATACAATCTCCATCCCTCTGCATTGGCAAACAGTAGAAGAGCAACCTTAGCTATCAAAAGATTGGTTTACTAGCATAGATATTTATCTGTTGCTTTCTGCTTAATTTTGGCCTTGTAGCTTTGGAAACTAAAACAAACACATGGACAAACAATACCTGAGACACTCTTCTATGAAACTCTATTTAAAGGAGAGCCTGAACCTAGAGCACAAATTGCATGGAATTATCCTAACAGTTAGGATACTGTTATAATCTCTAACTCTAGGATAAAAGATGAACTGCCAATAATCACAACTTGTCAATCACAGTGATTATAACCTAAAGCCTGCCAAGCATCTCATCTGCCAGATTAAAAAATAATCTAGTGGGCTGTTTTTATTTCAGGTAGATTTTAACACTTGTCACCTCTCCTTTTCTTTCTTGAAAAGATAATGAGATGAGGAAGAGACAGGCCAGCAATCTAACATTGTCACTATGCTTGTGACATGGGACTATTTATGTAAATTCATTATAATTTTCCTCTGAATGGAAAGTTGATTTGGATTTTAAATGTATTTCTTAAATCAAAGTGTCCTTTCTCACAAAGGACTTCAACAGTTTATGTCAGATTTCTGTGTCTTGTTAATATTTTCTATTCTTTTAATTTTAGAATCATTTTATGTTAGAGATAGAAAGCTCAAAATCTGTGTAATGAAAATATTTTCTGCATTTCCAGCACATAGGAATATTAAACCAAAACATTCAGAGAATTATATCTTTGAAGACACAATTTATAATATTAGTGGAAAATCATTCATAAAATTTTTATTATAATTCATTCCAAATTAGAGATCTGAGTGATTTTTAATTGGACATATACCATAGCAAGAAATTAATTAAAATGAATAATAACAACCTAGAAATTTAAAATAAAACCGAAAATATACAATTTCTCCCTTTGGAATAATACAGTGAATTTCTTCAATAAGACTGCAGCGGTGAAATAAGTGAAATAAGTGAGCTCCCGCTGGAGGAACTGTGCAGCTGTGGCTGCAGAGAGCAGACCAGACCCCTCCTCTCTGACCGCTTTTTCCCCATGCGCTGGTGGCTGCGAGGCCGCAGTCCCAGCTCTCATGGCCTCCAGGCCAGCGGTGGAGTGGGTGCCAGGAGCGAGAGACTCAGGTGTACACGTGGGACCAGTCTGTGGAAGCTGAGTGAGAAGGTCACTGGAAACTTGTGCTGTAGCTCATCCCTGCCCACAGCTGCACAGTGTGTCTGGCCATCCTGGTGGATTTGCTCCAGCAAGTAAAGTTTCGCTTATTTGCCAAGCTACATCCAGATCTCATTATGCATCAGAAAAACGAAAAAAAAAAAAAAAAAGAGGAAAAACCTGTGGAGAGAAAGGAATTCATTGTACCTTTTCTGAGAAATGGAGTACAAGATTTGTGGACTTTAAGAAATTCTATTTTCACCAACACTTGTGCATCCTGAAAGCTAAGTTAGAAAGGCTAGTTACTTGGAACAGACAGTTGGGGTATTTTCTGTGCAGAAAAAAGGCTCTTGCTATCCAGAAAACGTGGATCCAAGATGAAGGCCTGTGTGCTAAGATGAAGTCCAGTGTGGCTACTCTGAATGCTAGCACTGTGTCCTCTAAAGTAGAAAGAAAGAGCACACAGTACTTCATTTCTTCCCCAAGGGGCCTCCTGAGACTCCAAGCAGAGAAGTTGCTATGCTCAGCCAAGAACTCAGACCATGAATCATGTGGAGAGAAGACTCTCCTGAAGGTGGTAGCTGGCTTGCCAGGAAACAGTGTTTTAGGTCAGGCCAATGGTCGCAGACCTAGCATAGCACCACATGACTTTCCCATGACATTCAATGGGGAGAGCCAGAGTCCAGGAAAGAGTGGGAAGATCGTGGTCGCTTTGATCAACAATAAAAGAAAATGCTTTTGTTAGGGCTGGAGTCCCACAGGAAAGGGGGATTCCTGATTCCAAGAAAAGTCCAACTTAAACCACATCAAAGAATAAAAGTGTCGCCTCTTATATGTATGAGAAATTATCCATGATAAGATTTTAGTAAGGATTCTCAGATTCCAGCACTTCAAAAAAAAAGTCTATAAGCTAAAAAAAGCCCAGAGAAGCTAGGTAAAGAAAGTCACTGGAGACCAACAAGAAACCCTTAGGGATAATTGGAGGGTGGCAGTTGCAGCCCATTTCCTTCCCCAGCGCCTAGAGACTCCTTTAGTTGTTATCAGCTGCACATTCCAGATATGAACAGTGAAGTGCTGCAAAGGGAAATAACTCTCCTGTGTCTGATGGCTGTACTAATGAGAGCCTCTGCATGGGCAAGGAGCCTCAGGTAGATGGTGCGTTCTCTGACCAGCAGAATGGCAGTGCCACTGACACCTAGGACCAGACGCCTTGTTCCCCTCGGTGGCAGTGCGCAGAGCTGACTGCTGAGTGCCTCTTGCCAGAACATCCTCTAAGCAACATGTTCCCCATAGAAACTGAGAGGCGCTATGGCTCTGAGTCAGGAGAATGGCACAGGTGCCATGGGTGACAGCATGGTAGAGCTGCCTGCACCTGGAGCCAAGGAAGCTGGAAACAGTGCGGATGGGCCTGTTTCTCATTGGACTGCGGAGTCGGAGATCTGTGAGATGGAGGGCAAGGGTGCTCAAGGAGAACATCCTCAGCTCCAAGCTGCTGAACCACCCACACTGTTGAGTCCACTCGGAAAAGAAATGGAATATTACTCAGCTATAAAGAATGAGAAATTAGATTCATTCATAGGAAAATGGATACATATTGAGGATATACTCCTAAGTGAAATAAATAAGTCACACAAGTGTCAATACTGAATAGTTTCTCTGGTGTGAAAAGCTACCATAGTACGTAAGATCCTAATGATCTTGACAATATCAAATAGGAAGAAAAGGGCTAAGGGTGTAGGGGAAGTGGGAAGGGTATGAGAAAGGTAATAAGGGTAAAAAAAATCTGATAAAATGAAAAAAATGGAAATAAAGGGTTTGTAAATGGGGAGAAGAGGAGGGGTGAAGGGCGAGTAGGGATAAGGAGAAACAATGAGAACCAAGTCGTGTCATGTAAAGGTACAAGATCCCAATGATGAATGTAACTGTACAGCTAAAATGTACCAATAAACTCAATGAGAAAGAAAGAAAAATAAGAGTCCGCTTGAAGTGCCTCTGGTGTGCAGTGAGCTCAAGCGAGAGTTCTTGCAAAGTGGTAAGAATTGTCAGAGGGCGGCGCTCGTGGATGACTAGCAGCTGTTCATCTGCCTTTCGGGATTCCTAGATGAGGTTATGAAAAAGTATGGTAGTTTGGTCTGAAAAAGATGTTCTTGCAAGATTTAAAGATGTCTTTAATGAAGACTTTTCTAATAGAATTAATAGGGAAATAACAAACTATTGAGCCAGACATCAAAACTGCAATTTCCGTATCTTCTACAATAAGCACATGCTGGATATGGATGATCTGGCCACCCTGGGTGGTGAGAACTGGCTGAATGACTAGGTCATTAGCATGGATAGCGAGCTCATAATGGATACAGTCCCAGATAAAGTTCACTTCTTCAAAAGCTTTTTTCATAGACAGCTGATAACCAAAGGATATGATGGAGTTAAGAGATGAACTAAAAAGGTGGATTTGTTGTAAGTCTTCTGTTGGTTCCTATTCACCTGGAAGTCCACTGGTGTCTCGTTACAGTGACACTCTCTAATCGGATTATGTCATTTTATGATTCACAAGGCATTCATTTTAAGTTTGGTATAGAGAATATAAGAAAGTATTTACTGACTGAAGCTGGGCGGCGGGGGCGGGTTCAGACCTGAATTTCCTCACCGTTGGCAGACTGCTGTTCCAAATTGTATTCCACGGTGGAAAAAGGGCAGTGGCGGTGGAGTCTTTGTACTGTGAGTGCCTCGCCTTGGAGCAGCATTTTCAGTTCTCACAGAAGACATGCCACGCAGGCGCTAGCGGACCTACGAGGAGCTGTGTGAGTGCCGGCTCCTGCCCTGAAGGTGGTGAGGACGGGCACAGTCTGGCTAAGTTGGAGCAGATGGGTGTTACTTGAATCTCCACTTATTTGGATTTTTACAGATATTTCCAATCAGTGGCATTGAACCACTATTGTTACTTCAAATATATTTTTGTTCTTATTCATCCCTCCAGTTACCATGTACTTTTAAATGTTCGTTTTGGTTTCATTTTAATTTTGTGGATTCTGTGTGTCCCTCCCATATTTAATATTTATTATCCAAATACATGCATATAGACAGCGCATGCAGTGAAGACTATTAAAACGAGCCTAGTAGATTTGGTGCAACGTTTGAAACTTAGGCGTGAACTGAATACAGGTTTAAATTTTAATTCCAGAACCTAAAGATGCAAGATGTTTTTGATACAGCATAACTCAGAGTAGTAGGTGCTTCTTGGGCATAACTGGTAGCGAGGAGTGGTGCTGACAGAGACAGTCCTGTGTACTTTGCCAGCCGCACCTCAGGCTGACTTCTGTTGCTGCGGTGTGGCCTTGGCTGTGAATAGGAGCTTTCCCCTCACAGAGGCTCCTGGCAGAGCAGTGCCTGCTTCGGGGAGAGTCAGAGTTTGGGCAGAAAGCAGCATCTTGAGTGCTAGTTATCTTAACAACTGAGATTTTAGTCTTTGTCTTGGGAATTATAGTCCATGCCCTAGAGCTCATAAAGGCCTTTGCTAGGACACTGAATTCCCTGGAGCTTTGTTTTTGACTTGTGAAAAAATTTAGCAGCCATCAAACTAGTGGTCAGATGAGAATTAAACCTTTCTGGAAGTAATTTTCAAGTTGTCCCTTCCCTGATGTGGCCTTCCATATGGCAAAAAAATTAAAATTTACCAACTACAAAAACAAACAAATAAAAAATAATAAAAACTATAGCGGGAAAGGCCAAGATCCTTAACTGAATTTTCCTGAATGAAAGTAGCCTAAATTATATATTCTCCAGAGGAACTAAGTATGAACAATTTTCTAGTCTAGTCTGTTCTCGAGGCTGATAAAATCCCATTTATTATTATTAAAGTGTTCATTCTTCAATTTTATAAAAAAGATAAATTAATGGGTAGATGCATTTGTGGAAACAGTGTGATAGGGATCCTCCCAGAAGGCAACGGAAAGACAACAGTGAACATTATTTATTCCAAAAAGTTGGCGTAGGTGGTAATTATAAAACACTACTGAGTACAACTATTAATGTTGATTATCTCATTTAATCTCTAAGCATAAACCTCCTGTGAATTAAAAAGTACTGTTTGCTTGATCTCATCTGAAAGTTTAATGAAATTGTTCAGTCACAAAAGTTTACAGATAAGAGAGTCCATATTTTAAGGCCACCAAATTGGCCCCAGAACCAGCTCTTTTAAAAGTGCACTTATTTTTGGCAAAAGAAAAAATGTACTAAGAGAACAAGAGAAAGCTATTCTGGCAAATAAAGAAACTGCTAGAAATAAGACAGCCAGGGTCAAGAGGAGGTGAGAGTGTAGGTAATCGGGTCAGATTTCACTGGGCACCACCAAAATCATCAGTGCTGCTTGAGATGGGCACACAGCTTACAATTTCACAAAGATTTCCATGCAAAGAAGTATATGGTGTCTTGGAAGACAACAGAAGCATGAATATTTAATAGACTGGCTTTCTGATTAGCAAGCATGCTTTGTGCTTGTAGAATCATCTGGGTGGTTAAAAAGAAGCAAGTTGCTAGTGGCAACAACCGATTTCTCTCAGTTTAACTTCACATAAATAAAATCTGATGCAAACATCCACTACAATCCTGTAGAGTTCCATGAGTCTTCAGCTAATATTTTTTTTAATTGAGCAAGCTCAAAAGCACAGTATATCTGTCACGATAGTAAGTTAAGCTGAGCTATGGGAAAGAAATCTTAGTGCAAGAACTCAACAAAAACACATTTCTATGTACACTTACACATACATTAGGGTTTTGCTTAGCCTGGTTGCTCTAGAATCTAAGATATCAGAGGTTCTAATTTGATATATATTTTCAAATAACATTTAGTATGCAGCTGGAACAAATATGGTGAAAATATTCTTACAATTTCCACTCAGTATGCCACTTCTATTGGCAAAAGCAAGTAGCATTCATAGATATTTGCAAAAAGGACAGAGAAGTTAAATCTTCTTGTGCTTGGAAATAAATGGTAATCAATACATGTGACTGATCATTAGAGAGTAAGTATGGCACAAAAGCCCAAGAGGTTTTGTTATCTTTTGTCAGCCAACAAGGTATAAGAAATGAGTTCAGGGCCAGAGATTTAACTCAGTCGTGCCATTGCCTGCCTCTCAAGCAGAAGGACCTGACTCCATCCCTGGTACAAAAAAACAAACAAACAAAAAATGAGTTCAGAGAGAACATTCTGGATAGTATAGCTTTATATTTCCTTTCAGAAATAACACATTACAAGTTATTGGAAATCTTTAGTTGATTCAAAGAAATGACAGATTTCTACACTTAAAAAGTAAATTACCCCTTGCTTTATGATTGAGTAAAGATTGTTAATTTTGATTCACCAGCTATATTGGATCACCTAACCGTAGCCTTTTGGTGAAAGAAAGCAGGTGTTGAGAAGAACCAAACTTAACATCTGCCAGGACCAGTGATCTACACAGGCTTGAAAACTAAGCAGCTTCCCTAATAGCTTGGCCAGGCATAAGCAAGAACACTCTAGGTCAGTGAGCTGTTCAGCTATTGATATATTACAGTTGGCACCTATGGAGAGACACCTGAAGTGAGAAAGAAGATGCAATTTCAAATACATAAATAAGTTCTGCCTGTGAAGTCTTTTTCTCAAAGAAGACACAAAATAACCTTATGAAGCAATGTTCCTTTCCCTTGTCAAACTGATTTTTGTCATCCAAAAATAGTCATGATATTTTCATTTTACATAATGACTTCAAAGTTCAACTCAGGCCTCTTTAATTACTTCAATATATAGCTTAACAAACAGTGATTAGATTGCAAAAAGTAAATGAATTCAACATTCCAATTTTACACAAACAAAACAATATAATAAATGGAAGAAATTACTGTGTTGTGACTCCTTAAGTAAAATATTCAACTGGATAGAGAATTTTAGTATTTCAAAGATATTTCATTTTACAAAAGCCCTGATGGCTACAAGTAGGAAGCTTGAAAGAAACTATGTCATATATATTTCTTTTGCATGTCCTCTGGAGATACTTATTCCTAGCAGGAAAAGAAAGAAAGCTACTTTTATTTTAAAGATAAGAGGTTTGAAATTATGCATTTCTAAAACATAACCCTTCAATGGGAAAAAGAAATATTTTTAAGGATTCTAAAATATTCCATTTTAATTTTAAGGAAGGAAGTATCATATTTCAGTATTAGGAAAGTAATGGTAAAAATCTTAAAAAGAAGTCGAGAGATTATTTTAAATTTGGTACATGTTTGAAGTACATAAAGTTTACAAATATCTGGAGAAATGGGTACATGTACATGAAACAACTTGTTCTTCTTTTCTTAGTTCCCCCTTCCCCTTTCCTTTCCCTCTTTCCGTCCTCTACTTCCCCTTTCTCTATTTTCATTCTTGTTGATATTGTTAATCGTAGCTTAGGTTTATGTCATATGATGTTTACTCTCATTGAGGTTCTTAGGTTCCTGTACTTGGCATTTCTATTCTACTGACTTCCCCTTTCTCTAGCCGTCACCTCAGTTTCTTTAACCACTTCCACTTTGCAACAGATCCATCCTTCTGTCTCCTTCTGTCCATCCTTTATTGATCTCTTCGTTCTTTGCTTTATATAAATGAGTAAACACACATGTTCCAGATTCAAATTTAGGAGATCCAAGTTCAAATTCTAACTCTACCGTTTACTCTTTTGCATACTTTTGTCAAATTTTTGCGCTTCTCAATTTCAAATTTTACGTACTACTTTGTGAATATTTTGTGTACTAACTATGATAATTTATGCCCTGAGCATAAATCACAATGTGAGCTAAGAGAAATTATGTGTTGTATTTATGTATAGTCAATGTATTTGAGAAAACAGCAAAGATTTAGTGCCATGTAAAGACCACAACTAGGAAGGTGATGGGGCAAGACCACAGCAAAAAGGAAAGGAAAATGAAACAATCTAGATGTATCATATGTTTCCTTTATTGATATTTAAGTATAAATATGGATTTCATTGGTATCAGATAAGATATGATGATTCTTTTATCACTGTGACTTTTATAAATGAAGAAGCCTACTCCTCATTTTTTAACTCACAGATTGTGATAAAAGACATGTACATGCTCACATACATTTTGAAACTAATTCATGTGATTTTAATAGTTTATTGATTTCTAAGCTGTAGTGAAAATTAGAGAACTTGAGAAACTAGATTCATAAATAAAATTGTCAAGAAAACACTCTGTTAATTTTTAAGTGGTTCAATTTCCAGTTCCAAGGAGGAATAGCTTTCTTTCTTTTTGATATGCATTGAGTGAATTTTAATTTCATGAAAAATATAATGAAATTAAATTGTGAAGCAAGAGGCCATCTTCTTTATTTCAAAATAAATCTGAGGTTGTTATAAAAGATAAATTATTCTCTAATTGTGTGAAGGTTTGCGTAACCTCTGAGAACAACTGTATTTCCTTTCACCTTTTATCCTGTGCCTGAGCAAACATCAGACACAAAATATTATTCATTGATACTCAGTTTTCCTCTTTTTAAAATGCATGAGGAGAAAGAGATTCTTCTCCAGCTCCAAGTTAGATATGACAATGTGACTTGTTTCAATTAGTAAAATGTGAGTTGGAAATAAGTGAGTTGCTTTCAGTTATAAGCATTTAATGCAAGGGCCACTGGGATTACATGAGCATGGGCTAATTTGCAGGTGGAATTCAGACAGCTGCTCTGGACAATTGGCTGAATTCACAGTGGAATACACTTAAAAATAAACAACCCTTTAAAGCCATTTGTTTCTCAGGTATAAGCGTACTAGGCCTAACTTATATAATCATCTCCCCTTTTCAAGCATTTTTCAGAAAGGTGATCAGTGACTCATTCTTGCAGACTAAGTGATTTTACTTGTTCTTTGTCCTTATATATTCCATAATTCTAAAACAGATGATTCATAACAAAAAGATAAGCTAATAACAGAAACTCTGTGAAACAATACAGAGAATTAAATAATTTTTTCAAGGAAGAATTTAATGTATTTTCATTTTGCAAGGAAAGAACTGAATTAAGCATTGGGTTTCATAGCCAGAATCTTGATTTGTATCTCATAAAATGAACTAACATGCTCTTTCCCTATGTCTTGGTATATTGGCTGTTGTTGTAGTTCTATGTACAGAATGACATTAATGGTGATTTCTGAAATGCTTCCTGAAATAATGTCTCTAATAACTTACCTCTGTAACTGGCATTTATAACTATCCATTGCTTTTTATTTTTGGCAGAAAATAGTTTCTATTGCTGTTTCTCTAGAGATGAATTATTTAGCAATTTATTGAACTCAATAAGAGTTAGAAGTACAATTAGGCATCAGTTTGAGAAGAGATTTTGTGCTGCTGTACAGGAAAGATTTCAACACAATACTTCAAAATATAACCAAAAGATAAATCTCTGTATTAAAATTGTCCCCAAACAAGTGAATAAGATACAGTAACCAACTTATCTACATCCATCAAACCAGCAGTAATTTTCCCAAACATAAACATTATGAAATGGTATGTTTGAGGATGGGATCTTATATCTTTTTTTTTTTATCATTGAGTTTATTGGTACATTTTAGGTATACAGTAGTTACATTCATCATTGGGATCTTGTACCTTTACATGACAGGTCTTGGTTCTCATTTTTTCTCCTTGTCCCTGCTCTCCCTTCACCCCCTCCTCCCTTCCCTATTTACAAATACTTTATTTCCATTTTTTTCATTTTCTCATATTTTTTTCTTTTCTCTTATTTCCTTTCCTCTACCCTTCCCACTTTTCCCACTTATCCTACACCTTTAGCCTTTTTCTTCCTATGGGATCTTATATCTTTAATCAAATACATAAATCACTTATTATTTATTGTTTTATATGTTGTCCATTATTAGATACATACATATTTATAATTTTATAATCTCTAGATAATTGACATTGCCTCTTTTTAAAAAAATTTTTTGATAGTCTGCTTTATCTGATATATCTAGTCCAGCTCATTTTTAATTTTTGTATGTGAGGAACATTTTTTAACTCTACTTGCTTTCAGACATTTTGTGTCTTTACCAGTGAAATTTCTTAAACATAGAAGTTCATGACCACTAAACCAGCTCTACAAAATGCCTCGAAGGATTTTATAGAAAGAGATAATTAAGACTATAACTCCAAGAACACCAATAAGAAGAAGCTACCAGCAGAGTAAGCAATTAAACAGAGGAAAGACCTGGAACTAACAGCAGGAAAATCATGTGACAAGGATAAGCCAATATATTTCAGTTATAACAATCAATGTAAATGGTCTCAACTCACCAATAAGAAGAAACAGACTGGCAGAATGGTTCAAAAAACAAGATCCAGGTCCAGGGATTTAGCTCAGTGGTTCCGCTGCCTGCCTCACAAGTTCAAGGACATGAATCTGATCCCCAGTACCAAATAAATAATACACACACACACACACACACACACACACACACACACACACATATCAAGATCCAACAATTTATTGCATACATTTAACATTTAACTTTAAAAGACAGACACTTAAAAAAAGATTAGAAACAATATTCTGTGTGACAGGAACCCAGAAAAAAAAGCAGGGATAGCTTTTTTATTTACAAAGTGGGTTTCAGGACAATACTGATTAAGAAAGACAAAGAAGGACACTACGTCCTTGTAAAGAGAGCAATCCAAAAGGAAGAGATAACAATCATAAATATAGATACTAGTGCACCCAACTATGTAAAACAAATATTAATGGACATAAAAAACCAAATAAGTACTAATTAAATTGTAATGAGGGACCTTGATAATCCACTATTTCAAACAGACAGATCAACTAGACAAACAAAAAATCAACAAATAGATATCAGAACTGAATCAATCCTCTGAACAAAAGGACTTGTGGATATCTACGAAGTGTTCCACCCCACAACATCAGAATACACATTCTTAGCTGCACGTGGAATGTTATCCAAAATGGACCAAATACTAGTCCATATAACACGCTGAAGTAAATGCAAAGAAATTGAAATTGTCTCATGCATATTATCTGACCATAGTGCAACGAACTTTAAAAAAATTAATCAAGTTAACATATTAAATGGAATGTAACTGAAAGATTTTTAAATGAATAAATGAAAGAAGGAAAATATGGAATAAGTAGAACATAAAATGCAATATAATAATGAATAAAAGTAAAAACTTACAAATGGTTTTTTTTTTTTTTTGTGGCTTTTGTTTTGTTTTGTTTTAGTACCAGGGATTGAATTTAGGATCTTTCTCTTGTGAAGCAGGCAGGGAACCACTGAGCTAAGTCCTGGCCCTAAATAGTTACAAATGGTACTTCGAATATAACAGTAGGAAATAATTGTACGGTGCCTGTTATATTTGTGTTAGAATTTACAAATATTTACACATTTAATCTCATACAACCATTGAGAAAATTGCATTTATAAGTCCCATTTACTAAATAATGAAGAAACAAGAAAATTTAATGATTTACCTAACATAATGTATTTGTTAATAGGGGGCAAACTGGGAACTCAAATCCAGGAAGTCTGTTTCTAGTGTTTATTTTCTTAGCACTGTACTTTAATGTTTTTTTTTAACTAGTAAGTGACTAAAATGTTAATTTAAAAAGACAAAGATAGCAGAGGATTTCTAAAAATATGCAGTTTTATGTTGTCAACTTGAATTTTTCTAACATATACAGAGGACTATTAAAAAAGAGAATGAAAAAGGTCAGGCAACACTAATCTGAACAAATTTGGCAAAGTTAAATGAATAATAATTAATATGAAGTAAAATAGACTTGAAACTTATTAAATAGTACAGAGAAATAACATTAACTCACAGTGTCAAAAGTTTCAACTTTGTGGCATTAGGAAAAATGCAATAAACACATACCTATGTATACCCAAATATGATACTTTAAACATAAAATGACAGAACTATAGGGAAAAACTCAGAAATATTTTGTTTTCTGAATCAATAGATTTCACACATAGCAATCTAAAGAGAAATTTAGAATTTAGAATCTCTTTATTGAGTTTAATTGGTGGAAATACGTGAAAATTGCAACCATCAATTGGAGAATACAGAAAACTTGTAGAAAAGCTTCAGTGCACTAAGCCACACAGTAAGCCTCCTAGATTTTGGAATTGTACAGACCAGGAATCCAAGCACATGTAATTTTATTTCAAAATTATACAGAAATTTATTTTGCTCTTTATAGTTTGAGTATCTCGTATGAGAGAAATTGTTGATATTTATTCTTTTTTTTTTTTTTTTGTACCAGGGATTGAACTCTGGTCCTTGAGCTTGTGAGGCAGGCAGCAGAACCACTGAGCTAAATCCCTGGAAGAATATTTATTCTTATATGTCAGATTCATTTCACTTAATATCATGACCTCAATATACATCTATTTTCCTGCAAATGATGTAAGTTTATCCTTTTAATGGCAAAGTAGTAATCCATTGTGAACACATAGCATACATTCTTAATTCCATTCATATGTTTATGGACATAGGCAATATTATAATGAATTGTGCTGTCCTATGTGCAAGTGCACACATTTAATTAACAAATGTAATGTACATGTACCAACTCCCTACAAGGAATGTAATCATTATATCCTGCAAACATATACTAATAACAAAAATTGAAAAAAGTACAAATGGTAGTGTACTCAATTAAGGTTGAAATTTAAAATATAATTCTAAATAAAGCATGAATTGAAAAATCATAAAGGATATGAAATTTATTTATAATGGTGTAAGAAAATTGGCCTATTTAAAGCAGAAATAATACTATGGTAAGAAGAATTCAATGATATTTATTGACTCAAATATTTATTTTTAAAAAAGATGAAAAATTCAAAGGAAGAAAATTAGCAAACAATTTCAAATGTGAAAATAAAGGGATTTTGAAATTAAACACAGAAAAAAAGAAGAAAATGATAAAGAAGGCAGAAGAGAAATATATAGAATTTACTAAAATCTACATTAAATAAGGAATTGATATATTCAAGAATCTTCTTTAAAAATAATAAACTGGATGTTGTGGCTATAATCTTAGCATTGGGGCATGCTGAGGCAGGAGGATATCAGGTTCAATTCCCTACTGGTTAGCTTAGAAAAATATGGTGTCAAAATTTACAAAAGGTGGGGTGCTGGGGATATAGCTCAGTGGTGTAGCATGCTTTGCTTTCATTTCTAGTGCCACAAAAATAATAATAATGTCAGTGATCTACATAAATTTATGTATAAACAATACTTATTAGAAAGAAAAGCTACAGATATTTTGCTTCATGTGGATTCATTTGATAACAAGTTACAATGAATTTATTATAAGAAAAAACACAACTTATTTACCACTAGCATAGAAAGACAGAGATGTCCACAGACAAGAAAATGCTATCTAAAAAAGCAACTCCAGGGCCTGGTATTATATAGTCAATTTTCAATACATAATCACAGCTAATTCTGCTGTTGATCAAACTCTTACAGACAATAGGAAAGTATCACTACTCAAAGTTATGATTCTAGGAAACCACTGATGCCAAAACTATAGACAGTACAAAGAAAACAACTATGCAAATTGAAGGAAAATTCTGAAATCAGGAAACTGTTTGTAGCAATATATAAAAGAAGATAACATGCCAGGAATGGTAGTGCATACTTGTAATCCCAGTGGTAAGAGGACGGAGGCAGGAAGACTGCCATTACTTGGGGCTACACACTGAGTTCAAGGTCAGCTTGAGCCACACCGTGAGACCTTGTTTAAAAAAGAAAAAGCAACAACAAAAACAGATAATGCATGGTGACTTTTTAAAATTTTACTTCCATAATAAATAATCCAAAAATTATAAAACAATAAATTACTTTCAATAGGTTATTTATTAAAATATGATTAATGTGATCATTGTTTAGTAAACAAGTACCAATAAAAGTATTATTTTTTTAAAATAACAGGATAATTCCTTAAAAAGAAGAACAAAATTTTCTGGTCTGAGCAAGGTATCCAGGGAGCCCCTACAAAGGTAAATTTCCTGATGCTTAAGACAGTTGTTGAATGCATTAGTGTGTTTCATTGCTATGCATTAAGATGTCCAAGGGCATTTACTGTTCAATAATGTAAAGAAATTTGAAATTAACAAGTAAAAAGTCAAAGATTCAGAGTTTGGAAACAGACTTTTCAGTGATAATAATGTCAGTGATCTACGTAAGTTTACGTATAAATAATATTTATTAGAAAGAAAAGCTACAGATATCTTGAAAATCTTCATGTGGATTCATTTGATGACAAGTTAAAACAATGAATTTATTATAAGAAAAAACACAATTTATTGACCACATCCTTAGCAAATTCGAGCTTTGGGCACATCTTTCAGTCATTCAGCAAGATTTTCTCGGATGTAAATATTTTACTTTGAAGTTACCAAAGAAAAGTGTTATGATAGATGGAACATGCCCCAGAGAAGTAGGGAGTCCATCCCAAAATGCCTAAAATGTGCTTTCTTTTCTTCTCTTATGAAAAGGACATTTCAAAGTCTTGTTCCTTCCTGTTGCTTCCTAACTGTGCTGTTTTTACCATGAAAATGAGGTGGCATTTTAACAACACCATCTTATCTCCTCACTAGTCATGTTCAAAACACTTCTTGAAGGCCCATTGTTAAAGGAGAAGGTCCACCTCAATAATGGAACCTCCATAATGTAATCCTAATCTGTTTTTAGGTTTCTGCCATCAGTGTCTTCCAATGACAACTACTCTGTTCAGGTTAACTTAGTGCACCTCAAATGGATCTTTGATTTTATAGCTTTGTAGTGCTTTGCTGGTGCATTGGAATGCAGGAAGCATTTTGCTAATCTCTAGTCATTGAAATACCATCAACTCTTCAGAATCTAGCTGAAACCACTCTCCTGATCACCTCTCAGTATATCTATATATTTATAAAATGTTAAGATTATTTTCATTGTGTGAGAATATGGTTCATTATAATGTATATTATCTGTTTTCAAGGTAAGATTATGTTTTTAAAAGGTAGTAATAATGCTACCTATGTCATAGAGTTAATATGAAAATTAAATAAGCCATATAAGCAAATTTTAGGTAGATGTAGAATTATTAGATAGTGCCTAACTCACATTGAGTGCTCCAGGTCCTAGTTATTTTTAGTAGTGCTGATTTTTTAGCCAAGTTCTGTATGTTCACTTACCCTTCAAAGAATTCCTAGAAAAAAAAAAAAAGTACTCACTAATCAAAAATGGTCAAAGAAATAATGAAAAGGTAAGGTAACATGAGAAAAAAAACAAGCATTCTCCTTACTCCCCACTGCATACACCCATACAAATTTCTTATTCCCCTTTCTTGTTTTCTGAGCTTTGAACTAGCAGTCAATTTTCTTGTTTTTAGTACTTAAGATTTTCTTTATTTATGTTCACATCTATATATTAATGTCTAGATTAGAATCTGGCAATTTGAAACAAAAGATATTTAATCAAAGAGATAAAAAAGCAGAGAATTATTTTCCATATAAACTTGATAAATTGTCTCTAATGCCAACTGAGTGTATATATTTGGAGTAAAATCTTCTACATTGTGGAATTTATGAGCTCATTCCTCACTCCTCACTGTCCCATTTCACGTGAGAAAAAGAATGCTATTAATCAAGTTAATTCCCATTCCAAATTTCTAGTACATTTTTGTAATATGAAACAGACAACAATGAACAGATATTTAGTACAAACTGACATTTGAAACAGCAAGAACATGGTTAACTTCCTCAAAAAAAAAACAAGATAAAATGTAAATGTATATATATTGAATGATACATCCATAGCCCAGATTTTAAAAAACAAAAATTAGATAGATCAGTTATTTGCTATATTACCTTGGTTGAGCTAAATCCCCGGCCACCAAGATTACTTTTTGGAAGTTCTTCATTGAAACATTCTCCAATTTTCAGATCTCTGTGCACAACATACTCTCCATTTATTTTTTATTTTGTTTCATGCATTAGTCTGTGAACTAAACAATGACATGCATAAATGTTCAACAGAAACTAGATACACTGTGTGACATATCAGTTTATCTTTGTTGAGGGTTTAAAAGAGAAGTTCTGGCCAAGAAGAAAGCGTGAAGCTACATACTCCTTTTTTGCAATTAGCTGTGAATGTCAGACACTGGGATGTTTTTCCCTTGATTATTCTGTATTGCAATACTATATATTATATACGGTACTTAGATATTTAGTATACTGTATTTTATAACTTACCTTAAAAAGTATTTAATCTGCTCTGTGTACCATTCTCTAAATACTACAGTGGCCTATGGGCCAAAGATGTACTTAATTGACAGGAATGAATGAATGTGTAAGAAAAAATCTTCTGTTTTTATTTCTTCCTTTTTATTTACACAAGTTGTGCTCATTATATTAAAAATAACTTCTTTAATTTTTATGCACATTAGAAGAATGAAGATAAGTGCTGGCATACTTACTTTAAAAGGAGACTCAGGTTTTAGCTGTCTACTATTACTCAAGTTCAAAATGTGGCAGGACTGGCTACCTTTGAATGCCCAGCACTAAGACACTATTTCGGATCAAAGCCAGAGAGTCTAAATTTTTAAACCAGCTTGCTAAGTATGCAGACTAATGAACTCTGTTGTTGTTTCACACATATAAATATTTTACTGTTATTTCACTGTGACCAAAGTCTGATTTTTTTCTTGACTTATTAATTTCTATCTATCCCAACTTCTTTCACCAAGTCACCTTAATTGGATACTCTGCCACTATTGGAAAATCTTTTAATCAGTTTCAAAAAATCTTCCTTCCTAGTACTAATTTATCACACTGATATAGTCATGATTGCATATATTAATTTATATCTGTATATATTCACTGTCAATCTAACATTTTGCTAAACTTGACTTACAAGAGCAGATTATGAAATATATTTTTAAATTTATGCTTTATGCAATGATAGAATTTTGAATTTATTCACTTGTTTTTCTATTCAACCTTTGTCTGTTAGGTTAGCATATAATAAATAAATGTTAAAAGCTGAAAGAAAAGGAAACACCTCAAATAGAAACGGAAAAACAATACAGTGTATTTGGGTAGCTCATCCCCTGTTAATGTCTATTAAAGCTCTGTCTCTCTACCTCTGGTAACCTTTTCACTCTCCATTCATCACTTCCTTAAAGAATATTTCTTCTTGTCCCTTCTTTTTTTGTGAAGTTTTGATTATACAGATGATATTTCTGTTTACCTTCAGAGTCAGTTAACAAAAAAAAAAGAAAAGAAAAAAGAAGATAACAATGAGCCAGAAGAAATGGGAATTTAGCTGGAGTTCACATTACAGAAAGAAATTCTGGATGGTGTAGCACCCCACTGACACCTGTCAACTAAATTCAGGAGTAATTTATTGAGCTTGTCCCTTCATTTCTAACTCTAAACTCAGTTCTCTGTGGAATGCTGAAGATGCACAGAAGAGAAAATCCTGCTCTAAAGTATTTGTCTTCTCGTATCAAAAGCAGCAGGTATACAAGGTATTTTTAGAAAGCAGTGCAATAGAGTTTTATACATTGTTGATATTCTCATAGAGACTCCTTGGAAAAAATGATATTAATGTAGAAATATCAAATTAAAATACAATTTAGTAAATTACCAAATGTTAATAATTTCCCTCACAAGAAGTTCAATTAAAATTTATTAAACCTAAAGTACTACCAAGAAGAAAATAGGTAATTTCAGATATAATAAAGTATGACAAATTATTATCTATTAATAATTGAGTTGCCACTTTTGTAAATATGCCTTTCTAATATATTAATGGGCACATTTAGCACATGCTCTTAAGGTCTACTTGGAATATTCAACATGTCCCAATCACTGTGCTTTGATGTTTGTACCTGCTTTCCTCCCATGTATGATCCACCAATTATGATGGCTCAGCCACTGATCCTATGACACTTCACAGATTCTACAACTGCCACACCATACTAAACCTGCTATCATCAACAGTGGACTCCAACAGTAGCCTTTTAATTGTTCTCAGTTTTCAGATAAGTTCACCCAAAATACATCTACCAGGAAACAGCTGAAGTAGCTTTCTCAAACTTGAAACAGCAAGTTTGTTTTCCAACCTAAAACCCTCCAAGATTTTCATTGTGCTCAAAATAATCCCAAAAGATTTAACTTTGCAACCCTTCATTACTATTTCTTCCACCTCTCTGATTTCATCCCTAAGTAGGTTTGAATGCTTCTTGTCCATTGATTACATTTTATGAATCTGCTGTATTTTCAACCTTATAGCTGCTGTTTTCTTTATCCAGACATTCTCAGAGAGGCAGTGCCCTGGTTTAGCACTATCAGGTCTTGAATTGATACAACAAGGCGTGTAAACTTGGAAAGTTAGCTAATGTCTGTCACTCCCATTTTATCTGTCAAATAAGCATAGTATTTACATCTACTTCCATGAGTTACAATGAGCATTTAATTATTTTACTCAAGCAATGTGTTTTAGAAGGTGACTAAGTAGAGAAATTTGCTGTGTAGTGGTGTCATTGTCACCTTGTCATACAGTGTCTTTCTCAATTGTCAGACTGTTTTTAAAAAAACCCTTCCCAAAGCTATCTATTCATCATATTTAAAATAAGTTCACCTTACTCCATAAATTTTCTTATTTATTTATTTATTGTTACCGGGGATAAAATTGGGACCTTTTTCTTGCAAGGTAAGTGGTGGCACCACTAAGCTAAATCCCCTGCAAAGAATTTACAGGGTTTTTTATTTTATTTCATTTTATTTTCCATCAATTTTCTTAATTTGCTTTACTATTTTGTTGTACAATTTAGAAAAACCAACTATACAATATTTTCTCACTTTTAAAGTTATTTATCATATCCTACCATGCAAAATATAAGTTTCAGGAGCACAAGGTTTTGTCTTACCTTGCCCACCACTTTACCTCCATCTCAGGGAATATTACCTGACATATAGTAAGCACATAAGAAGTATTTGCAAAAGAAGAGAGAGGAATTGGAATTTCTAAAATGCAGCATAACAATTTTTGGTGATTGTTGTTTCCCAGCTAATATTCCATTAGCTTTGTTCTTGAGAGTTACAGGGAAATAAAACCAGAAAATCCTATAATCTAGGGAATACTTTTCCTGCTTTGATCAAATTCCATTTCTTCAAAAGAGAATGTAAGCAGTGAAGAATCTACTTGTTTAAATCACAATATATTAAACTTACTGAACATACTACCTTTCTTGGGACACATATCTCTAAAAAGTTTCAACATTATCAGTGTCTTAGAATAATTATTGATTGTGGGCAGAGTTCTAGAAAATTATTAGGAGAAAGAATCCTTGGAACTCCAAGTACATTAAGCATTTTTGTGAAAACAATTAAAGAAAGTATAAAACACTATATAAAAATGAACCAAAAACATTTGGAGTCATTTGTACTTTGAAAACAAAGAGTTGAAGCTACTTCATTGGGTCATAGTGCCTTAAACCATTCAATGCTTAAACACCTCTCCCTGTGCATAATAATTTTAAGCCTTTACCTGATTGCTTCAATAATAATTCATGGTTTTAATCCAACTTCTTCACAAACAGAAATTTCCAGTACTCATTAATTACAAAAGAAAAAACAAAAAAGCTAGCCACTGAGCATGGATTCTGCATTACACATTCTGATAATGTTCTTTGCAATTATTTGTTATGTTAGTCATGTTTCTCTGGACTCTCTGGTGTGTATAAGAACATGCAGAATATTTGGAACTAAATTTCTAGTTTGTCAAATGTAATTTAGGGTTAGTTTGTGGGGTTTCATTTCAAGAATAAAGTTAAAGATGGCTTTAAAAAATAAAATGAGCTGCAGATAAAGGCAAGAGTGTTTGGTAATAAGGGAAAAGGAAAAAAATTAGAAAATGAAAAATGGAAATAAAGTATTTGTAAACAGGGAAGGGAGGAGGGTGAAGGGAGGGCAGGTATAAGGGGAAAAAATGAGAACCAAGACCTGTCATGTGAAGGTACAAGTTCCCAATGATGAATGTAACTGTACTGTATACCTAAAATGCACCAATAACTCAATGAGAAAAAAAAAAAAAGAGTAGTAGCTGAGCAGCTCTACCATCACATCAGTGTGTTGGTGCTTGAAATGTTGTCTCATTAAGAATTATTTTTATTTTTAATTTGCTCAGGGTTAAAATGTTGACCTTATCTTATGATTACCTATTTAGATGACATGTAATTTTTACAAGACATGGAAAATATTTAAAATAATCTCTAAATTAGTAAATTAAATTTGTTATGGGTAACTCAGTTTTTGAACTAATGACATTAATTGTATCCAATGTCACAAGAGCTGGAGTATGACTTGACACAATCATGGGATGACCACCTTGCCCTAACCAAACAGCAAGTACATTCAGCACTCACAGAAATTAGGTGGCATTGCATTACATGGACACGTGAATCATACTACCTCTGAACTTGGAAGAGCCATTTAAAGGAATTACTAGTTGAAGTAGAATCAGCTAAGTAACTTATACTATGTGTATTCTTTACTACGGAAAAAGTGCATGGTTATAGTAGAAGTCCTAAGAGAGCTCTGAAAAGTGATTCTCGCTCATCATGTGAAAATAAATGAGTCACCAATCCTCAGGGAGAAATAAAATGAATGGCTCTATTAAGATTCTTGTAATTATGGAGACAAATTCTGAGGAAAAGATGCCAGGATTTGGGTTCTGATGAGAGCCCTCCACTGAGTTACAGACTGCCAAATTCTCGCACTGTTCTCACAGTGAGAGAGGATGGCGAGCTCTCCATGACTCTTTTATCAGGTCATTAATCTCATTTCTATGGCCCTACCCTCAAGGCCAAATCAACTCCCAAAGGCCTCACAGACCAATTGGTGGTTAAGATTTCAACATGTGGATTGAAAGATGGGGCAAAATCATTTAGTGCATTACAGTTAGGTCTCTAGCCACAGCTATATTACTATGAAATTGAGGGTGAAAGAGAGTCCTTAGCCAACTAAGAGTCTTTAGCACACTTTTATTTAAGTAAAAAATTACATTAATATTAATAATTTTTCATATGAAGTGTAATTACCACACTTTAAAATGTACCCCAAATGTAGTGATTCAAAGCAACAAAGTTTTTTAACCATTTCTGAGCATCGCGGAACCACAGGTGGGATTAACGGCTCAAAGCCCACCGGAGGCCGCACTGAAGCTTTTGCCCAGAGCTGTGACATCTCCCAAGGCGTTACTCAGGCAGCATTTGTCTCTAAAGTGGCACACTCACAGGCCATGAGTTCTTCACGACTATTCACAACTCTCGGTTTGTCTCGCCATAGGCCTCTCAAGAGAACTTTCTGAGTGCCGTCCAAATATGGCATCTGCAGCTCGGGATTTAGCTCAGTGGTTCTGCCTCCTGCGTCACAAATGCAAGGTCCCGAGTTTGATCCCCAGTACCAAAAAAA
>NW_022900914.1:56271292-56279474 GCF_012274545.1 Fukomys damarensis | reverse complement strand
AAAAAAAAAAAAAAAAAAAAAAAAAAAAGTCAAAGATAACAAGATGGTGGAGAAAGAGAAAGCTCAAGACGAAAGCCAGTTTTTTGCAATCTAATTTCAGGGATTCTTTCACTTGTGCCACATGTGTTGGTCACATAGACCAAACCTGTGGACCCCAAATTGGAGGAGGACAAAATAAGATGATGAAAAATAAATGGTACATACAACCTATTTAAACTACACTAATTGTGCTACAAAACATGAATAGTCATATTTAGGCAACTTTACAATATAGGAAAATTTTAAACTGCTAGGTCTATTAACAATAAAGAGAGGAGAAACATCATGGTTCTTTGCTACCAATGAAATATTTCTTCTAATATGATTCATTGCCTGAATCTTGTCATGACACTCTCTTTCTATAGCAAACTATAAATCTTATATATTCAATATTCTTGGCTGTCAATAATTTAGATTTCATAAATTAATATGTGAAGTCTTCATAGGGTTTATTTAAAAACATTCTCATTTGACATGGCTGTTTTTGAAGGGGTGCTTAAAATTCTTTAACAGTAATTTTAAACAGATTTTAAGTGGCTACTCTACAAAGTTTATTTTGTAATGCATTTAATTTCATTTCAGGGATAGGATCTTTTGACACCTTCTTCACATTCCATCAATCTGTTACATTGATGTTGGCCTTGACATGTTAGAGAAGCACTTTAGAATATGAATTATACTTTCTTTTATGAAAACACACAAAATAAGACTTTTTTAAAGATAGAAAGAAAGCAGAACTGGAAATCAGCAGACTTTAGTTATAGTTTTAACTATGTCTTGAATGACTCTGACAGTAGAGGTAAGTCATTTAACCTTTTTAACACTGTTTCTTATCTTAACTGCATTTTAAGTACAGCTATCTCTCTTTGTTGTTGTTGTTGTTGTTTTGTTTTCAGTACTGGGGGTCAAACTCAGGACTTTGTGCGTGCAAGCCAGACAGCAGAACCACTGAGCTAAATTCCCAGCCCAGCATAGCTACCTCTTTAGATGTCTTTAAGAATAAACCTCTATTGAGCTGGGGATTCAGCTCAGTGGTTCTGCCGCCTGCCTTGCAAGCACAGGACCCTAATTTAATCCCTGGTACCAAAAACAAAACAAAACAAAACAAACAAACAAACAAAACAGAACAAACTTCTATCAATGAATACGGATTTTGGCCACTGAACTTCCATTTTATCAAAGTCAAAATATTCAGAAATGAGTTTATGGTATATAATTAAATGAAATTTAGAATATCATTTGGAAAAGTCACACTGACATTTTTCAGTCCAAGCTTATGGGACACCTTTACATTCTTCACTTAACCATCTTCACTTGAAAAAAAGGATTTACCTTAATGTTTTCCTAAGAAGCTTAATCTGTGGACCTATACAATACTAAAAAAATGAATCTGAATAGGGTGTAGATTGTTAGTGAGCAATAGTAAATTTTGAGTCATCGATAGTTAGAAAGGCCAGACCACAACATTCTGAATAAGAATATGGGGAAAGCATTGCCTGTTCTCTCTATATTTTTTTTAACTTAGAGGAACTTACCTACATTATTCTATATTTTAAAAATTTGAAAAACACACACATACCACATACATACACACATATCTACACACACACATATGAACATGTGTGCACACACTAGAAGAATTTTTTTTTTTTCTGTTTAAAGTAATTTCCAAGTGCTTGATATTAGGGCTGGGGTTGTAGGTCAGTGGAAGAGCACTTGCTTAGCATGCATTAGGTCTTAAGCTCAGTTCCCCTATACTGCAGAAACAGAAACCACTGCTCAAATGCTTGATATTAAACTTTTGTTAAAATAGAAAAAAAAAAAGATTGAAACATCACTGAGTGCATCTCATTGGTTTTGCCTCCCAAGAATATTTCTTGTCTCTATACTCGTTCTTTCTGTCAGAGCATTTCAACCTAAATTCGTTAAACTCTGTAATGACCTTCCCAAAATCTTGAGACCCATTTACTTCGCCAATATTTTTGAATTTGACGTATCAAGCCAGTTACATCCGGCCTCTTCATCTTAGCTGCTATTCTTTAAAGACCTCCATTATTTCATTTGCAATGTATTTATACCGATAATTCCTTACATATAAGTTGCTAAGGTTCACCCAAACACTCTATCTGTTAAAGATGCTCTATCAAATTAAACCCTGCTTCACCTCTTGCCCCGTCTCACTCAAGTGCTCTTTAGGCACTTACTGGTTAATTCCCTACAAAGAAATGGATATTTGTTTCAATATTGCATTTTGAAGGCTTTATATAAATTGTTCTGAGGCTGGTGATATACAGAAGAATCAAAAGACATGGAATCCATTCCAAGTTTCTTCCTCAAAAAACAGTTTGATGTTTATTGTTGTTATTTGCTTGTTTCTTTTTCTTTTTCTCTTTCTCTTTTTGTATTTCAGATTCACAGTAACACTCAGTGAATTTTTCATAAGCAAGAGATTTACTTGCAATTCAGGAAAATTGATGGAATCATATTAAGAAAAACAGGGCAGAACATGCGTGGAATTAAGAAAGCCAATTAGAATTTCTTGTGAAGATGAAGAAATAAAACAAGTTATTAGCAGGCTGCGCCTACTACAATCAACTCTAGTAACAATGTAAAAGGAAAATAGAAGCACAATTAAAAATGGAAGAGGAGGAGAAAGAGGAAGAGGAGGAGCAAGCAGGAGGGAAAAGCAGCGGCAGCTGATGTCTGTCTTAACAATGTTTCAGAGGAGAGGTGAGAAAATGTTAGCTACAGTTGAAAGTTGGAGAAAACAGTAGTTGGAGAATTTGAAAGAAAGTTTTTAAGCTCAACGTCTACCACTTCATGGAGTAGCCTTGGAAGAATCAGTGTATGAGCCATTCCTCCACACTGAAATAATATGAAGCAACTTAAGTTGAAGAGAGTGGAAAATAAGGTCTTAGACTCCTTCAGTGAAAAACCAGTAACAGCCTGCTATTAAGCTGTTATCACCTGTTACACTCTCTACCAGTAACACAGCCTATATTGAGAAAGGCTTCAGATTTTCAGAAGATTCATATAAATTATAAACTATTCACCTCCTGATAATGTCCTGCTTCCTGGGAGTTTAAAATGAACTCCCGACCACGTTTTCTTCTACTTTCCCTTGGCTGCTTTGCCAGAGAGTTCATCTCCTTTCTCACTTTAATTCACCTGTGAGAACCCACCCTGATATGTGCATTTCTACTGTTCTCTTCCAAATATTAGAACACTGAAGAATGGACTCAGGGAAGGTCATTCATTGGCTAACAGTTACGGACTAGAAAGGGGCAGTGCAGTGCGTTGAATCAGTAGATCTGATTCCAAGATGTTACTTTACATCTATGACTAAGTACACAGATTTTTTTATGTGGAGGAAATGGTTGCCTGCTAAGCATTTCCCACACAAGTTTAAAGCAGTGCCCCAGGCATGTGATGGCCTGAGTTGTGTACTGATTATTCTGACATGTTTGAACATCATAGTGCTATCTCCCTGCAAGTGTCAGTGGGCTTTCTCCCTGCAGCTCAGGAGAGCATATGGCTGGTGGCCACTGGGCTTTAACAGCAATTTGGAGAGCATTGGCCATATCTTACATTATCAATGTCGCTATACAATGAGGGTGAAATAAAGTCATCAAAAGGGTCCACATTTAACAATAGCAACCAGAATAAGGGTCTGCATGTAACAAAGTACAAAGCTGTCATCTCCTTTCTCAACGAATTTGAAAATTATGAGTAAGATACTATGATTTAAGTTAGGAGCATTAGAAGGAACCATGGACTGGGTTTGGAGAAGGTTATTTTAGAGCATACAATAAATACAAATGAAAGATGTAAATGGAAACATAGACACTTGTAGGTCCACACTGGAGGAACAGACAACAGTCCAAGTGCCTGATGTGAAAGAAAATAGAGATATGACTGTTGGGCATCTGGCACATACAGGGGCCTGTCTTCCACACTTTGCATTCCTCCTTTTTATTACCAACCAGTGAATTTGTGCTCAACCATGTGGAAATGAGTTTCCTTCAGGGTTACTGTTTCAGTTTGTTTTACTCCAGCCAGTGTGTGCAAGTTGGGCAGCTCCCTAATGAAGTGGCTCTGGCTAAGTGCTTTTTGGAGTCTTTTCATCTGAGGCTGGATAAATTATATGAGGGTCACAGTGGGTGGAAAACAGCAAGGAATTTTACTTCCTCCAAGATCAACACACTTTTCTTGATAACCCTGTACAGTTTCTTACTGAGAGAGAAGAACTAAGCTATATCTATTGTTCAAAAGTAAATTTTCATCTATGCACAAATAATCATATTGAGCAACAATACCAATGCTTAAATCCTTCTATATGAAAGTAAATGGCCTCGGTCAAGATAGCATATGAAGGAATAGCAGAGATACTTGTCTGAGGACTTACATTGAATGTTGCTTATTTTTTTAAATGAAGAGATTTTTGGATATTAGTACTTGTTCAGTAAGATGTCATTTTTTTTATATAAACCTCGAATTTTAAACTCTGATGTAGAGTGTCCTCAGTTATAAAGTGTATTTGTTAAAGCATGCTTAAAACAGAATTTTACTGTTTTATGTTCATTATTTATACAAAATATTTTGTGTGCCATAAAATAATGTATAACATAATAAATAATGCAAATAATTTAATTTTTCCATTTTTTTCCGAATTTCTTATCATGGCAATTCATGAAAATATCATGTAAAGTATAAGCTTGTATTTAAGCTTACCTTAATTTCAGAAAAGTATTTTTAATTAAAAACTGAAGAATTTCTAGATGAAAATCTCATTAATGTTTCAAACACACAATGTTGGGTTGGTAACTCACTATGATGAGAATTTAAGTGGGAAATTACATGGGTCATTCCTGAGCCTGAAGGCAATGGCAGCAAGGATAAAGAGATTTAAAGAAAAAAATGGAGTTTAGTATATGTTGAATTAAAGTATGATGACTTGAGGGAGGAAGAAAGAATATTTTCAGATGGTTGGGAGCCACAGAGCTGACTTGCAGCAACATTGACCCCTAAAATAGAGGCAGAGAGATATTTAGGGTTCAACAGAATAATTTCAGCTTTAACTACTTTCAGTATGAGATGATGCTGTATTCATTACCTATCACTACATAAGAAATTACTCCAACTGAATAGTTTCTCTTGTGTGAGAAACCAAAAGTGAAAATGGAGATCAAAACATATAACAGACACTGTGAAATAGGAAGAAAGGTCCAAAGGGGAGGAGAAGTGGAAGAGACAGGGAAAAGGAAAGAAAGGAAAGGAATAAATATGAGAACAGGAAAAAACAGACACAAACTCTTTGTAAATAGGGAGGGGTGCAGTGGTTGAAAGAGGGGTAGGGGAATGGGAAAACAAGAAGAACCAAGATATATCATATAAAGGTACAAATTCCCAATGATGAATGTAATCATTCTGTATACCTAAAATGTACCAATAAACTTAACTAATTTAAAAAAGTATTGACATCTTGGGAACTCCTATTATAAACAAGTGATGTAAAATGACTTAGTTGGCTATTTTCAAAGATTGCAGCAGTTCATTAAAGTTGCCCCAAGCCTATACATATGGAGCTCTATGAAATATGCAGTAATAGCAGGTATTTTTTTAAAACACATTTGTTATTGAGTTTATAGGCAAAAAGAGAAAAATTGAAATGGATCCAATCAGTGGCTCTACATTCCTGTATTCCTGGCTGCAGGTCTCCTCTTCTGTCACTGGGGTCTCAATGAACGCCACCATGGCTCTTGCTGTCTCACTTCTCATCTCTTTTTGGTAATTCAGAGAGAGATGGAATGAACAATAGATTCAAGATTGAGATCATTAAATAATAGCAGAAATGTAAAAAGAAAAGAAAAAAATTACTTCGTATTGGTACCTTGCAATAACAAATATTCATTCCCAGATTATATGTGAATCCAGAAATCCAGGAATGGCTAAGGAAAGTTGGCTCTGAGTCCCTCACAAAGTTTCAGTGAAGTTCTGGGCCAGGTTGTATTCACATCAAATCTGATCAGTTCCAAACACACTCCTTATGGCTATTTCCAGATGTTTTATTTCCTAACCATATTCTATTAATCAGGCTACTCTTCATATGGCTTCTTCTAGAACAAGTGAACATAGAATGAGGGAGGAGCAATAATTCAACAGCCGTATGCTGTAGATCACATGTACCTATACTGACTACACAGGGTATATTAGGTGGGGGTCATCTTTGAAGCTGACTACTAAAATTATATTACTAACATCCAGATACTGATAAATGAACAACATTGGTACAGAGATGGAAGGTCGAGGTTAGAGATGGAGATTGCACATCTGTATCTTATGAGTGGCAGTTGAAAACTTGAGAATAAAAATGAGATCCTCTACAGACCACTGACCCTATATTACTGTACACAGTTCAACTCTCCACTTCTTGAGTGGCTAAGAAAGTTGGAATGAGAGACAGAACACAATTTTTCGTAACCTGAGACGTAAAAGGCACATTGAAAAATGCTATGTGATCTTATCCTATATACATATGAAATTGCAATTTTAGAAATCATCGATGTATTTATTCAGCAGAAATTTATTGATAACCTAAAATGAGATATAAATATTAATATATACAAAAGACTTGCCTTTTGTCATTATAAAAAGAAGGAACATAATATCCTATCTGATATTCTAAATATTTTTATAATATCCTAATTTCAAAAGAATTTGAGTGAAAGCAGATACAGTATAAACCTGAAGGATATTAAGAAAAATTTTCCAGAACACAAATAGAAGAAGAGTGGAAAACTTTATGAAAGAAGAAACAGATGACACTAGGACAAAAAAAGAATAACAAGTAAAAAATAAGAAGAGTAATAATCAATTAAGCAATAGGTAATTAAAATCAACCTAACATATCTTATATGTTTATATAAGCAAGATTATCACAGAGAGGTATTTTTAATATTCTCAAGATTTAGACATAAAATGCTTGAAATATTTGTTCATGATTGGTTCATTTCCCAAAGTCCACATCAGCTTTGATCACGTCAGGCTTAGCCAGAATTCTGAAGGGAAATTTAGAAGCGAAATTTCCATGTACATCTTTTTTATGTATAACAGGAATGTGTGTCATATTTAAAATCTCATTCCTACAAAACAATATTTTATCACCTTTGAAACCTTGAAATATAACTTGTATGCAACATTTTTATTCTGTATTATTCCCCGAAAATAATTCGATTTAATCAGATTTATTTAGAAATAATTCACTATTTATTTTATTCCACATAAAATCTCATACTACTTACCTAAGAAAGAGTTTTATTCCTTCTAAGAATAACCAGATTACAGGCTGATGGAAGTCTGTCTTCATCTGCTTTACTTGAGTTGTTACAAAAGATTATAACTCCTCTCTAGCTCCTCCCACTTCCAGATTATTCATAAATTATTCTTAGAATCACAGTCAGAGATAGTTTAGTGAAATGTAAGTCACATAACACTGTTTTCCCCTAATATATCCCCTTTCTTAGGGGTAGAAGCAATTCAAATTTTGTCTCTTAGGCTAGATTTTATTGTCTTTATAGGAACAGCGTGTTGTGGCTTCAAAGGGGGCAGAAAGCATCTCTCTAGTGTACATAAACAGAATGTTGATTTGCTCCTTATAGAAGTGAACTACATTTCCTTCCAGCTGATATAGAGACTGAGGGTTTTGATTTATGCAAATGTGCTACTTCAAATAAATAAAACATAAGCTATCGACCTCAATTCATCACTACTATGTTTTTAATGTAAAACTATAGAATCATGTTAATTTCCTTCTTAGTTCCTTTTATGAGCCATATTTCTTTCCTATCATTAGTCATATTTATTCACAGTGATGGCAGATTGGTTTTATTCAAGCAGCATCAATACGTAAAATAAGAAATTATTTTTAAAACTTCTTTCTATTTTTTCAGAAGTAAATGCTGTAAATGCACCAGAGGTAATTGAAATTATTATGGCTGGCACACAAAATTAAAAAAAAAAGCATTTAGCTTACATCTTCCCCAATTAAAAAGAATATGATAATTCCATTACATTTCCCACTATGAATCATGGTAATGTTTTCAAAAGTCTGATGTCAATATCAGCAATTTATACTCTCATATAT
>NW_022900914.1:56261268-56270884 GCF_012274545.1 Fukomys damarensis | reverse complement strand
CTGGTATACATGTTTGCTAAAAAGTGGGTACTTGCAAATGATGACTGCAATTTTACCATAATGAATGCACAAATATGGCTAGGTGAATTTATCAGACATTTTCCAGCATGACAAATGAATCTGTTGACTCATTTCAGAGTAACTAATCCTAACTTGTGAGGGGTTAGCAGGCTCAAAAGAGTAATCTGAAGCCAATAGACCCTTGCTGGATTTCTTGGCTTATGAGTCATGTGCCCTGTTGCATGCCATTCATTCTCTTTCTCCCTTACCCCAGTTATCTTTTCTAATAGACAAAGTCTACCACCTCTGCTTTGTGAAATTTATGTCAGTACATTTGCTCAGAAACATTTAAAAATATCCACAAACGATGTTATATTTTTGTCCACCAAAAATGGGAGTCTGTGCATTGTCTGCCACTCTCATTTACCCTGCGTTCCAAGCCACTAGTTTCATTCACTGTCTCTCGGGAATGTGGTGCTGCTTTCCAAGTCTTTATTGATGCAGCTTCACTCGCCTGAAATTCCTTCTTATGCCTCAAAAATCCTCAGTCTCTTCTTTGCACTTTGCACAATGCTTATGAGTGGAAAATTAAGTTTAAGATACCTAAAATCATTTCGGGGAGCAAGGTGAAAGTATAAGTAAATAAATAAAATACACAACAGTTGAAACAAGAAAAATAAAGCATGTATTTCTATTATGTAGATGTATAATCAAATTGTCAGTGGCTCTTATTTTTATCCCCTTACTGGATTATTTTTATACAAGCATTATAATATAGTGTCCGTTTCATTTTTGTTTCCTTGTAACATTAGGCTGTTTATTTTTCTGTACTATCAAAAGGTCTTCGTAAATACTGTTTTATGCTTTCATCTCATCCATTTAATGGCTGAAGCAAGCTTACAGAGATCTCTGGCCAGTAAATGTGCTCCCATTTCCCCATTAGTTATTACAGTCTCACAGACAGGCTTGCCTGTGCTTCCTAAATATTCTTTATAGAGAACGGGAAATATCAATATCCTCTGTGCCCTACAGTTCTCAGCTATAGTCTTTACCACAGGGCTGTTATAAATAAACCGCAAATGTAGTAAGAGTTATCAGATAATTTCTATCCATTCTTTTTCTTCTTAACCACTTAAGTTGCCATAGCATATTTACTTCAGTAGCTGCTTTCCATTAGTATAACAAATATCTAAACTAATCAACTTATACAAAAAAAAAAATCATTTTGGTTTCCAGTTGTAGAAGTTTCAGTCCAAGGTTGATGGGCCTGACAGCTTTTGGCTTGTGGTGAGGCATTACAGCGCTGCAGAAGCACAGGGTGGAACAAAGCCAGGCACCTCACGATGGAGAGGTGAAACAGGGAGGACAAGACCAGAGGCCTCTCATCACTTTCAGGCCATGCATTTGGTGGACTGGAAGACGTCTTCCTAGGCCTGATCGCGGAAGTCTCCACCACAACCCAGTAACATCACGTCGAGAACTGAACATTTAACACGTGGATCTTTGGGGAGTTTTAGGAAGCAAACTATGGTATTAACCTAGGTAAAATTCCACTCAGATTTGTTTAATATTTCAGAATCTAATCCAGGATCTAACATGGGTTGTTTTCATAGATCATTAATCTCTCGTTTGCAATACTTCCTTGGTCTTCCTCTTCTCTTTCATCATATTTTTTTTTAGGATTTCTTTTATGAAGTTCATGCCATTTTCAAATAATCAGTTAAAGAATAAAATGTCCTGCAACTTGAAATTGTTTACAGGTTTTCAGAGCTATTGTTGAGACTGCGTTAATGACAAAAGCACAGCGGAGTTGGTGTGTCCTTCCCAGGATGTCATTTCAGGTAGCATGTAATGTTGATATGTCTTCCTGGACACATTAACCTAGAACACTTGAAATAGGAGAAGTCTGCTGGGCACTGCAGACTTACATTTTTTTTCCCCCTTGGCAATCACTAAATATTTGAAAATACACTTGGTGACTAGCAAATATTCTGTCTATTAAAACATTCACTTCTTTATTTCAGCATTCATCAGTGGATAGTGCCCCAAAATGTATGTTTGTTGTATGTGATATCATATTTCCTCCTTGTCTATGTATTTACTAATTGAATTTTTGGTACATTGTAGGTATGTAGTACAGTTACATTCATCATTGGGACCTTGTACCTTTACATGACAGGTCTTGGTTCTCATTTCTTCCCCTTGTCCCTGCCCTCCCTTCACCCCTCCTCCCCTCCCCATTTACAAACACTTTATTTCCATTTTTTTCATTTTCTCATATTTTTTATTTTCCCTTATTACCTCTCCCCCACCCTTCCCACTTTTCCTACACCTTCATCCCTTTTCTTCCTATTTCACATTGTCAATTACTAATTGAATTTTTGAAAGAAAATTTGTCACATCTCTCTTGCTACTTAAATATTTATTTATATTAGATATGAATTTGTGGGTGCTTCTTTTCATGTTGTATTTACTTAATATTTGGCATTGCAACATGTCCTAGGATTGTCTTTATTTTTCAGTTCACTAATTTCTGGTACCCTGTACTGAATAATTGTATTAAGGTGTGAGTTCAGGGGCATAATCATAGCTACTGGGTATTCCTGTTTCCAGTTCTTCTCACTGGATATAACTGATATATATTTGTATGCATGTATTTGTTATATATTATGTAGCATGTGTAAATGCTAATATATAATCTATTAATATACATATGAATAAGGTACTAATATACACATGGACATATATCTATTTCAGCATCTATCCCTTTGTGCGTGTGTGTGTGTGTGTGTGTGTGTGTGTGTGTGTGTGTGTGTGTTCAGTCAGGAGTTCCTCTCATCTCCACAGTATTATGCTATAGAACCCTCAGTAAAATCCTGCAACTCTATACATATCATATTTTTCTCTATACATTCATTCTTTTTTCTTTTGTTTCAAGGATTGAACTTGGAACCTCACATGTGAGAGGCAGGCAGCAGCCCATTGAGCTAAATTGCCGGCCCTCTACATTCTTTCTTATAGTAAATGGATAGTATGAAATCATGTTTTTCATAAATACTATGATAGAGATTAATTTACAAATGAGAGTAACAATTTAACAGCAATAATAATAAAATAGAACAATTACAACATTCTATACAATAGTACCTTGTTACTTGTCATGAGTTGGTTCTTGGAGATGCAGTGAGCACTAAAAATAACAAATGCCAAGCATAGTTTTTGGTTAGCATGGTAGCTAGTCAAGAAGCAAGTTCTAGCTTTCATTTTGAGTACCAAAGACATGATGATGACTGGGACAAAAGTTTCAGACCAAAATGGGATGAGTATTAAATTTGACAAGTTTCAAAGAAGTCCAGGACTAAGATATAACTGTAAACAATATGACACCTTCAACACACAATTGTCTTTTAACCTTATTGAGAGCTTTTACCTTTTCACTTAAGGGAGACATTTTATATCTTCTCTTTAACATACCTGAATTGTCATATCACAATTCATACATTTCAGGAACATCATTCAGTAAAATAAGGTTTATTTGAATGCAAGCACTGTGATACTACAGCAGTTGGTTTGATAACTCAGGAGGCTAAGTGACTGAGGGGTGGACACTGCACACAGTTCGGACAGCAGGCTGGAATAAAGGATGATTCATGTCCCAGGCAGGGTGGTGGGAGATTCCATCATCACACTCAAAGGGATATGTGATTTCAAGCTCATGGATTGTGTGAAGTTTTCCATTTAATATTTCCAACCTTAGCTGACCACAAGTAAGTGAAACCACTGAAGACAGAACCACAGACCAGGAGCAGGAGACTAACGTATGCATATTTTTGCTAACTCAAAATTAATAGCTTCACCTTCAGCGAACAAGATTTTTTCTAGCTTGCATCTTTTCCTTCATTTTAAATTTTCCAACATTGAGCAGTCTGGCTTTCACTACATACAATATATATCTGTATTTTTGAAACTTTAGTGTACAGATAATGTGGTTTCAGAATCCCCGTGGAAACTTAATACACAAACCCAGGCACGGTGTTTGTGCCTAGGTCTTTGTATCTTTAACATTATGTTATCTTTCTCAACTCATATTTGCTTATTAAATTACATCCTCTGTGAGATCTTTGCCCAGCTCTATCACTGTTAAAAGGAAATAATAATACATCAGCGACTCCTCTGCCTGGGTCTCCATGAAGATTAGACCACTCTTCAAAAGGACTCTGCTAGTTCTGGGTATATGAAGAATAGCAAGACACAGCCTTTTTCTCCAAGGGTCTTCAAAGGTGATAAGTTGTTTTTTGTTTTTTGTTTGCGGGGGGGATTTGCTCGCAATACTGGATCATAGAGTTATATCATGCTACTTTGGAATTAGAATGAGTTTGTCAAATTTTATATCAGTAGGTAAATGCACAGATACTCTAGTTAGACAAGAAAGAGGTTTGGGAGTGATTTGGAGGCTGAAGATACAGAACTGTTTAGTTATTGGCCTTGGCTTTAGAATTGGTTGTATCCAGGATTGTATTCCAGTTCTGGCATGAATTGCTGGCTGGATGAACATAGACTAAGAGAATGGGAAGAATTACACACTGAGGGAATAGATCGGAAAGGACTACTTTGGTGGAATCAAATCGCACAGTGCATTTTACAAATCTGGGAAAAGTTTGTGCTAGTAAATCCATATAAATCTAGTGGCTATTTGACATACTAAGATATTCCATCACTCAGAGACCGAAACACAGTGTTAAAAACATTAAAGGGCCATACATATGAACACTTAGATTTAGGGCACTTGGCGTGATTAAATTTGAATATTGATTTTGGCCTTTTTTTCTTATGAGCATAAATTGAATTTTTCAGAATTCTCTTTTCTACTCCATTCAAACATTAATAGCAAAGTAGCTTTTTATACTTGCTGGTTGTGGCACATCAGCAATTTTTATTTTTATTTTGAAATGTTAAATACATTTTCTTTAAAAATCAGAAATAAGAAAATAGCCATTCATGATATTTTAAAATGTGCATTTATCACATTAGACATTCCTCCAATGAACTGAAAGAAGAAAAAAAATCAGTAGAAAAACCACATACCAGAAGCCTAGGCGATCACTTTTTCCCTACTGAATTTTATATCAATTTTAAAATTCCTCTTTGTTTCTTTATACCTCATTTTCCCTCCTCCTACTCCTCTTCTACTTCTACTCTTCCTTCTTCTACTCCTTCTACTCCTCTTCCATTTTCCTTCTTCACCTTGTATCTACCCTCCACCTCCTCCTCCTTTCATCCTCCTCCAAAGACATTTCCTATGTTCAGGCACTCTTCAAGTAAATTAGTTTCCCCTCCAAAGAATTTATTAGATGTTTCTATTTTTTTTAATTGAGTGCTTCCTCAAACTGGAATTTTTATGGAACAATCTTATATATTTCTTACACAATAATTATTAATTGAGCACCAGTATATGTCAGTGCTAAATTAGAAAATATTGACACCAAGGGAAATGTAGCAGATAAAATCATTACTTAATATTGTTGGAAAGATACATATTGATCAAATCATCAATTATGCATTTGAATCATTAGCACAAACTTAGATTAATGCCATGGAGAAAAGTGCACTAATAAGGACCCACGAAATCTTAGTATGGGGGGGGCAGATACAGTTCGGGAATCTAAAGAAAGATTTTCTAGCCAGAATCTGAGCTGAAATTTTAAGTGATAGAAGTTTATTAAACAAGGAGAATAGAAGTATGTTTGAAGCAGCAGGAACAACACATGCTGCAGTCTAGATTTCAGCGAGGAAATCTTAGATGGGTTCCATTGGAAGTACTAGTGATGACCCAGCAGAGTCAGACAAGGATAGGACAACGTAAAATCTTGAGATCAAATTTCACTTTGACGTTGTCATCAGAGTAATAGAAAATCATGCAAGTGTCCAAACATAAACTTTCAAATTAACATATTACTTCAGCTATAATATAGTATAAACAAAAGTTCAAGAGGGATCTTATATCCATGCATACAGGGCAGGGGAGTATCTTTTGCAGTTTTTAAGTAAAAAATAATGGAAGCTACTAATGGCAGATATGAAGAGAAGTAGAGATTTTCACAAAAATTCAGAAGGAAAATACACATAATTGAATGAGTGTTTCACCTTTAAAGTGGACATTTTTTCTAACTGTGGAGGCTGAAGAACATAAAAGAGTTGTTTATAACAACTGTCCTAAAACAGGCGGTGGCCTTTTGTCAAAAGAGGAATAACCTCAGGTGTCACATTCACCACACTGATTTCCCCTGAACTTTCACTACATATTTTCAGTTTGCTCCCTGAAAGAGCTGTACCATGTCATACAATAGCAGTACATGAGGTAACAAGGTGCTTTACATCTTTCCCCAAGAGTGGAATTGATGCATTAAAAAAAAAAAAAGAAAAAGAAAAACAAAATTGAATTGAAGTAAGAATGGAATTATATTCTATATAATATTCATTTTATTTGCATGCATTATTTGATTGTTTTCCATTTCTAACACTACCGTAGAAGTTCTGAATCTTCACAACTATTTGTTGGCCAGTCATTTTTCTTCTCCCTTGAATCAGTTGTTCATAACTTCTGTGTATTTTATATAGCTGTGTGTGTGTGTGTGTGTGTGTGTACATATGTTTTCCTCTTATTTAATTGTAGGTATAGATTTTTTTCTGTCTTATATCTGTGGTGAATATTTTCCATCTTTTTGGAAAGAGTTTTCCCCTTTGTGTTTTCTTTTTTTTATTATATCAAATATAGTGTTTTACTTTGCATTATTTTTCTTTTTAGAATATATATTTTCCAAAAATATATAAAAGAAACACATGTAAATATCATCTATTTTCAAGTTTGTTTTACATTTATTATTGATAATTTTATACTGTATGTGAAAATAATTTAATATTATTCTTTCACTAGAAAATCAATTCTGTCAACAGTATGAGTTTAATGGACTTCTTTCTACAATCTTCTCCCAAATTTTCCTGCATTTTGCAATGATATGTTTTTATTCTAATGTTAAATTATATTAGCTTAAATAAAAAGAACTATTCCCTTTTGAAAAGGGAAAAGAAAAAAATGTGAGATAATGAAAAGATGGAAATAAAGTGGTTGTAGATGGGGAGGGGAGGAGGGGGTGAAGGGAGGGCAGGGACAAGGGGAAAAAATGAGAACCAAGACCTGTCATGTAGAGGTACAAGATTCCAACAATGAATGTAACTGTTCTGTATCCCTAAAATGTACCAAAAAACTCAATTAAAGCTGAAAAAAATAAAAAGAACTACATTTATATCTTCCTTAGAGAAATACCTAGATAGATATAAAATTATATAAATCATTGGGTGTGATGTGGTATTTAATTTTAAGATTTTTCTTGTATATTCATAAGCAAGTTTAGTTAATATTTATTAATTTTGTAATATGTTGAATTTTATGTTTCAATTTGACTGTACTTTTGCTTGACCATATATTTGGCCAAACATTCTGGCTTCTTGTTTGAGTGTGTTTTTGCATGAAACTAAGTTTTAAAATGGTACATTAATTAAGGTTGATGTTCTCCTTAACCTGTTGCTTAGTGATTTGAGGGTGATAGGGCCCAAGTCTCATAGGTACCTGATTGAGAGACAGTTCCTCCTGTCTAACTACCTTGCATTTCGGGATGGCCAACATTCAGGAAATGAAATAAACCATTTGCTCTCATGGTTCTGTGGCCTTTTAACTAATCTGGAACATACCTTTAGCTACTCTGCTTTCTCTGCTTGGATCTGCTGCTTTCAGACCAACTCCACAGATGTTGGGAGTGGTCTGTCTCGGCAACATGTGGTCTCATTCCTTATAATAAATTTATTCACTGTAATTGTAAAGAATTTTGACTAGTGCATATATTGCCATTACTGAATTTTGATGTAGCATTATGGATCCCTTATAAATCTACTTGGGATGATTTATTTGCATTCTGATTTCATTCATTAGACTAGTTTTCTTACTATAGAAACTATTTTTCTAGAACTTTTGTCACACTGCAAATAGAGCCATCTGGATCTTGGATATTTTTTCAAAATTGCTTCACTTTTTTTTTTTTTTGCAAACGACAGTGTGGTAGAAATGGACATTCTATAAAACTCTCCCATCTCATTCCTGAGCATTCCTCAGTTTTGTTTTCCTTTTTAAATCTTCATTTTATTCATCATTTCGAGGAATTAAAAAATGTCTTTGTCTTTATTTTAATGACATATTTCCTCTATAATAATAATCAATGAAATCTTTTCTCCTATTTCCTGATCAATCTGCTCAAGGCATTGTCATGTATTCTTTTCAAATAACATACTTGTGCTGACTTTTCTTATTCATTTTAAGAATGCCTTAATGTTTAACCATATTGCATGTTTCTCTATTTTTGTGATTTAAATTCTTTTCATAACTTTTAAAGTATTTATTACTAAATTTCCATGATGTTCTACTTGCTGAACCCCGCATAATCTGTTATGTGTTTTTTAATCTTTTAGTTTTCATTAAGTGTTTTCACTCACATAATCTGTTATATATTTTGTTGTTTTAATTTTTTATTATATTTATTTATTTTTGAGACAGGGTCTCACTATGTAGTTCAGGCTGGCCTTGAACTCACTATGAAGTTCAGGCAATCTGCAAAATCATGGTAAACTTCCCAACTCAGATTCCCAAGTTCTGGATTACAGATGTGTGCCACTACACCTGTCTTTACTGTTACATATTTAACCTTTTTATTTTCATTAAATGTTTTAAATTACCTATTATGATTTACTTAATATAATTTATCATTTAACCCAAGAACTATAGAAGAAAATTTTATAATTCTCAACCATAACAAATTGTTTAAGTTATTTCTTGGTAAATGCACATTTAATTGAAATATAGCATGTGATATTATGACATATTCTTAAAATATAAGGAGATTTTTATGGAGTGTCATATGTAACCTTTTTTTTTTTCTTTCAGTACCAGGGATTGAACTAAGGACATTGGTCTTGCAAGGCAGGCATGGTGCCACTGAACTAAATAACCAGCCCATGTGTTACATTTTTATAAAGGCATTTTATTTATAAGAAAAAATGTTAACTTTCTAATTTGGTAGTGTTCCAGAGTATTTACTGTTCAGTACTTCTATACATGGTTACATACACCAACAAGCACATTTATGTTATAAAAATATTTAGATGAAAACATCTCAGTGGATATGAACTTTAATCTAATTCACTGCATTTTGTATCACAAAAGTGGACTGTGATTTCTGACCAAAGAGTTGAAAATCAAAAAAGGAAAAGAATAGAAGATTATAATGATGCAAAATTTTGAAATGTGTTTATGTGTGTTCCAATCATTTTATTAAGACTATAAACATAAAATTTAGGTTACAAAACATTCAGTTTTAAATCATAGAACAATGGGCAGTGTAATGACAAATTATATATATGGTAAAGTCACAAAATGTTTTTAATTTTAATGTGTTTAAGAGGGAGAGTGCATGTATTTCAGATATTTGAAACAAGGTTTGACCACTGCATTGTGAGAATGTAAGATCTGCCATATATATATACATATATATATATGTATATATATATG
>NW_022900914.1:56124638-56261103 GCF_012274545.1 Fukomys damarensis | reverse complement strand
AAATATATAGGCCTTTGAATACTAAAAATAAGAAGCCCAGAGAGATATGTTAAATTGGATAAAATCAAGAAAAAGAGAAAAGGAGATACAACATAAACTTGATCACAAAAATCCCAAGATACCAGAATGGTTTTTAAATTAGGTCAAATAAATCATTCATTTTATACAGTAAGAAGGAAAATTAGGAAGCTGGTTACCCCCAGGAGTTTGAAGAGCCAAGTAAGAAACATATCTTCAAAAGAATTTAGAAAAATTATGAATAAAAAGTTGCAATGAGTTTTAATTCAAAACCACTTTTTGTTTCCCTTACCAGAAAACTTCATAAATTAACTGAATTACTTTACAATCTTAGATATTTATTCCAAGGATTTTAACAGTCTAATAGACCTTTTTGAATGAATCACTTTCTGCAGGGTCAGTATTGTGAACACATCATATCTTTAATGATTATAAAATGAATTGTTAATTTGTGATTTGTTGATTGTGTGGGTTATGACTTAGATTAAATAGATAATAGATAGAGAGAGAGAGCCGATAGATAGAGAGCCTAAGAAGGAGCTGCCAAAAAATGTATATACACTCTAAGAAAAGAAGAAAAAAATAGCATGATGTTTTTTCAACAGATGCTTTTACCCTTACATAGGGTACCCAGAGGATGTAGTATTGCAGAAAATGTACTACACTGAAGACCTTTAGAGAAGGAATTGAAAATGCATGTGCACAAATCTCAATAACCAAGGTTACCTAAGCAGAAGTTTGCCATGCTAATGAATGTCTAGACGTTAATGATCACAACTTTGAGGACCTCTTGTAATTGTAGGGCCAAAAAGCAAGTTGCATTAATCTCCTAATGTTTCAGTCAACTGAGTATTAAAATATTTATACAATTTTTTGTTTTCCTGAAGTGTGTATACATTTTTTTGGCTGACTCCATATAGCATGTAGATTTAGATAGGAGTATATAGGTTTGGTTACTATATATTACATATAGTTTATAGGTCTGGATCCTTAGATCATGGAAGACACAGAGTGTAATCGTCAAAAAGTATATAGTGATGTGTGAGAATATCTGGTTTGACTCCTGAGCATACAGTTTAGCTGTTGTTACTAAGAGTGAGAAAAACCACATCCTCTTTATCCAGTCTCCAGCTGATGAGCAATTGGGCTGTTTCCAAGTTTTAGCTATTAAAAACTGTGCTGCTATAAACATGGGTGAACATATATCCCTGTGGTTTTGATTCTTTTAATTCTTTTGGAAAGATACCCAAGCAGAGGGATGGCTGGGTCAAATGGAACCTCCAGTCCAAGCTTTTTGAGGTATCTCCATTTTGATTTCCACAATGGTTGCACCAGTCTGCACTCCCACCAACAATGAAGAAGGGTTCCTTTCTCTCCAAAACCCTACCAACATTTATTATTGGTTGATTTCTTAACAGCAGCCATTCCTTCTGGGGTGAGGTGGAATCTCAGTATTGTTTTCATCTGCATCTCTCAAATAACCAGTGATGTTGAACATTTTTTCATATATTTATTTACTGCTTGTACTTGTTTGTTTGAGAAACATCTGTTCATTTCAGATGCTCATTTTTGAATTGTGTCTTTGCATTTGGGAAGTCTGATTTTTTTAGTTCTTTATATACTCTAGATAGTAGACCTTGGTCTGAGGAACAGATGGTAAATTTTTTTTCCACATTGTAGGGTAGGTTATCTCCTAGCTCTGTTGGTGGTTTCTCTTGCAGTGCAGAAGCTTTAAAAAAAGAACAGAGTACTACTCATCCATAAAGAATGAGAAACTAGAGTCCTTTATAAGAAAATGGATGCATGTTGAGGCCATATTATTTTTCTTTCATTGAGTTTATTGGTACATTTTAGGTATACAGTACAGTTACACTCATCATTGGGATCTTGTGCCTTTACATGACAGGTCTTGCTCCTCATTCGAGGCCATATTTTTAAGTGCCACAAGTAGAACACACATTTGTAAATACCAAATAGTTTCTCTGGCGTGAAATACTAAAAGTGTAAATAAAGTTCAAATTCTATAAATGATAATGTGAAACAGGAAGAAAAGGGCTGAAGAAGTAGGGGAAGTGGAAAGGGTAGGGGAAAGAAAAGAAGGAAAAAGAAAAATATGACAAAAGGAAAAAATGGAAAAAAGTCTTTCTAAATAGGGAAGGGTGGAGGGGATGAAGAGTGGGCAGGGATATGGGGAAAAATAAGAACCAAGATACATCATGTAAAGTTACAAGATCCCAATGATGAGTGTAACTATACTGTATACCTAAAAAGTGCCAATAAACTTAATAAAAAATCCTATGCTTTAAAATGATTTATGTAGTGGTTAAACATGAAATTAAACTGAATGTCCATGACTGTGGTGACAATTAGATACATTTCAGTACAAATGCACTATGAAATATTATACAGTTGCTTAGGATACTGAAATAAACTGTATCCATTAAAGAGTGAGAGCAGTTTTTGATCTCTCTGAATTCAGACTTCTTATGCACACAATATGATAAGATTCCCTTTAATACATTTATTACTTAGCATTATCATCCACAAAAATTATGTGAAAAATAATATTATCATACACTAAAAGTTGGCTTTTGTAGTGCAGCTATTTTTATTCTGTTTGTTAAATATCAAGTCAAAGAGGAGATTTTGGTGTTGTCTCTAATTAGTTAAATTCTAGTGACTAAAAATACACACACAAAAAAACGTATTGACAATACTTCATTAACCTTTCTTCACCCACCTTCTAGACTAAATGTATACATAGAACAATAAATAAACTTGCTCTGTTATAAATTCCTATGAATACATAATTATTTTGACAAAAATTTGGGACTGTGTCCTAATATTACACCACCTTGCCGAGTAGGCAATTGGTCTCCATTCTATGTACAATTTTCTCCCTGCCAGAATCAGCTAGGCCTCTAAGAGAAAAATTTAAATCACAATAAAAATTAGTGGAAAATCAACAGGATTAGCTGGATTAGACCAAGGATCTCTTCATCAGCTCCTATTATTGCTCTCAGCATTGCCTTTAATTCACTTTTTTAAATTTCTGGGGTTTTTTTGGTTCAGCTTCTATTTCAACTCTGCAGTCTTATCTTGAAGTTGTTACTCATCCGGTCAGTACTTTCAGACACTTCTCACTTCCCTTAGCATGAAAGCCTCAATCTTCATCCTAGCCTCTTGGAAAGGGCCTTGTAAATCTCCCCCCATCTTCTACTCTTTAGAAGTAGTGCCTTGTCTTCTACCACACTCTCTCATATTCATTTTACCTCAATAGCCTCTTTGCTAAATCCTGAACTGATGACCAGTACAGATACTTTTTAATTTGTTGCACTCTTATCTGTGATGCTTTTGATCTACATCTTCATATGGTTTTATTCCAGGATTAGAAAATATTTATTATTATTACATCAAATGTAGTAGACAGATAACACTCCTTTTGCCAAGATGTGCACATTCTAATCCCCAGAACCTGTATGTAGTGTATTACTTTTCATGGCAGAAAAGATTATAGAGTGTGATGAATTTAAAGATTCTGACACATGGAGAGTGTCCTAGATTCCCTAGGAGTGGCTAGTATGATTACAGGAGTCTTTATAAGAAGGAAACAAGAGGGTCAAGGTCAGAGAACTTGTGGTGTGATAAAGAGAGCAGAGGGATACGTCATGTGAAATGAAATCACAAGCCAAACAAGAGGATAGCCTCTAAGAGATGAAAGGATGACAAACTGTCCACCACAGATATCAGAAGGAGCACAGCTGCCAACACCAACTGGGGGCTCCAGAGCTCTAAAAGTGTATATGAAACATTTGTGTTGATTTAAGCTAATATGTTTGTGGTAATTTGTTACAGCAGCCATAGGAAACTAATATATAATGTTTGTCCTTATAGCCCCTTTCACACAATTTAGCACTAAGGCCAGATGGAATATACATGTCTTTGAGGCTAAAACATCTGAGGGCTATGACTTCTGGTCACTTCCCACAGCACAAAGGCATCAAAGCCACAAGTCCCTGGGTAACTTCTGCAAGGCAGCACTTCCACCAATCTCTGTGGAGCATAGTGCTTACTCTATCCCATATTAAATGCAAAACATCACAAGAAGCCATCTTTGTCTGCATAAACCCACTGAGATATCAATATGGAGATACCTCAAAAACTAGGAGTAGAGATCCAATTTGACCTAGCTATTTCCTGCTGGGTATCTTCCCAAAAGAATTAAAAGAATAAAACCACAGTGATATATGCTCAATCATGTTTATAGTAGCACAGTTTGTAGTAACTAAAGCTTGGAAACCACCCAAGTGCCCATCTACTGGAGACTAGATAAAGAAGATGTGTTTTTTTTTTAATGGAATACTACTCAGCCATAAAGAATGAGAAACTAGAGACATTTACAGCTAAATGGATGCACAAGGCCATACGCTTAAGTGAAATAAGTAGGACACACATGTGTAAATACTGAATAGTTTCTCCAGTATAAGAAACTGAAAGTGTAAATAAGGATTAAAATGAATAATTGATATTGTGAAATAGGAAGAAAAGGTCCAAAGGGGTAGGGGAAGTGGGGGGGTAGGGGAAATGAAAGAAGGGAAAGAAAAAAAATATGAGAAAAGGAAAAAAGTGGAAACAAAGTCTTTGTAAATAGGGAGGAGTGGAGTAGTCAAAGGGAGTAGTAGTCAAAGGGCAGGGGTATGGGGAAAAAACAAGAACCAAGATAAATCATGTAAAGGTACAAGTTCCCAAAGATGAATGTAAATGTATTTTATATCTAAAATGTACCAAACTGTTTTTGAAGGAAAAAAAGTTAATTTGACAATAGAGCACAAAAAAGTACTATGAATACTACATTTTTTTCAGTTGCCAAGTGCCACCACCTCAGAAAGAACTTCCTTCATCATACGTAAATATAAATATATAAATAAACATGTTTCTCTCATAATATAGTTTCCTTTATTTTTTCTATTTAATTTTTTAATGGCAACCTCCACCATCTGGCAGTGTACACATTGTACTTTTAAAAAAGTCATTATTCTCCTAAAAAAGAATGATAACTCTATCAAGGCAAAACTTTTTTCTGCTTACCACTGCCTTTCCCCAGTACCAAGACACACTTAGCATGTCTCAGGAACTCACTAAATAATTACAGAAAAAAAAAATGAATGGACCCATAGAAGTAATTGTTCATTCCTTTTCTACCCATTTGTGGCTGAAAAAAATTGTTTGAACTCATGTCCTGACTTTAACTTCTGACTCAGTCTTCATAATCCCACTTATGAATTCCTGAACAATTTCTCCAATTTTTCTCACATGCAAATTGTACTCTACAAAGTATGTTAAGAGTTTTTACAATTCCTACACCTGCCTTAAACTCTGATGTGACTTAAAATAGTAAGGATAAAGTGAAGAAGAATATTTGGACCTAGAAAAAAGCACATGATATGTAGGAACTGGGGTACAGAAATAGACTCCTCTCATCTGCAAAGAAGTCTTGATCATGCTGGGGATGGTATGTAATCAAGTTGAAGTTCTATCAGTAAGCAAGAACATCTATTATCTTTCAAAATAATAAGTTTAGGTGTGCAACCTAAACAAATTTTCCTGGAAGATGTTATATTAAAATGGGGTAATTTGTCATTTTTTTAGAAAACATCTACTGATTCCTAAATCTGCTGCAATCATTGTAATAGGTTGTAGAGATGTAAACAGGAGGTCAATACGCATGACCATTGTCTCAGAGAGCCTGTTAGCAGAAAGCTTGTGGGAAAAGGAGAAGGACAGTGTTCTTAGAAAAAATACCAAGAGGAATTACATGTTGGCTGTAAAGTATTAGCGGTGATCTGGAATATCTGACATACATACCTCTACAGAGGGAAGAGGAACATGTAGAGAACAAAGGCCTAATATTAACAGTATTTTGAAGAGTTTAGAAAATTTTTGTAAAAATTATTTGGTTCACCAAAATGATTTGAAAAAAAAGAACATGATTACATAATTTGGAAAAAATTGTTCTGTAACAAATGTGACAGATAGATGGAAAGAAGACATGTATTGGAAAAATCTCCTGTTAGATCACAGCATTATAAGAATAAAGAGTAGTAAATATATGATTTTTTTTTTTACTTAGGCATGACAGTAAGTATAGAAAATTTAGGGAAAAATCACAGTCTTAAACTTCAAGGAAACAGACTGGTTCGGAAATAGTCAATCAAGATGTTGGAAAAAAAGATGTTGGTCACAAACTTGTATTTTGAAATATGATTGAAATGAGTTAGGTGGCAAATTTAATTTAATGGATATTTTCAATGTTACATGATAATGATATTCTCCTGTTCAGATCTCTTTTTACTTTTTTTCAAGACCTTCTTAGAATAATTTCCCAAAAATAGATTTTCTTTTTTAAAAAACCAAATATTTTTTCAAGAAACAATATTCAAAATAATACATGAAAATCACAATCCATGATAAAGCATGTCTGCTCCAACTTTACATTTAGGACACGTTTACTTCTAATGATCAAGTAACTTACAAAGTTCCTATCTATCCCACAATTGTTTATTTCCCAAAACAACTCATTATTTGCATCTATCAATCATGGAAACTATAATTGAAAAGTTTCTCAAAATCTGACTTTTGATGAAACACACACAAAGACCACACCTAAATTTAAGAAAGTCCTCCTAAGAAAGAAGATAAAAATAATTCCTGGGTAACTTATTGTACAAAGACTTTTGGCTTCAATTAACATTCTATGACCTGGAAAAAGATCAGTGCAATTCATTAAACTATATAAAAATGATGTGATTCCTATAGTCTTTCTGAAGCTGAAAAAAACGAGATGAGCAATTTTCTGACCCTTTTCGTATATGCTAGCGCCAATTAATAATCTTCTGGAATTGATTTCTTCCGTGGAAAGAAAAGATAATGAAAGAACTTGAGGGGAAAAAAATGATGAAGAGGAAAATAAAAAGCCTCTCCCTTGATAGACAAGAACTCATCACCTCTTATCATTGTACATTTTGCAGTCTACTTTGGAGAAGGCCTCAATCATGTGAGACTACACAAAAGATTAGAAGAAACCAGTATTCAAACAAATATTCAAATAGAAGCTGAAACCTAAATATGAGTGGTTTAATCTATTAATCATAATAAAAAGTTTTGATTTACTGAGTATTATTCTGTATTGAGCTAGCAGTAAGCATTTTACAAACACGCTACCCTGAGTATTCCCATATCACAAAGAGGAGCACAAATCTTGCACCACCTAAACCATGTTATCTGTGAGGAAACTGAGGAACAAGATTTCAAGTCATAGTTGTCAATCTCATTTATTCATTCCAAGATCTTCAGACTATGAATTTGAACCCTCATCACGATGACACAGGATATTATTATTCCTTCTCTTGCTCCCTAGAAAAGACTTTGAATCTCCCCAGTTGCTCTAGTGTTTCATTATCTCAGGTTTTTTGCTGTAACAGTAAATTAACATGTAAGCATGCAGCCTGACTGGTTTATCACAGTGAGATTGTAACAACTGAGAAAGAGAAATTAAGTTTTCAAATAGAACTGAATATGAAGGTGGTGGTTACAGTGGGCATTCTCAGTACAAGTTAAGAAAGAGACAGAAGAAAGAAGAATGTTCATGACATTCAGCCCTGTTCTGTGGGGCCATATCTACTGCCACTTGTGCTTCTACCATTTAAAGATAAGAAAGTAGAGGCTGTAACCAAAGACAATTGCTTGAGTATGTGGTGATGCACCCAAGGGAGAAAGATACTCTAGTTTGATCCATGTTATCTGCATGATCTGGAATCATGCCATCTCTGTAACACCATTGGAAAAGTACTGCAGTGTACAACTGTCTCATACTTACAATCTGTCTGGAAGACACTAGATTCTGACTGAAGCTTAACACTTGGAAAAATAAAATAACATAAAATAAAATAAATGACTAAAATGACATTTGGAGATGGCCAGTGGGATCTAGCCCACAGCCATAATGAAAGATAAGCCAACCAAACAACTCTGAAAATAACCAGTAGGAGGAGTAGGGATGAAGGAGAGAAAATAATCAATTTAGGAGTAGTTTACTTTTTTTTAATGATAAATAAAGGTCATCTTATGCCATCATTCAAAATATAATGATTAGAATCTTGATCACCACATCTAAAGCAGTTTTATCCCTTAACTGAAGCTTACACACATTGCAATCTAGATGTTTCGGGATTTTTGTTGAATGGTTTTCTGAGAGTCTTCATTCATTATTGACTCACTCACTATCTTTGGCTGGACACTGATGTGACTTTCTCTAAGCCCCATCTCACCTCTACAGAATCCAGGCTCAATAGCAGCTCTAGAGAAAAGCCCCTGCTTTGTGGCTTCCCATTACCAAAAACATTTTAAAGAGCATCCTAGAATTCATTCATTAAAATGATTGTTTGTAGCTGCTGTGATAGGCTACTGTGTTACCACACGTGTGAATGTAGTTACTGGTTGAAGTGAAAATTGCTAGTAAAGTATACTTGACCAAGAAACAGTCTGTAACATCCATTTTACTTCACTGTGGCTATAGTGAACATTATGAAACTGAGGAAAGAATACTAACTGAGAAAGTTAAGAAAGGAATGCTGTGAAGTCCCATGATAATGACAGCTTTCTTTAGGTAAGGATAGAATAGGCCTTTTCAGAAAAAAAAAATGGAAAGAATCATATCAGTAATGAGGAGTGAATGAGTCCTTGGACAAATCATCTACCAAAGGAAACTTAGTGCATATATATTTTTCAGTCTTCAGAGATGACACCTTGACATGTATGAAAGGAGTCCTGGGGAAAAAAGTTTTACACAAGATTATGAAATTTATTTATTTATAGTAAAGTAAAAGACATTTATTTGAGTATCAATTACTCTGTTTTCCTTTTTAGAAAGTTTGAGTAACAGAACTGTACAAATAAATTTATGGGTCTTTATAAATTGTAGGACATTGAGCAATAGTAATTATACATTCTTATTTTACTTCATTGAAAAATCAGTGATAGAGGGCCAGGGATCTAGCTCAGTGGTGATGCTGCCTGCCTGGTACTCAAGGTCCTGAGCTCAATCAATGGTACAAAAAAAATCAGTGATAGTCATACACAACTTGCAGTGACATTCTAAGAAATGGATGGTTGTATTTAACATAATGTTTTATTCATCATGTATATTAAAAAATAAATGCACAGTTTCTCCTTTCTTTTCCTTTCCTTACTTCAAAATACTAGGAGATAAGATTTAGGTTCATATAAAGAGCATTTTACTCGGTGATTTGATTTCAAATATGCATGCAGATTATTTTTAATCTATAATTAAATTTAACAGTGATAAGAGACCGAGAGTAACTTATCCTCTCCAAGTTTCAGAAAAAAGCCAATTAGATGAATTCTGAGGTCACTGTTGGTGCTATCATTGGTATGTTTGGCATTGGTAAATGGACCACAGGACAATACACCACCTCTGCCTATTGCAGATGCCCAATATTTTGTTAAATCAATCAGAGATGAAGAAAATATACATTCTATTACCAACCTATGTTTGCCATATAATCTACAAGCTTATATCTTTTAAAAAATATACACAAGTGCAAGTACTATACAATTCATCATTAGGTATTAGCATTTTCAATGCTTGTGCTATGGACAAAGCCATTTAGCTAATTAAGTAAGGCTTATTCATTGCCTTGAACAACAATAGTATGCACATGGTAGTCCATAGAATAAAAGCTACTCTACAAGAAATACGTAACCTTCTGCTCCACAGCCTGAACAGATCATTTGCTGCAGGGAGAAAAAAATTATTTCTTTTACATCTCACTGTGAAATTAGTCTAAAGCATTCTAGAATACACTCATTTCTTTATAACATCTGGAAAGGAGACTGAATATCGATCTCTTTGGACCACTGTGTTTTGTGGAGGGTGACAATTTCTACATTCAAGGGAAAGGTTATTTGAAAATAATGAAGACATTTCACATAGCAAACCCCAATACACATCCTGATAAAAAGCTGAATCCTTGTCCTCAGGTTGTACAAGTAAATACAAAAGGAAGAAGTAAAAATGTAGTGATTGTGGCTGCTCTGCAGCCTATTCATCACAGGAAACATCTCTCCTGGCTGCAGCTAGGTGTCATCTGCAGTACTGTTGTTTGCCTGGGGAGGGGCACACAGGTCAGTGCTTCACAGAGAGGCAAATGGGGCCTCCCTGCATTATCCTTTTTATGCCATTCTAATCCCATTACCCTGGGTTTGTGTCATCTTTTGTTAACATTACATACTCATCCTTTACGATACATGCTTGCAACAACAGCAGATACACAGCCATTACACTACCATTTTACATTGATAATTATAATTGAAATTCACAATACATGCAAATGTAACTTTAGAATCATTCCAGATACAAAGCTATCAGCATATATTTTGATCTATTTGAGTTAGTATGCAGTTATTATTCCATTTAAACCTATTATTTTTCAATGATTCATAAAATCTAATCTCTCTGAAAAAGCCCCCCACCTTCCCAGACAGGCCTTATGTAATAAAATGCCTAAACATTATCTTCCTTCATCTTTTCTTCCTTTATCTTTTCTATCTTCCTCTTCAAAATTCTCATCTTTACAATAGCATTGCCATTATTTTTATGAGCTCATTCTCACATTATTTATCTATTTAAATATGTGTCTCAGCATTTTCAAATGAAAGACTGGATAAATTTAATAGTTAGTGTTAGGAAGGAGATGGTTATGTACTCCAAAGGTCCAAACCTCCAAAGGTGAAATATCACTCAGGAGGTCAATGGTTTCAGAGAACTTTGTTTTTCTCTTTATTTTTGTTAAAAGCACTACTTGAAACTTCAGAATGAAGGGCATGGGGCATATGCCTACTCTGTCTTATATGATTCTTTTTTTTTTCCTTTTTTATTGAGTTTATTGGTACATTTTAGGTATACAGTACAATTACATTCATTATTGGGATCTTGTACCTTTACATGACAGGTCTTGGTTCTCATTTTTTCCCCCTTGTCCTAATGCACTACACAATATCTCATTGAAATAAGTAGCAGTGGAATTTCCTTACTACTTATTTACTTAAGAAAAACACATTTAATAATAATCACTGACATAATTCTACCCATGTGTTACCCAATGTCAAGTTGCTGTAGATGTTCAGTAAGGTCCTGAGACCTCCTTTTAGGATCCTAGCTGTATCCTAAATAACATGTAAAATAATCAAATCAAATCAGTCCAGTTGCCTGCACTTGTGTCTACATGAGAATTGACAGTGGTTACAGGGGACAGCCTCCATCTATTCTAACTAAACCATCCACGGCATTCTGGAAGTAGCTGTCAAATTTATAAAAGTAGACATCTCAGTTGTCCCAAACTTGAGTTGCTAGGTGATATCCACTAAAGGCATTGTGATGAGGTCAGCTAAGGTCACAGAGAAACTAGAGGATTTTCGTTGTTTTTGTTTTGTTTTTTTGGGGGGTACCAGGGATCAAACTCGGGTCCTTGTGCTTGCAAGGCAGGTGGCAGAACCACTGAGCTAAATCCCTGGCCCTACAGGATTTTCATTGAAAGGAAGAAAATATCAATATATATCTTTCCAGCTTAGGTTACCTCCCACTCTTTTCATCATTCAAGCTGAAGTAAAAAGGAAACAGTAATTATAATCAGTTAGTGGGTTTTCCCCAAGCATTGTCTCCTCTCCCACCCATCACATCCCCTTTACCCAAGTCTGTTATCATTAGATCTAGAATGTCAGCACATTTTTTGTGTATTCGGAAGGTTATTGGACCATGGGGGCTCTGTACTCATAAGTATTTTAACCACTGGTGAGCTCTGTAACTATATAGTTTTAAGTGAGAAAATTTGAGGATAAATCTAAATATGATGTGGAAATAGTAAGGGTAACATTCATCAAAAACACACAGTAAGAAGTAATTCTATTATGCCTGATACTTTATAACATAATCGAAGACTCTTTTAAGCCACTTTGCAAATTGCATAGCTTTTTCCATTTTGAAATGGAAATTTCATCACCTTGGTGTCAAGCATTAAGAATTCAAAGTCAGTAAGGAATATACAGACAACTGGGAGAAGAAAAGAAATCAAAGTTAAATCTAATTGCCTTAAAATGGTATGAAAATTAAAATTCATTAACATAGCCTTTAACCAAAGTGAAGTAAACAAGTTAGGCTTTCTGAATCAAAAACCAAAATACCAAACTATATACAAAGGTCAGTCTGACAAGTTACTTAAATACCAGCAAAAGTTTAGTTTGTGCAGAGTGCTAAACCCTTAAAACACATGATGTTTTCAACCATCATGCAAATTCTACTAGGCAAGTTTTTATATATTCCTTTGAGAAATAAGCAGATTAATGAAGCTAGAAATTGACCCTAAGTCAAATAGTTAGTAAATAGTGGAGTTGAATATAAAACCTAGATCACTATAAGTCTAAAGCCACATCTAAAGAGCGCAAGGTGAATGGCAAGTTCTCGATAAATTTTAGAACCTATATTCTATTTTTTTTCCATCCGATTATAGCAATTCAGGTATACAGGTATATCTGGGTGTTATATAGCCCTTGTGATTTTGTGGAGTATGTAAGCTATGTTCAAATGAACAATATACTCATCCTTTGGATTAATTTTAAATCATACTCCTGAATTGAATCCATTTCACATAGTTATTTGAATTGCAGAGTGAGTTATCCTGGGGAATGGAAACCATAAATAAAAAATTGTATTGGGATTATACTGAAAATAGATGCAGGAGAAACAATCACATGGGTTATAACAAGCTTTGTAGCAGAATTATATTTACTGAGGACTTTCATTAATGCCTTCAGACTTCCTCTTTCTGCCAAGAAATACTGATAGGCTTAATTAAATTGACAATGGGGCCAGGGATTTAGCTCAGTGGTTCTGCTGCCTGCCTTCCAACTGCAAGGGCCCGAGTTCGATCCCCAGTACCCAACATTAATTAATTAATTAACAGTGCATTGGGGAAATTGTACATCATGTTTATCCAAAAATAAGAAAATAGGACACAAAATGAAGTTGGCAGTTGGTGTGAAAGGATGTTGAAATTGAGAAAGGTAAAGTTGCCTACAAAGGAAAGAAAGTGGTATCATTATACCTCGGAGAATAACTTTGATGCAGCTTGGCAGTTGTCTAGAAGAAATCTAGACACAGCAGATGGGCCTGTGATTACAGACTTCTTTTTGCCACCTAATGAAATTTTCCAAAGCAATGTTGCAAAAACGAATATCAAACTCAAGCATTACAGGGGTAAAAAAAGTTTAACCAACACTTGGGGGAGTGACTTGACTTGGAATCTTGGCTGCTCCAGAGTATCACCTGTGTACACACTTCCTAGCATCCTGTCTATACACTCAGTACTTAAGGTGATTTCAATTCTAAGTTCAAGTGTGACTTTTACACCTGTACTTACAACTTTTGATAATTTACAAGGCAAGAATTGATGTTAGAGACCAATGTGAGGGCCTCTATAAGTTTCTATCAAGCTATCATTTTACATAAGATCTGCTAATCATTTCTGCATTTATACTTTTGATTTATTTTCAGTTTTCCATTATTTTTCCCATTAAGTTTACTGGTATAATTTAGGTATAAATACAATTTAACATTCCTTATTGCAATCTTGTCCATTTTCATGACATATCTTGGTTCTTATTTTTTTCCCATTCCCTCCACCCTTCCCTATTTACAGATTTTGTTTCCATTTTTTTTCTAATATTTTTTTCTTTTCCCTTTTTACCTTTTCCCTACCTCTCCAACTTCTCCTAATACTTTAGTCCCTTTCTTCCTATTACACAATATCAATTATACATTTTGATCTTTATATACATTTTTAGATTTTCATACCACAGAAAATTTGGTATTTACATATGTGTGGCCTATTAATTTCACTTAAGAGTATGGCCTCAATATGCATCCACTTAGTTATAATTGTCTTTAGTTTCTCATTCTTTATGGCTGAGTAGAACTCCATTTTATGAAAAAAATACACACATATATTTTTTATCCAGTCTCTAGTAGATAGGCCCTTGGGATGTCTCCAAGTTTTAGCTATTACAAACTGTGCCACTATAAACATGGGTAAGCATATATCATTGTAGTATGATTCTTTTCCTTCTTTTGGAAAGATACCCAGCAGAGGGATAGCTGGGTCAGATGCAACTTCTAATCCTAGTTTTCTGAGGTATCTCCATATTGGTTTCCACAGTGGTTATACAAGTCTGCACTCCCAACAACAAAGAAGGGTTCCTTTCTCCCCCAAAACCCACCCATATTTGTTATTGGTTGATTTCTTAATAGCAGGCATTCTTTCTGAGGTGAGGTGGAATCTCAGTGTTGTTTTCATGTGCATCTTTTGAATGACCAGTGATGTGGAACATTTTTTCATATATTTACTTTCTGCTTTTACTTCTTTGTCTGAGAAATGTCTGTTCATTTCAGATGCCCATTTTTGAATTGTGTCTTTATCTTTGGGGGGGGGTCTGATTTTTTTGAGTTCTCTATATATTCTTGATAGTAGACCTTAGTCTGAGGGAAAGCTCATAAACTTATTTTCTCACATTGTAGTTTGTCTCTTAGCTCTGTTGGTGGTTTCTCTTGTAGTGCAGAAGCTTTTCAATAACATGAGTCCCAGTCATTCATCCTTTGTGCTAGTTCCTGTGCCACTGAGGATTTTTTTCATAGTCTTTTCATATTTCAGTGTTTTTAAGAGATCTACCAAAGTTATCTTCCAGCAAGGATAGTGTTTATGTTTTAATATTTGTATCTTTAATTGAAGTGGATTTTTGTTCAGTGCATGGTGAAAGATAGGGGTCTAGTTTTAATATTTGGCAAGTTGAAATACAGTTTTTCCAACACAGTTTATTAAAGAGGCCATCTTTCCTCCAGTGAGGATGGCTGGCTACTTTGTCAAAGATGAGGTGGCTGAGTATGTCTGGAGTTATTTCTTCATATTCTAACCTATTCCACTGATCTTCATGTCTGTTTCTTTGCCAATACAGTGATGCTTTTATCATGGTGACTTTGTAGTATAGTTTCTAGTTGGGGATTTTGTACCCCTGCCATTTCTCTGTTGCCTAGAATTTCTTTTACTATTCTAGGTCTTGATGTTTCCAAAGGAATTTTTGGATTGTCTTCTCTAATTCTGTTAAATATACTGTTGGGATTTCAATCAGAATTGCATTGAATCATTAAAGCAGTTTTGTAAGTATGGCCATTTTCACTATATTGGTTCTTCCTACCCAGGAACAAATAATGTTTTTCTATTTTCTAATATCCTCTTCAATCTCTTTTTTGAGAGTGTTATAGTTCTCAATGTAGAGGTATTTTGCTTCCTTTGTTAGAATGATTCCTAGATATTTCAGTTTTTTGGATGCTATTATGAAAGGGATTGTTTCCCTAATTTCTCTCTTAGTCTGTTATTTGTGTACAAGAAGGATACTGATTTTCAAGTGTTTACCTTATATCCAGCTATTCTACTGAATTTGTCAATTAAGTCTGGAAGTCTTCTAGTGGATTTTTTTGGGTCTTCTGTGTAGAGCATCAATATCATGAGCAAATAATGACAGTTTAACTTCTTCCTTTCCTATCTTTATTGCTTTTGCTTCTTTCTCTTGTATAACTGCTGTGGCCAATTCTTCCAAAACTATATTGAACAAGAGTAATGATAGTGGACATCCTTGTCTTGTTACTGATTTTAGTGTGGAGGTTTTCAGTTTTTGAACATTTAGTATAACGTTGGCTGTTGGTTTTTTCATAAATAGCCTTTATCAAGTTGAGATAAAAAGCATCTATTCCAATTTTCTGCAGGGTTTTTATCATGTATCAGTGTTGAATTTTGTTGAATGCTTTTTCTGCATCTATTGAGATGATCATATATTTTTTGTCCTAGACTCTGTTAATATATTGTATTACATTTATTGATTTTTTGTATGTTGAACCATCCTTGCACCCTGGGATAAATACGACTTGTTCAGGATGTATGCTCTTCTTGATGACCCTCTGTATTCTGTATGCGAGTATGTTATGGAGGATTTTTGCATCTATATTCATTAGGGAGATTGGCCTGTAGTTCTCTTTTTTAGTTGGGTCTTTCCCTGGTTTTGCAATCAAGTAACACTTGCTTCTAAGTATAAATTAGGGCATGTTGCTTCCCTTTTAGCTTCACTGAAAAGTTTCAAAAGTAGTGGCAATAATTCTTCTCTAAATGTTTTGTAGAATTCAGCATTGTAGCCGTCAGGACATGGGCTTTTCTTTGTTGGTAAATTTTTAATTACATTTTCAATTCCCTAACTATAATTGGGGTGTTTAGAATTTTTATATCTTCTTCATTTAACTTTGGTAATTCATATGTATCTAGAAATCTGTCCATTTCTTCTTTATTTTCCATTTTATGAGAGTAAAGGTCCTCGACATAGGTATTGATGATCCTCTGGATTTCACCTAGATCTGTTGTGACTTTACCTTTTTCATTCTTAATTGCATGGATTTGAGCTTTATCTCTCCCCCCCTTTTTGATAAGGTTGGCGAAGGGTTTATCAATTATATTTATTCTTTAAAAAAGCCAACTCTTTGATTCTTTTTTTTATTGTTCTCTTATTTTCCATTGCATTGATTTCTGCTCTAATCTTTATAATTTCTTCCTTTGTATGAGCTTTGGGTTTCTATTGCTTTTCTTTTTTGAGGAGTTTTAAGATTCACCATAATGTTGTTTATTTGAGCTTGCTTTGTTTTCCTATTGATGTCATTCACTGCTATGAATTTCCCATGTAGAATTGCTTTCATTGTGTCCCATACATTCCTGTATGTTGTACTGGCATTATCATTAAATTATAAAAACTGTCTAATTTCTTCTTTAATTTCCTCTGTGAACTATTGCTTGTTCAAGAGAGGGTTATTCAATTTCCATGTATTTGTGAAGTTCTTGTGGTTTCTTATGCTATTGATCTCCAGTTTAATTGCACTATGTTTGGATGATAGACACGGGATAACTTCAATTCCTTTGCATTTTTTTAAACAAGTTCTGTGAACAACTTTGGAGAATGAGCCATGTGCAGCCAAAAAAAATGCATATTCCAATTTCGTGGGGTGGAATACTGTGAAAATGTCTATTAAGTCCATTTATTCAAAAGGTTGGTTCAGTTCTAGTATTCATTGTTGATTTTTTGTCTGGATGACCTATCTATTTGTGACAGTGCAATATTGAAGTCCCCAACTACAAGTGTATTAGTACTTATTTGGTTTTTCATGTCCCTTAATATTTGTTTTGTATAGTTGGGGCATTAGTGTATGGTGCTTATAAATTTATGATTATCATCTCTTCCTTTTGGATTGTTCCATTTACAAGGATGTAGTGGTCTTCTTTGTCTGTCTTTAATTAGTTTTGAAATTTATTTTGTCTAAAAATAAGTTGGCTACACCTACTTTTTTCTGGGTTCTTGTCAGATAGAGAAGTGTTCTCCATCCTTTTACTTTCAGTCTAAGAGTTTATTTTTGAGCTACATGCTTTTCTTTATACAGAGTATTGTTGGATTTTGTTCATCCATTTTGCCAGTCTGTTTCTTTTGATTGCTAAACTCAGGTCATTAACATTAATGGTTACAACTGAAATGTATTAATTCATCATTGTCATGGTATTTTTCTGTTGTTGACTCTTTTTTATTTCCCCCCCTTCCTTTAATTTCTTTTTTCTTTTTTTTTTTTCTTTTTTTTTTTTTTTTTTGGTATTGGGGATTGAACTCAGGTCCTTCCACTTGCAAGGCAGGCCACCGAACCACTGAGCTAAATCCCCAGCTCCCTTTAATTTTTTACTTTGCCTGATGAAATATTTTGGATTTGCTCTGTTGGAACTTGTGGAGTCCTGACCTTCATTGTCATTTTCTAGGATATTTTAAAAACAAATGATTGGAGTGCTATTTGGTATTCATGAAGCTCCTTAGGTGCTCTTTGTCATGGAAATGTCTTATTTCCCCATTCATTTTAAAAGAGAGTTTTGCAGGATACCTCAGTCTAGGTTGGAGGTTGTTTTACGGCTTGAAATACCTCACTCCCTGCTGTCCTCAACTTGAGGGTGTGTGTTGAAAACTCTGCTGTGATTCTGATGGGCTCTCCTTTGCATGTTATTTTTTTTTTCTCTAACTGCTTATTGTTTCCTTCTTTTGGGTTTCCAGGATCTCAAATATTATATGTCTAGGTGTAGATTTTTTTTTAAAATCATGGCTAGTTGGAGTCCTATATGCCTCACTTATCTATATGTCAAATTCTTTTACTCTGTTTGGGAAGTTTCTATCATTAATTCTGTGAAGAATTTTTTTTATGTCATTTGTACTTTCTCCTGTTTTTTCATGGACTCCTATCAGTCATATTATTCTTCTTTGCATCATCTAGAAGCTGTTGGATTTATTTCTCATGTTCCCTTACTTTTTTTTTTTTTTTTTTTTTTTGTACTAGGGATCGAACTTGGGACCTTGTACTTGTGAGGCAGGCACTGGAATCACTGAGCTAAATCCCAGGCTCTGCCCTTACTATTTTTAAGAGGTCTCTCTTTTAAATGTCACTGACTGCCATCCTGTCATCTATATCTGATATTTTGCCTTCATATTGGCTCTGTCTGCTGTGTATATTTTCAAATGAGTTTTTAATCTCCTGGATATCTGTTTGAATCTGTTTCATGGATTCTACTTCTCTCTTATGTTGGGTGTTCATGGTTTCCATTTCTTTCCTATGATGAGCATTCATGGCTTCCATCATGATCCTGAACTCATCATAAAAGCACAAGTAACTTTTCAATAGTATAATGGGAAGGGCCAGTTGGTTTATACCTCTAATCCTAGCACTCCAGAAGCTGAGTCAGGAATATCTCCATGAGTTTGAAACCATTCTGGGATATACAGTGAGTTCACCGCCAACCTATACTACATAGTAAGACCTTGTTTCAAAACCAAAAGAAAAAAGAAAGAAAATACACACACACACACACATACACACACACACACACACAAAAGCAAAAGAATTGTATAACAATGCTCTTCTTTCACTGACATTTCTCCTGGAATATATTTTTCGCAGATACTTAGAATTATTGTTATTTCACAGATGCATGCACATATATTTATATTTTCTATAAAAGCAAATATATGTATGCTATTTTTGTTATTTTATAATCTTCTTTTTAATCTCTATAACTGTGGCAAAATCCTCACACCACAGTTAGTACTAATAAGTACATTTTGATTGTTGTGGATACTATCTCCAAAACTCTTTCCACCTTGTACAATTCTCTCTAGATCCAATAAGCAATCTCACTTTCTTCTCTATTAATCCAATTCCTAGCACCCATCTTTCCACATGAATTTAATATCTCTAGGTACCATATGTAGGTGGAATCATACAATATTTGACTTTTTGTGACTGGCTTATTTTATGTAATAACCTTAACATTTATTTTTGACTGCTGAATAGCATTCCATTGTATGTAGATACTTTGCAGCATTTTATTCATCCATTCATCTGTCAATAGACATTCAGGTTTCTTCTATCTTTGACTATTATTCATAAGGCTGCTACAAAAATAGTAAGGAAAACATCTCTTTTTTGTATATGTATCCAGACGTGAAATTAATAGCTCACATGATAATACAATTTTCAATTTTTTAAGGAATTGTTTCTCATACCATCTGTATCATTTTACATTCCAACCATTAGTGAGAACACAAGCATTTTAATTGCTTCCTATGCATGCCAACAGTTGTCATTTTCTGGTTGTTGTTGTTATTGTTGTTGTTGTTGGGTAAGAGCCATCCTAGTGATTATGAGGGATTTTGGATCATGATTTCTGTTTTAAACTCCTAAATGATTAGAGTTGTTTAGCACTTTTTCTCATGCTGATTGGTCATTTCTGTATCATATTGGAGAAACTAATTTTTAAAATGGATACTTTGGCTTTTTTGTTGCTGAGTTATAGAAGGTCCCTTTATATTTTGAATGTCAATTGTTTATTAAAATTTATTTTGATGACTTGAAAATTTGCAATTATTTTCTCAGTTGTTTTTCTTATCTAAGGGTGGATAATGTCCTATGATACATAAAGGTGTTTTTTTTTTTAATGAATTTCAGTTCATCATTTTTTTTGTTGCCCCTATCTTCGGCATCATACATAAAACCCACTTTAATTTTCTTTTCAATACATTAGAGCTACTATATTTTGTCACTGCATATAGATATAACTCTTTAATTGCAAAGAGATATTCAACAATATGTGTAAGTGGTTTTGCTACTGTTTTCCACAAACAACAAGATAGAGTGTTTCTCACTGCTAGCTCAACCACCTATGTGGAATTAGAAGGCACAGTGTTTTAGGACCCTGCACCATGGAGACCAAATCCAAATCCTTAACAACTCTCCAAGATTTGCAGGATCGAGAGAGAGGGGGGGGGAGGAAGAAAGAAAAGAAAAGAAAAGAAAAGAAGAGAAGAAAAGAAAAGAAAAGAAAAGAAAAGAAAAGAAAAGAAAAGAAAAGAAAAGAAAAAGAAATGTTGAGATTGCTTCCCTGGAGTTAACAGATGTGGAATACTCTGGTTATAGTGTAAGAAAACCACAAATTTCCTAGCTAGGCTGTTGGGTGAAAGTGTTCCTGTCCCAAAGACACGCAGTAAGGAAGGAAATGAGGAGAGATTCTTACTTCAAATACAAAGACAGAAGGAAAGATTTCAAAGAACACAAAAAATATCAAGGAGGCATGACACCACTAAAAGAAAACAATAATATTCCAGTAACCATCATAGAGAAATGAAGATATTTGAACTGAAAAAAAAATCCAAAATAATTTTGAGAAAGTTCTGTGAGCTATAAGAAAACAGGGTGACAGTTCAAGAAATAAAAACTATATACACGTGAATGAAAGAAGTCGGTAAGGAGACACATCATTTAAAAGAATGAAACAAATTCTGAAGCTAAAAATGGAATTAATAAAAAAATAAAACATATAACCTCAAAGCAAACTTTATTAAGCAGAAGAAATAGTCTGTGAACTGTGTACACAGGTCATTTGAAAATATGAGTCAGAAGACAAAAAGTACCATGGATTAAGAGAGAAGATTCAAAGGAAAATTAGAAAACATTTAAAGAACATTGGATTGAATTGAGATCACCTTAAGCAAAATAAATCAAACAGAAAATGCTAAGTAGCACAGTTTCTTTTATGTGAGCAACCTAATACATGAAAGAGTACAAAGACAGTGACATAGTAGGGGGAAAGGGCAAATTTGTTAGGAACAAGGAAAAGGATAAGAGGAAGGGGATTAGGAGGCCAGTGAAAGAGTAGAAAATGATCAAGGTACATATGACATATACATGTACTAATTCTCCAACATAGATATAACTATGATGTATTCCAAGAATGCATGAAAGGAAGGAAGGGGAAATGGGAAGAGAGAGGGAGAGGGTTGAATTCTTCCTAAATCTGAGGAGAGACATAGATGGCTAAGAACATACATACAGCTGCAGAGGCTCTAAAATGTAATACTTAATCTAAAGATGACTCCAAGACATATTATAATCAAACTGTCAACAATCAACAACAGAGAATTATGAAAGCATCAGAAAAAACAAACTTCATGAAAAATTATGAAAAAAGAAGTTGGATAATTTAGATGAAACAAATAAACTAGAAGAAACATACAATCTGCCAGGAGTGCTTCAAGGACAAAAAGGGAAATCTACACAGAACAGTGAGTGGGGACTAAATTAGTGATAAGAAAAAGGTGAGGAACAAATGCCTGTACTTATGAATTCTGTCTTGCATTGAAGAAAGAATTAATGTCAGCTTTTCTGAGAATCAAAATGAATATTTTCAAACTCATTTCCCAAGTTATGGTCTCTGTGACACAAAAGACACATAAAGAATATGTCAAGTGAACATCATAAGCCATTTTCCCTGAGAAACATGAATGCAAAAGTCCTCAACAGAATATTACAAAACTGAATTCTGCTGTATTAAAACAATAATTCACCAGGATAAACTGGAATGAAAGGATGGTTCAGCATAGGGAAATCAATAAATGTGATACGCTACTCTAGTACAACAGAATGTAGACAAGTGTGACCACCTCAACAAGTTTAGAAAAAGCACTCAACAAGATTCAACATCTTTTATGATAAAGATTTCAGTGAACTATCAAAGGAATGTACCTGGATACAATAATGATCACCTATACAGGTCCACATCTAGCATCAGACTCAGTGGAGGAGAGCTGGAAACTTTCTCTGAGATCAGGAACAATAACAGAACACTCACTCTGTTCAACAAAATAATGTTCTAACAAGCAAAAAGAAATTTTAAAAAGTATTCAAACAGAAAAGGAAGAAGTTAAATTGTCTCTGCATTTAGCTGACATCTTATATGTTAAAATCACTTTACCCCTCAGAACAGTTAAAACTAGTTAACTACTGCAGTAAAGGTAGAAAATAGAAAATCAACACAAAAAAATCAGTTGGTTTTCTAGATAACAAAAAAACTACCTGGAAATATAATTAAGAAAATCCCATTAACAATAACATCAGGGCTGGGGATTTAGCACAGTGGTGCCGCTGACTGCCTTGCAAGCACAAGGACCCAAGTTCCATCCTCGGTACCAAAACAAAAACCAACCAATGAAACAAACAAACAAACAAACAAATACACAATAACATCAGAAAGAATAAACTACTTAGAAATAAAATTTTATAAAGAAGCTAAGGATCTGAACATCAAGAACTTGAAACGTTAAGAGAAATTAAAGGTACATATACATGCAAAGACATCCTGCTTTCATGAATTGAATAAAACAAATTTATTAACAATTTTATACTACAAAAATCAATGTAGGGTTTCAATGCAATTGCTTTCAAAATTCCAATGACTTTTTCTACCAAAATAGAAAAAAGTCACAGAATTCTTCTGAAATTTCAGAAAACGTTAAGGAATTAAAGTAATCTTGAATAAACAGATCAAAACTGGATGCATCAGACTTCTTTAATGTAAAATAGACTTTGAGCATACTCATCAAAACTGTAAATTGGGGATAAAAATAAACATATAAACTACTAAAGCAGAATAGAGAGCTAAGAAATAGATTCATGCATACAGGGTCAACCAATTTTCAAACTGTTACCAATAATACATAATTATGAAAGTATAGTATCTCTAATAAATCATCTTTGGAAAAAACTGGATCTTGACATGGAAACATGAAATTGGATTCTTATTCTATACACAAAAATCAACCAATACCACAAAATTATAGAAGAAATCATATAATAAAACCTTTATGACATTGGTCTTGAAAATGATTTTCTGGATATGAGACCAAAAGCACAGGCAATAATGATAAAGGGAACTCAAATAAAAAACAGTGAGGTGTCACTGACACTTGCAAAGATAAGTGTTTACAGAAAATCATAAAATATCAAGCATCTGCAAGGCTGTGCAGAAAAGAAACTTTAATTCCTTGTTGGAGAGCTGTTACTTGGTACAACTATTCTAAAAAGGAGTATAGAGTTTCCTCGAAAGTTAAAAATACAATGCCATAAATCTAACAATCACATTTCTGTGTGTATATTCAAAAGGAATAAAATCAATATTTTGAAGAGATAAGTACACTTCTGTGTTTATTGCAGTATTCACAATAGGCAAGATAGGAAAACAACTTTTTTCTATTAAAATAGAATGATTCTCTTAAACAGCACTACATATGTACAATGAAATATCACACAGTTTCACTAAAGGAGGAATTCCGCCAAATTCAACAACATGGATGAACCTGAAGGACATTAGGCCAAGTAAAATAAACCAGACACAGAAACACAATTACATATTGCACAAGTGAACTCACTTATATATGGAATCAAAAATGCTAAACCCATAGAAGCTGAAAGTAGATTGGTAGTTATTAGGGGTTGGGTCATGCATAAATTGGGACAATTTGATCAGAACACACAAACTTTTTATTGTAAGATAAATAAGGCCAGGTGTGATGGTGCACACCTATATTCCCAGCCCTCTTGGAGGTTGGATGATTGCAAGATTGAGTCCACTTTAGCAGCATAGCAACTTAGGGATGCTCTCTCAAAAAATATAAAAAAAGGCCTGGGATGTACCATACTGTGAAAATTCCAAGTGTGAGCTCTAGTACTGCAAAAGCAAAACAAACTAAAACCAAATAAAACAAAATATTCTGTGGATCTAATATCAAGCACGATGAATGTAGTTAGTAATATTCATCTTGCCAAGGGAGTACATCTTGAGTATCATTACTACCCCCCCACACACCATAGTTATCATGCGAAGTGATGCAAACATTATTTAATTTTGGAGGGTTATCATTTTACAATGTATAAATTTTGTACACTTCAAGTAATGCAATTTTTATTTGTTAAGTACACTTCAATGTGAGCAATAAAATGAAACAGGAGAGGAAGTATAGCAGTGAGAGGAGCAAGAGAAGGAAGAGAAGGAGGAAAAAAAGAGAGAGGGAAGAGGAAACAACAGGACCCTAAGTATTTGAAGGTTTAAGCAAGGATCTTTGGAATTGTCCAAAGAACCTATCTGACATAAATTTGCCTACAAGTTTTCAGTACTCTCTGTTGAACATAAATAGTGATAGAGCTTCCAGTACCTAAAAATATCCTTATGCTAATGAATCATTGCATTTCAAGGGGGAACCATAGTTCTCAGCCCAGGTTTTGCCAACTTCTCTATGGCATTTTCCACTTGCTCCTTGGCAGTCTTGGCAGAGTACAGATCCCTCTACTTTACTATGCGGTTTCTAAGGGAGTAAAATCCTCTAACTATACACAGTTATCAGCATCTGCTGAGGAAAATCCAGGGAAGACAGCAGACAACTAATATCCATTGAAGATAGTTTTAGTTTCCTAGGGTTGCCATAATAAAGCACAAAAAATTGGGCACTTGAAACAACAGAAAAGCATTACCTCACAGTATGAGGCTAGAGATCCACAGTCAAGGTGTCAGCTGGCCAGGCTCCCTTTGAATCTTGTAGGGGAAATTTCTCTCCTGGCTTCTATTGGTCTGTTGGCATTTCCTGTATTACAGTGAAACAATTAGTCTCTGGTTATACTGTTACTATGAATGCTCTCCTGTCTATATTTCTTCTTTTATTGTTGTGTTTTGGTACCAGGGATCAAACTCGGGATCTTGTGCTTGCAAGGCAGGCAGCTAAACCACTGAGGTAAATCCCTGGCCTCCTGTCTATATTTCTGTTTTCTCCTCCTGTACTAAAGACATACTCTACTCCAATATGAACTCACCTTATTTAATTGTATTTGCAACTACCCTATCTCCAAATATACTGCTACTGAGGCTCAGAACTGTAATTAATCATTTTTGGTGTCACATTTGTTCCACAAGTGCCAGACATTATTATCTCTTCACAACCCTGTGAAAAAGGTTTTATGATCATTACTTTTTTTGAATTAGACAGAAGAAGTGGAGGAAATAAATTCTACAAAGTCATCTGTATGATTCAGCTTTCCTGTTGCTGAGCCAGCATACACAAGGCCCACAATTTAAAGAAGCTATGGTTCAGCTATGGTTCATGAATTCAGTCATGGTCAGCTGACTCTAAGGCAGAAATATCATTGTGGAAGGACATGGTGGAAGCAAACTGCTCACCCTATGGCAACCAATCAACACAGGGAAAAGAGATGATCAGGAAAATGAGATATAACCTCCAAAGTTACAGCATCAATGACACATCTCTCCCTACCAGGCCTTACATCCTTAAAAAAAAAAATTACATATGAACTCATCAATGGATTGATCCATTGTTGAATATAACTCTGCTGTCACTATCCAAAAAGACCTCTGAACACTTGAGACATTTGAAGGACACACTAGCTCACCATAATTCCATCTTTGTAGTCAAACACAAGAGGCAAGATTTACTCTGTAATGACTTCATGATTTTACCATTTCCTCAGGCTCACCTCAGCTCTATTAAAAACCATAAATTCAAATCTCATGCTGACATGAATACAGAAAGGAAAGAACTTTGAAAAAATACAGGAAATAACCCCCAAAGAATTACCTCTACAAAAGGACATGTAGCACGGAAAGAGCTTAAATGAGTGATGGATTAAACTTTATAGGTAGTCTACAAAGTTGTTTTGGTGGAAAAGTTTGTTATTTATGTTTTAGACACAACAACATGCAAAAAAAAAAGAAACCCATGTTTCACAAAGACTAACATAAAATTTATGATCTACAGATAATAGAAAAATAAGAATTCAAAATCAAATTATTGTTATGCTTTGAAGCCTTGACTTAATTCTGCAAGTGACTGGGAAAAAACATTTAAAAAACACACATGGCAATGTTTTCCTGAGATATGCTTAAGAAAATATCTCTGTTACCCACAAAATAAAATTACATGATAGATGATGAAACTAAAAGCAGATCATTTACAAGGATATTAAAATTAACATGCAGCAGTAGTAGGCCAAAAACACATATTCTAGATATGCATATATCTTTAATTTTTTTTCCTCATTGAGTTTATTGGTACATTTTAGGTATGTAGTACAGTTACATTCATCATTGGGATCTTGTACCTTTACATGACAGGTCTTGGTTCTCATTTATCTTTAACATTTTTAATGACTTTCTACTCTGACTTTCAAAATCTTACTTACAGTAAACATATTCAATATTTTTAAATTTCAGGATATTACAAAATTGATATAATCTTTAAAATTAATTAGCACAGTTTTAGTTTCTGGGTTTTTTGTTTGTTTGTTTGTTTATTTTGGTACCAGAAATGGAACTAAGGTCCTTGCACTTGCAAGGAAGGTGGTGGAACTTCTGAGCTAAATCCCCAGCCCGAGCACAGTTTTAGTTTCTAACAACATGTGAAGTGATATGTTCTAAAATACACAGAAGCAAAATACCTACCTGGATAAAATTCTTTAAAAACTCTTGAATCCATGATTCTAAAAGACTGTTAATGGCAGTCTACAATTGTTAATTTTCTAAATAAAAACTAAAAGAGAAGTTGTTACACATCAGTCTATCAATTAGAAAATAAATCTATGTGTACCCTGATGGCATTCTTTTCTTTCTATAATAACAGTGTATCCTATGGAATGCAAAGTTTAAGGAGGGTCACACCTTAGTGAGAGAGGGATAATGATCACAACTTATTAGTAAGGAAGAGACCCTGAAATTTGCTGAGCATCCTATCCTCTAGTAGGTTGTTCAACCTTACTGAGTGTTAAATTAATCTCTAAGAAATAGAACACTGCCTTTTACAAAAGGAATACAAATAATCATAAAAATGTCAATACCTTGAAAGTCATGTGCATTGTAAAATCAAAGTAAATCCAATCAAACTTCCAATTTGGCACTGTATAAAACTTGATAAAAGCCAAGATACTCTGGGTAAAAAAATACATAGAAAGGGAGTTTTCCATGGCTGATACAAGAAATATATATAATTTCAGATATTTGGGATTTTGGAAAGTAAAAATGATGGTATGGCAGACTACTGGAAGAAAGAAGATACATTTCTTTTAGAGATTAAATAGTAGAAATAGGTAATTATGACAAATGATTCAAGTTGATTCAATTCAAGATGGATGAGGGATTTAGTTATCAAAATTGTGACCTTTCATAGTAAAAGTACATAGGAATATATTTTAGACCTTGCAGTACCAAAATATATTGGATACAAGATATGCACAACACTAAAAATGAAACAAAACATAAATAAATGTCTGCCTTATTTAAAATTTGTATCAGAATATATGTTAAAGTGAAAATACAAATGACAATATTCACAATACACTGAATTAATAGAATTTAAGGTATAATTATCTTTATTAGAAGGTAATAATTCATTCTATTCATTTAATAAAAATCATTAAGACGTTCAGTATTTTACTAGACAAATATATTTAAAATTATAATAAATTTCAAGTTGGACCATGGAGTAAAAAAATAACAGGCAAAAGCTTGAATGACATTTTAGATGAGCAATATCTATGTTAAAAAACAAAAAGATATTTTCAACAAAATTGATACCCATGATATATAAAGAAATAGCATAATAATATATATTACTTAAATCTCAGTGGATATGTAAAGCATAAAATACCAGGAAAAAATGGTGAAAATAGAGTAGATCTATGACTTCCACAATATTCACGGAATGTATTTCACACAAACACATTGCAAAACGTCCTTGCTATTAATTTCCAAACTTAAACTTTCACATACCCTATAAACCAACCAGCTCAAGCATGCACACTAAGAAAGCACATTTGTGTATACACATATATTTGTATCTGTCTATACATGTATGTGTATATATACATATATGTATTTGTATTTGTGTATATATGTATATACATGTATGTAAAAATACATACACACATCAATCACAGTTTTGGAAGCTGAGTGCACACAATATATCGCTGCTCTGGCAAGTACTATCTTAGATGCATCACCTCACACCCACAAGTGTGCAACCCACAATTTCATTTGTGTGTACAAGACAATGATTACAACATAGAATAAGTATCCAGAATGAGTCTAAGGCCAGCCATAGGTATTTATGACAACACCCCTGTAAGCAGTAATTCAGGAATCCCTAGAGCACTATCAATCCCATCTGAGGTCAGGACTGCTGATGAGCTAACCCTGGGCTCTACCACTAAAAGGTCTCCTCATTTCCTTACCACACAGTGGCCATTCTTCCAAAACATGCACTCCTGAACGACACACAACAATTCATAACAATCAGTAAGATGTCTCCAGAGAAAATGTTTGAGAAGCAAGTAAGGGTAGAGAACAAAATATTAGAAACCTAGAGTGTTGTAAAACCCACAAACATGGTAAAAATAATAATTGATGATGATAATAGCTCAATGTAGGATAAACTACTGGGTAATGAACATTACAGAATCACAACATATCTCTAGCTTTGGATGATGTTTGAACAAGTAAATATTTGTAACTTCCTTATTACCTTCAGGAAAATAAAATATTAGCATTTATTATTAAATAGTAACATGTAGATTTCTGTATATGTGTGTGAGTGTGTATACTGACATTGTGTGTGTGATTTTTTTACTCAAACTAAGAAAATATGATTTCAAATGGCATTTTAGAAGGTGAAGCTTGTCTGAATGTACATTTTAACAAATCTCTGATATTAAGGATTTGTAGTTGCAGTAATATTGTGATTTCAATTATCTGAAGTTGTTGATGCCCTGGAAATAGAACAGGACTGTAGTTGAGAAACATCCAAAAAAAGATATATTATATGCAAGATCATCCATTTTACTGGTATAGGATGATATGTCTAAGAAATATTTCTGCAAAGTGAAAATTGTGTTTATTTTACATATTTGGAAACTATTCACCTATAATATTAAGTAATGAAGTGTTAGTTGGTATTTGGACTAGAACTTAATTATCCAGTAGTATTTTTAGGAAAAACAAACAAACAAACAAACAAATGTTCCTCTCTTGCAGAAACTCAAAATTTACTAATCAATTAAGGCAATGATGTGAATTTATATTCCTTTACTCACAAACTATAGTGATTGAATAGAGATCTATACTGAAATCTCCAGTGCAATAAATGTTGTATTTTCATACGGTTTCAGAGTAATACAGAAGACACTGTTGCTTGTATTACTCTGAGAACTCTCTTACTTGGTTTCTTACTTAAAGAAACCAGTTCAAACTGGCTGAACTCCATCTCATAGGTGGTGTCCGCAGGCAGACTGGTCTGCAAAGCCATTTGTTGTAGCCTTGGAAGAATTTTAGCACATACTCAGAAATGTACTTCTGCCAGCTTTCTTCCTAACATGAGGAGCTGATTTGTGACAAATTGTAAGTAACTCATAAATCACATCCACGTCTAATATGTCCTAACTCCTCAAAATTTTCCTGTGGTGAAGAAATCAAAATATTCAGTTAGTGAAAAAAATATTCAATTTTACCAGAAATAGCACTCAAAAGTAGAGGATATATAAATACCTACCATTTTAGATTTGGTGAAATTAAAAAAAAGTTATAATCAATGGGAAATTTTATATACTTCTGGTTAGATTGTAAATTGGTAGGTTAATTTGCTGTATGCTGTTTAATAGACAATCTAAGATTTTTTTTCTTGGTATTGCGGATCAAACTCAGGACCTTGCACTTGTGAGGCAGGCACATTGCCGCTGACCTAAATCCCCAGCCCCTTCTGAGAATTTTTTAAATCTGTGCTGACTCCAAAATTCCACACATAGTAACATATTTTTAAAACTAAAATGAAAAATGATTGTTAATAGTGCAATTGGGGCAAAATCTAAATAGCTTTTTATAAATATTTATCAAATTAAAATAGTATCCTTTCCACAGAATAATTTGCAGATATAAAGATGGCAATTATATGGGGCATATTTACATCATCTTATTTTGTAAAACATAAAATGTAAGTATAAACATGACATAGGTATCAAATGTGGCACAGAATAACATTTATCAAAATAACAGAAATATGTATATGCAGTGTTATTATATGTAATTAAAGCGTATTTTAGAATTTATCTAATTCTTTTACATTTTCATTATAAATCTATGCTTCTTTATAGCAGAATATTATTCCATTGTATATGAATGCCGCATTTGTGTCATTTGTAGGAAAATGGATGAATCTTTATACTATAACGTTAATATAAAATGAATCAGACACACAGTTTAGATATGCCATGGTTTATCTTATAAGAGAAACACAAAATAGAAATACAAAGTGAAATAAAGATAACAGAAAGTAGGGAGATAGATATTTTCCAAATGGGAAGGGGATCATGAAATGGAAGCAGGGGGGAGGAAATTAAGGTAAAGGACATGAAAAAAGAGGTGATATGTGCTGTGCATTTGTACCAACTCTCCACAAGGAATGTAAATATTATGCATTGTAAACATGTACTCATAGAAATTTAAAAATAAAAATAAAATTAAGTAGCCTGTATCTGATTGTTTTTCTATGTTAAAAAGAAGGTCTCCTTTAAGCATATAAACCATTCACTATACTGAAATCAAGCTCAGGTAATGATAAGTGAATTACATTGCTTACTAAATATGTTTTCCTTTCAACCATATTTCACATGCTATATTAATAATGCAGCATGGTATTATTAATCAAAGTTGTTTCTTGACATATAATTCCATGGGTTAAAAATACTAAAGTTCACTGTATGGTACAATAGGAACATTTTTAAGTCTGTAGTAAAATAATATTGAATGACAGAAGCTATAATCAATTATTAAACAGAACCTTATTGCTCAATATTGTTCTACAATTAAGATAAATGGACTTAGTGAACTATGGCCCTTTGCTTTTCTTAATGTTGTCAAATCTATTGGAAAAAATGGCCCATCTAGTTCTCTGGGACTAAACTATTCTGAACTCAGAAAAGTGCCTGAAAATTAAATTAGTCACTTTACTGAGTAATGTACGTTTTTTTTTTTTTCCTTTCTTCCTTTTGTTTTGTTTCTCATTGAGTTTACTGCTATTTTTAGGTATACAGTACAGTTACATTCATCATTGGGATCTTGTACCTTTACATGACAGGTCTTGGTTCTTTTTCTTCCCATACCCCTGCCCTCCCTTCACCCTCTCTTCCCTTCTCTATTTATAAAAATGTTTTTTTCCATTTTTTCATATATTTTTCCTCTCCCTTATTTCCTTTCCCCTACCCTTCCCACTTCCCCTATACCTTTAGCCCTTTTCTTCCTATTTCACATTGGTATAATTGACATTTTTTTTCAGATTCAGAAAATATATTTTTTAAATTTTTTAATACATTATGTTTGCAGTACATAATATTTACATTCCTTGTGTGGAGTTAGTATATGTACATAACACATCTTAATTCCTTTTTCATCCCCTTTCCCTTCCTTTCCTTTTCCTTTACTTCCATTTTTTCATCCTCTTCTCACCTGAGAAAGATTTACCTTTCTACTTTTATTATCTATCTTTTATTTTACTGTTTAATTATACTTTGGATTTCTCATTTAAGAGAAGTCATGTAATATTTAAGCCCCAGTGATTTATTTCACTTAACATTATGGTCTCAGGGAGCACCCATTTTCCTACAAATGACTCGAGTTTACGTTGCTTTGCAGCAGAATAGTACTCCATTGTGCATAAATACTGCATTTCTTTTCTATTCATCTGCTGATGGGCATATAGGCTGCTTCCAATATGTAGTTATTATGAATTGTGTTTATTTAAACATGGATATGCATGTATTACTGTAGTATAATGCCTTTAACTCTTTCAGGAATATCTTAAGGTGGTTACTCTCTCCTTTTTAGACACAACACCCAACACCTAGAACACTGAGCAAGGGTTTACGTTGGCTCACACTTGGTAGAGGTTTCATTCAATAGTGAGTTGGCTCAGAGAGAGGCTGGCGTGGCTGAGGGACAGGACAGAAGAGAAACAGCTCACAGTAGTGCAGGCAGGAAGGGAATGATCAAGGGAATAGGGAGGGAGATACACTCTTCCAGGCTACATCCCCAGTGGTCTACCTTCTCTGACCAAGCTTCACTTCTCAACGTCACATTTAGCTATACACTATCAGTAAACCTTGTAATCCACTGATGAATATCACACCTTCACGATCCAATCACTTCCTGAAGCCCTCACGAGTGTGTGAGGCTTTGCACGTACATCTAGATATAAACTTAATGAGGAAGACACCTAGAAGGGGAATACCTGGGTGGAAGGGAATATCTAGTTTTACATTTATGAGATGTCTCCATAGTGTTATTTATTGTGGTTGTACTAGTTTCCATTCCTACCAACAATGCAAAAGGGTTCTTTTTGCCCAATGGCCTAGATGTCTGTTATTACTTGATTGTTTGATAATGCGCATTCTTTCTATGGTAAGCTGGAATCTCAGTGTTATTTTAATTCGCATTTCTGTAACAGCCAAGATTTCTTCATTCATTTATTGGCCATTTGTACTTCTGCATTTCACTTGTCCAATTTTGATTGGGTTTTTATTATGGTGAGGTCTAATTTTTGGAAGTTATTGATATATTGTACATTTTAAGCCTCTGAGGAACAGCTGGCAAATTTTTGTTCCAAATTGGTAGGCTTCTTTTCACACAGTGGATTGTTTTATTGCTGCACAGAAGCTTTTTAATTGGATATGATACTATTTTTTGATTCTCAGTGCTATTTCTTTTGCAAATGTGGTTCCGTTCAACAAATTCTTGCCTATGCCTATGAGTTCAATAGTTTTTCAGCAGGTAAAGTGTCTCTGCTGTAACATTTAGTTCTCTGACCCATACTGATTTTAGTTTAATATATGGTTGGGTACATGGGAGAAGATTCAATCTTCTTCATGTAGATACCTTTTATTCCCCAACACTAGTTGTTAAAGGGGCTATATATCCTCCAGTGCATATATTTGGGCATTTTTCAAAGATCAAATAGTTGAATGTGCTTGAAGTTGTTTCTGTATCTTGTATTCTGTCCCACTAATCCTCATGTCTGCTTTTGTGCCAGAACCATGTTGTTTCTACCACTATAGCTTTGTACTATGAATTCAAGTCAGGGATTGTGATGCCTCCTGCTTTGCTCTTGTTACCTAGGATTGATTTTACTATTCTGAGACTCCTCTGGTTCCATATGAAGTTTAGCACTAACTCACTGAGAAAGAAATTTTTAAAGAATAACATTCATAATAGCACCTCAAAAAATTAAAAATTTAGGAATTAATCTGATGAAGCAAAAGACCTCAGCAATGAAACCTAGAGTACTCTGAGAAAAGAAATAGGAAAAAAAAAACAGAAAAATGTATAGTTCTTTATTGCACACTCCTGCATTATTGATGATTTTGGATGTTACATGTAATGACAATTGTTAAAAGAATGGATAGTAATAGTGATGACAGCAATAGCGCAATTTTGTAACCCAAGGACATTTTCATCATGGGTGTAATTTCAGTGCCTAAAATGGATTTAAATAAATGTAGAAAAGATTTTCAAACTATTTTATGGAGGACAAAAAAATACAGTTCTCTGAAACAAGTTTCCTCTGTGAGAAAAGACTCAAAATGTTTGAAAATCACTGGGATTCTATCACCAGCCAGTGGTAGGGACAGGTTCATAAATATTTCCTTCAGCTTACAGGAAAAAAATACACAAGGGGCAACAATTCAATGGTCCTCTAGGCTCAGGTATCCTCAAAGATGGCTTTAAGTGTGACCGAGAAGCTATAGCACAAATTAATATTTCCACTTAACGTAGACTTAATTCATAATTAAACATAACAGAACCCTGAGAAGAATTCATCAACTTCTATAAGATTTTGATGAGACCACTTTTAGCTCCTAGACAGGTTTAATCTAACTCCACATTCTATAGGCAAAAATTTTTCTAAGATAATTTTCTTCTCAGCTGGATGACACCTATTTTCCTATGTGTAACATCTCTACTTGGACTTTCAATGTGTATTGCCTATGGGGAAGGAAAATGAGCACCGACCTTCATTTTAGAATACTGAAATTTATATTTAAAAGATATAAATGTGTCATTCTAAAAGCAATGTTATATATAAATTTCAGCATTTCTTAACATTTCTCAATATGTTTCTAAACATAAAATATGAACAACTATATCATGATTATTATAAAAAGATACTGGGATCATTTACCAATAAATTCAATCGGCAAGCATATATTGTGAGTGTACTATAAGTCAGAAACTCGAGAAATACAGAGTTAATAGAAACAGAAGAAGGTTGTGGTCATGTAGAGAAGAAACAAAGTAAACCAACGATATGTAATGGGAACAGTGTTCAGCCATATTACACCTTTAAAAAGAAAATCATGAGAAAGACACACATATGATTCAAATATTAGGGCAGCATAATAAAAGAATCTGTGAAAGCATAGGAGTTAAATTGAGACCTGAATAATATTTAAAGATTCCCAAACAAAGAAAGGGAGGTAAAGCAAATGTAGCAGTTCACAAGGAAAATAAGGTGAGAAAAAACTTAAAATTTAAAAGACACGAAAGCCTGCAAGATACCCTTTAATAGCTGAATGGATAAACACAGTGTGCTATCTAAATACAATGAAATATTAAGCAGTGACCAAAATAGCCATTAATCCACAAATTTACATAATTGTTCAGTGCATGTTGTTTTAAAAAATATTTTATTTTTAACTGACATATAATAGTGGTATCTATTAATATTCCCACACATGCATGCGGTTTGATCAAATCAGGCTAATTAAATTATCCATCACCTCTGCATAATTATCTTTTCTTTAAGGTGAGAACATTTAAAATCTACTTTTAGAGATTTACTAAGATAAACCAGACTGAAAATGCTGTGCTCTAAATTATTCCAATTATCTGACATTTAGGAAAAGGCAAAACTTTAGAGCTAGTAACAATAATTAGTAGTTTCCAAGGTGGGAGAATGGGGAGGAAATGTTGAAAGCACAAAGAACTTTTTAGACTGGTGAAACTGGTGTATGCCACACAGCATTATGGATTCATGAAGACTCAGGGGATTTCACTATACAAAGAGTTAAGTATATATATGAAAAACTTTAAAAAATATTTAGGATGTTTCTGGAGGTTTAGAATGGAGTAAAGGATGGGAAATGCATAAAATTGTATTACAAATATGAAGTTGTCTTCCTAAGAGGTGGGGGAAGATTTCTAAAATAAGGAACTTTGAAAAGAAGAATCTGTAAAATAAAAATAAAACATTACACTTCAATACTGCACTCATGTACCTCATAAGGTTAGGTCTGAACAATTCTGATGCTTTTATGCATGTATAGTGGAATTGGCAATTAAGTAAGGAATGGTCATGATGGTAGCCAGGTTGATCATTATTGTAGTGGGAAGTCACAAATAAGCAGAGATAGATTAATATAAAGATGCAAGATGTAATGAAATAGAACTGGAGACACTATGAACTAATTTTTAGATTGGTATGGTTACAGATGGCTACAAACAGAAACATTTGTTGATATAAGTGGGTGATGTTAGTATATACATATAAACATGTACTATGTGTGCATGCATGTATGTATGGTTGATGTTCATATATTCTAAGCATTATGTATACATATATGCTTCCTTTCCCAGTCAGCCATAAGAGCCTAGGAGCAAGTACACACCAACAACAAAATGTGTGGCTACCTCCCTGATTTCAGCTGCTATTAACCTTCCACAATACAAGGAACAAGGGTTCATTGGTGAAACAGCTGATTCAAGATAGTGGTTGAAAATATATACTACGCATCTGGAGCATCTGCTATTGCAAAACAAGAACAAAGTACTTGGAGAAAAATTTTTTTTGAAAAATACACTGATAGAAGTGTGTTAAAGAAAAACAGGAGCCAACAGAAAGAGCTGGGCATAGCCAAAGCATAAATCATGTGATAGAGTAATATTGTATGAAACTTCAAAGTATAAAATAAATATCAATGAGTTCATGTTTACATTAGTATATGATTAAACAAACTGATAAGGAAACAAAAAGCAGTGCCCCATTCAGAACTCAAAATATTTTGGTCCCTACTTCATTTTGAAGGAGGTAGAACATAATGGTGCAGCTACTTTCTTCCAAAAAAAAAGTAATTTTACATTTACCCTTACACTACCTTAGACAGGTTATCGAGGTCAAAATCAAAGTGATGAGTGATTTTTATTTAAAAGGGCACAGGAGTAGAAACATGCTATTTCACTTATATTGCATAACAAGCTAACCAAACTGGATATGAAAGACAAATTATAAAACAAACCATTTTACTTATTGATTCTATGACTTTTTTGAAAGGGTTCCAGAGATGCTCAACAATTAAACGACACACACACCAAGAGGTCTGACAGCAGACTTTATTCAGGAAGCAGGAGCAGAGAGGGAGAAGGGGCAGAAGAAAGAACAAAGAAGGGAAGGTCCTTTTATTACTTTGGGGCTAAGCTATTGATTATTAATGAGGGGTGAGCTACTTCTAACCTATCACAGGCCAGGTTGCTTTTATGGGTCCAGCCCTGCAGAAGCAGGTTTCAACTTCTCTGGACCACTGTGGTCTTGCGGGGAGGGAAACCAGAGATATGTGCATGAGGTCATTTTAGGAGCCAAGAAGTACCAGGAGAATGCAGCCTGTGATGGCGGCGTCACAGCACACTTTAACATGATCAGTTCCCTAACATTTTTAAAACCAATTTTCTCGGGTGGGGATGTAGCTCAGTGGTTCTGCCACCTACCTTACAAAAGCAAGGACTTGAGTTCTATCCCCAGTACCAAAAAAAGTGCATTTTCTGTCTCTCAGATAAGGCTAATGAAGTATAGTAGAACACTGGCAAAAATAATGAGACAAACAAGAATAGTACCAAAGTAACAGATACCCAAAACCAAATACCATGTTAAAAAAACATCATAGAGTAACCGTTTTTCAGATTAGTGCAGCAGGAAAAATTTAGTTCTAAACGATGAGTGATTTTGAGAGTAAATATTATTGATATAATGAAATGAGGACACTTTCTCTCTGTGGTCTTTAGTTCTGAAACACATAACCTAATTCTAAGCATTAAAAAATGAAATAAGTCCCAATAAAGGACCATTTAACAACATATTTGATCATTATTCCCCAAAATGTCAAAATGACTATAAAAATAGTAAGTATAAAATAATGACAGTCAGAAGGAGCCTTGGTAGACCTGATGATTTAATGAAAACTGGTTCTTCTGGATGGGAACGTGGGATAGGAAAGAACATTAGGTAAAAACTATAGAAATGTAAATAAACATAGACTTAATTAATAATATAACAATTACTTTAGTAACTATAACAAATATACCCTATTAATGTACTACGTTTATAACAGAGGAAATTGGCTATGGGGTTTATTGAAAATTTTATATTGATCTAATTTTTTGTAGATGTAAAAGTAGTCTAGAAAATAAAGATTGTTTTAAAAACTGAAGTCAACTTTTAATATAGTATACTAAGAAGGATTATAATTGATACAGTTGAAAAAATAGGAAGGAGCTCAATTACATAGGACCCTGTGGTCCATGAAAAGGTATTTAAATTGTCTTCTCAGTGCAATGGACAGCTATTGATAACTGAAATCTGGTGTGGAACACTCCATTTATGATTGTTCAATTAAAAATCTAGCAGTTGTACAGCAATAAGGATTAAATTTATGATCACAATGGTATGGAATTAAAACGAGAGCAATACCAGAGAAGCTTGTTTGATATAACAAGACAGAGGAAATATAGGCTGCAAAGATTTGGATGGAACTGCATGAACTGACAATAGTCAAATTTGATTACATGTTGCACCTTGGGTTGAAGCACAGTAGTTTGTCAGCAATGATGCAAAACACATACAGAGATTTGCAGAAATACAGAAGAAATTTTTGAGGAAAAAATCTAGAATGGTTCTGTGGACGTATTAAGTTTGTGAGCTTTGAACCAGCAAAAATAACATGCAGTAAGTTAAACATGCACAGAGGGTGCAAAAGTGAAAAGATTTCATTTGAAAAGAAAATCCCTGGACACCTTGCTTGAGAAGGGTTGTGTAGCAATTGATTTCCTGGGGTTAATTTTACCATACTGATCTATCCAGGCACTCACATGTCAATGCAGTATAGTCTAAGAGGGCCTGGCTACTGCATGAACTGGTGCCGGACCATGGCACTGTCCATGTATTTTTGATTGTTAATTCATGTAGAATGCAATAATAGAGGGGTCATGTATGTGTTCAACCAGAATTAAAAGGTGCATTGGGGGGCTGGTGATTTTTCCCTGATGGGAATGTATGCAAAGCTGTAAGAGTGAAACCAAAAGTGCAGTGGGAATTGGAAACTGGAGACACTGGCAACATTGAATGTCTCTTGAGAGAAGTTTCAGGTCATAACTGTAGCCAGCCTAAGGGAGAAGCCAAATGAGTTGGGCCCACACAAGCTGTCTAGAACTCACATCTCACTACCATGTGTTCATGTGTTCCAGATGCTAGATATGGAATACATCTCTTCATGTTTCCCTTCTAAGTTTTGTTCTTACTTTGGTGCTATGTTTTTTAATCTCCCCGTTTCTCATTATTGGAATGGAAATTTTAACTTGTGACAATGGATTTTGGAGTTAAGTAACTTGTCTTTTACATTTTACAGAGGATTTAGCTAAGACTGTGCCTTGAATCTCAGAAGAGACTTTGGAGTTGAACTTTAGACCAGTGCTGGAAACGTTAAAACTTTGGGAAATGGATTACTGCATATGTGGTTATATTCTGGATAGGTGAATTAGGTTTGGCAGAATTATTAGCATATTGTGTTTCTTTGGTGACTCAGTATGGATTTAAAATGTATTTTGCAGTAAATTTGAAAAGTGGTGAAATTTAAAAGTTAAGCATTTGATGTAAGTAGCTAGAGATCCACCCAAGCAGATTACTAAAACATACTTATGGATTTATCTGGATAAGTCATGGGCATGAGTTTGGGGCCTAGATGTTGTGCCTGTTCTCTTACTCTCTGGTGTAATTCTATTGTTCTGCCATGTTTTTCTATACTAATGTTTCTACCTTAAAGCTAGCCAACCTTGGTCTTAACCCTCTGAAACTGTGAACCAAATTAAAACTTACTCCTTTAAATTGAGGATGTCATATATTCTGTACCAGTAATGGGAGAGATGAATAATACATCCTGAGAATGTGTGGCAAAGATAAAAAGATTGAAAAGGATTTTGAAATCAAATTGATATAACAACCTAAGTAGCACAGTTAACATTTCAGTGAAGGATGAATTTCAGTGAAGGATAGCTATAGATTTCAATAACCAGATAAAGAAGATAAAGTTTTTGTAAATTGCATGAACTTTAATAGACATGAGAAAGTTAGAAATTGGAGAAGTCGAACTGGGAATTTAGCTCAGTGGCACCATGCTTTCTTGTCAAGTGCAAGTTCAATTCCTGGTACCAATAAAAGAGAGAGCAATTGGAGGAGAAATAATGACCTAGAATGACTTTTTTTGCTCCTATTTTGAGACAGACCTAACATGTAACAGGGTGTGAAGTCTCTTCTAAAGAGGGAATATACTGATACCAGAAAACAACTTGATTTTAGTTAAAGTAAAGTAATAAAGAGAATGTTACAACACAAAGCTAAGAATATTATGCATGCATGAGTCAACATAGTGATGAAATGATGGAAATATAGTATGGTCAGCAAACCAGAGAGGGTATGTTATGTTTTAGATCAAGAATGTCCCTGGAAAGCCTAATGCCCTCAGGTGGGACTTTTGATTGCTGACATGCTATTGGTGGGGCCTGGTCACAAAAGGTGGTTCTTTGGAAGCATAATCTCCCCTGCTCCTCCCTCCTCTCTGCTTCCTGGCTGACCTGAAATGAACTTATTTCCTCCACTTACGGGCCTTTTATCATGCTATTTTTGAATTTAAACATGCTGAACATGGGCTGTAATTTCTTAACTTTGAAACAAAATAAACCTCCCCTTCATTAAGTTGGGGGTGTGGGGTATTTTGTCCCAGTGACAAAGGAAGTGACTAAGAGTGTGTATGTGTAGCTCAATTGGTCAATGAGGTTCTAGGGCAATGATGGGGAACCTTTTAGACACAAGTGCCAGAACTGCTATTCAAAAATGGGCATCTGAAATGAACAGACATTTCTCAGACAAAGAAGTAAAAGCAGCAAGTAAATATATGAAAAAAGATTCCACATCACTGGTCTTTCGAGAAATGCAGATAAAAACCACACTGAGTTTTCACCTCACTGCACGAAGAATGGCTGCTATCAAATCAAACAATAACAAATCTGGATGGGGTTGTGGGGAGAAAGGAACCCTTCTCCTTTGTTGGTGGGAGTGCAGACTGGTGCAAACACTATGGAAATCAATATGGAGATACCTCAAAGAGCTGGGAGTAGAAGTTCCATTTGACCCAGCCATCCCTCTGCTGGGTATATTTAAAAAAGAATTTAAAAAATCATATCACAGTGATATATGTGCACCTATGTTTATAGCGGCACAGTTTGTAATAGCCAAAACTTGGAAACAGCCCATTTACCTATCAGTTGGAGACTGGATAAAGAAGATAAAGAAGATGTGGTTTTTCTATGAATCGGAATACTACTCAGCCATAAAGAATGAGAAATTAGATTTATTCATACAAAAATGGACACCTTTTGAGGATATACTCAAATAAGTCACACATGTGTAAATACCAATTAGTTTCTCTGGTGTGAAAAACTATAATACTACATAAGATTCTGAAGATATAACTGACAATGTGAAATAGGAAGAAAAGGGCTAAAGGTGTAGGGAAAGTGAGAATGGTAGGGGAAAGGGAATAAGGGAAAAGAAAAAATATGAGAAAATTAAAAAATGGAAAAAAAGTGTTTATAAATGGGGAGGGGAGGAGGAGTTGAAGGGAGGGCAGGGGTATGGGGCAAAAATGAACCAAGATCTGTCATGTAAAGGTACAAGATCCCAATGATGAATGTAACTGTACTGCATACCTAAAATATATCAATAAATTCAATGAAAAAAATAAAAGCACAACACCTTGGTTTCACAGTAGTGGCAAAAACAAAGTATGCAATTAAATAAAAGCTCACAAAGAAACACACCAAAAACTCATAACAGCACAGGTTAAAAGCAAGGGCAAAAATAAAATTTTCATGTTGAAAACTAAAAATGCAGAAAGCACAGAATATTTACTATTTTACTTCTACCACAAAAAAGAGTGAATAAAATATCAGTAAAATTAAGGAATAGAGTTAATTTTACAGCTCCCGATTCCTAGAAATCTTGAAGTATATTTGACCATACAAATGAATTTTTCATAAATTGATAGAATAGACCTAGGTGTCTTCTACTGCCTCTTTTCTCTAAGGAATTTTAAGCACTAATTTGACAACAAATATACAGCCAGTTTTACTGGTTTTTACTAGTCTCAAGCAGCAATCAATTTAACTGAATAATAGGTGATTGACACTTTTTTTGGTACAGGTTCTGCCCAACATATGTCCAAAGTCCTCTCTGTGTGCCTAAACTTAGAATACTATGCGTTGAACTTTCACTTTGAGAATGGTTCCTCTGAAATTCATGCAGATTCAAATCAATGTCTGTGAGTTTATAAGCTCCACCAAACCAAGACCGGCATTGATTGCTAAAGGGGAAAAAAGGCTCCATGAGAAATCCCAATGTATCTCCTGTCCCAGAAGCGATCCTGCTGTTTCTATGGAAACATTCACAAGACAGCAACGTGCTGCACTATGCAAGTGAAGAAGAAGGTATGTTCCTTTCATCACCACATCTCTTAGAGTGCAACCACTTCTTAAAATGAAAGAATGTGGTGAACACAATTCTTTGTTCTGACAGATAAATTGTTCAAGAGGATGGTGATATGTTTTCAGAGATTATATAGGTTTTACTCTTATTTCTTTCTTTCTTCACAACTAAGTATTTTCTTCAGATTGATTTATATAAGGTTGTATATATAAGGAAGGAAACTAATCCACATTCATGGTGTGCACCAAGTACTGTGCACCAGGTAATATGTAGAACATTAATTCTTATGTTTCTTGAAGCGGTGATAGAGATTTTAAAATGGACATGATTTGCTGAAGGTAGCACAACATTGAAATTGGAAGGTCAACATTACAATCAATTCAGGCCTTACTGTAAAGGTCGATATGTTCCCTGTGCCTTTAATGCATGTGAGAGACTCGATGTGGAAGCAGGCACAGATAACAGAGATAGGGGATGCGTTCAGAGAAACAATGAGATGATCAGAGAAGAGAAAGAAGGAGGGGGTGACACAGGATGCAACTGGGCCTGGATGCTGGATGGCATTAAATACCTGCCAGTAGCTGCAATCATCAGACATTATTATTAAAGTTCAAAACTAGGTAGCATGTATAGAATCTGGATGGTTAAGCGGTAGGAATCAAGGAGAGATTTTGAAATTAATTGTTTGGTATATCAGGAATGCTTTAATCTTTTAGAGCCAATTATCACTCACTATGGAGAACAACAACAGGAAAATATTGATTAAAATGCAGCATCCTAATAATAATAAGCACCACACCCTTCAGGAAAAAGAGCCTTGGGAATGGGCAAAATTGGTTTATACCATCAGCATGAAACTGATATAAAAGATCTATATCCTATTTTATATCAATAGCACTATTCAAATTTTTTGAGGAGAGATAATTATATGTCAAACCAACCATACTTTGTCTTAGTTATCAGTTTAAGAAAATTACAAAAATGATGTATCATACTCCTCTCTCACTACTGCCGACATCTTTATAGGTAGTCAGTCTCTCACCTGGGAATGCAGTCACAAGTTGACCTATCTTGTTCAGTACCTACATTTCTGATGCTAACTAAAAGGAAAAGGTTTCTGAGCCTCTCCTGCATTTTTCCCAATTTCTTTTCTGTTTACTTGGCTCTTTTTTGGCTTGTTTTATTTCACTTTTTGCAACTTGATCTCACTATATAGTTTGGGCTGGCTTTGAACTGGTATGTAGCACATGCTATGTAGACCTTGAACCCTCAGTGCTCCTATCTCAGACTCTGGAGTGCTGGGATTACAGGAGAATGCCACTGCACTGGGCTTCTGTCACAGCTTTTCCTCTGAAGGAAGGTGCAGTGCACTGTTTGACACAATGTTTAGATCATAATTACTATAGCTTTTTCAGAGTGGATGTTCACATAGCAGAAATCTCACTTCAGTACTTCCTACATATCTTCTACTGTAGGTAGAAAAGTGTTCCCTAACCCCATGCATATCCACCTTTCTTAGTAAGTACTTGAATTCTTTTTCTCATTTATTACATATTCTATAAGCCCTTTATCCAGTAGGATTGTGAATTCCTTGAGGTCAAGGAATTATCTCACTTAACTTTATGTCCCTGTCCTGAGTTGCAGCATCCATGTCACTGGATCAATGTATACAGCTCAAATTCTCTTACTATGTTAAAACTGGTAAGTATATAGGGACATTTAAAATATCTTTTGTTGTTGTTGTTGTTGTTTATTTTTGGTACCGGGGATCAAACTCAGGTCTTTGCGCTTGCAAGGCAGGCCACCGAACTGCTGAGCTAAATCCCCAGCCCCAAAATATCTATTATTAATCATTTAAAATTTTTTATCCCATACATGGGTCACTTCACCTGTTTATTTTCCTTTTTTTTTTGTAGTACTGGAGATTGAACCCAGAGCCTTTACACTGAGCTACATCCCTAGCTCTTTTGTAATTATTATCTTGACACAGGTCTTGTTAAATGGCTGTTTTGCCCAGACTATTTTCACACTTGTGATTTCCTGTCTCAGACTCCCACAGTGGAGGATTATATGTGCAAACTATAACGTCAAGCTTTATCTTTTTCTCTTAGGGCAGGTTTTTGTGTGTAATCATCATGTTGGGAGTTTCACTTTTAGAACTATAACAAGTGTGCTGCACACTTAGGAGGAAGGATAGATGGGAGAGTGTGCTGCCAATTAAGTTCTTTCCCATAAATATGCTTGGTTGTAAAGTTCTCGATGGGCAGCTGTTTCTAACATATAGTTTGAAAAGTTGAACATATTGATAGGAATTCACATCCTACTCTTTTCACTTCATCTAGCTGAATCACTTTCTTATATATTTCAAATTACTTCTCCATAAGATGCTTTCATTCTATTTGAGTTCCATTCATCTAGTCTTAGTGTTACAATTTCTCAGTTCCAAAAAAGTCATTCATTTCTAAACATTTATTTGCATGAATTTTGTTAGATATAGGCAATGCAAATTCTTTGATTATGTCATCTACTGCATACTCCAAACGAGAGGGAAAATATGTCACCCGAGAATTATTGTTCAAATTATTAATATTTTCCATTATATCTCTGTAGTCTATTTCTTTAGCCTACATCCCAATTGAGCCAACCACCATGTCCCCCCTACTGCTTGTAAAAGTACCTTCCCTTTTCTTCCAAAAATGTATATTTATCTTCATTGATAAGTATATAACTATTTACTCTACAACAAATGTAAATATGCTTGATAAATATTTCCTTATTTTTGTCTATTCTCATTTTTTTGGGGGGGCATTTCATGTTCTCAGGAATCATCGCATCAAGCTGAGAAATTCTAGGTAACAAAATCTCCTAAAACTCCTAATACTCTGTGTTATTTATTCACTGTTGAAAACAAAGTACACTAAATGTAGAAGCTCAGATCAACACAGATTTATTTTCTACAGTTTCTGTAGATCAGGAATCTGGATATGGTTTATTTGGGGAATTTAATCTAAGCACTTGTCCCAAGGTTCAGCTGAGTAGGTATCTATCTGCTCCCAAGACTCCATGAGAGGTGTAGAATGTAATTTGTCATGAGCTGTTAGACAAGAAGTTGCCCTTCCTTGTGAGGTGAGCCTCTTCAAAATAGCAACTTTTATTGAAAATTAATAGGGAGAAAATGCTTTGTAGTTTCTATATTTTGTAACCTAATCATAGAACCAACAATCTGTTTCCTTTACTTAATTCTGTTGGTTAAACGTGTGTCATTTGGGCCAGTCCACACACAAAAGCACTGTATTAAAAACCAGGAGATGGTTATCATGGGGTTTATCTTAAAGGATATCTATGGTGAAATTCTGGACTGAGATCATTAACCCTAATAACTTAATACCATTATATTTACATTTGGTCAATTGAATTGATGTACATCTTTCACATAGTTTTAGTGGCTAGCAATTTTTTTCATTGAGTTTATTCATACTTTTTAGGTAAAAAGTATAGTTATATCAACCACTGGGATCTCTTACCTTTACATGACATATCTTGGTTCTCATATTTTCCCCATACCCCTTCTCTCCCTTTATCCCCTCCATCCTCCCCTATTTATAAAGACTTTGTTTCCATTTTTCCTTTTCTCATATTTTTTCTTTTCCCTTATTTCCTTTACCCTACCCTTCCCAATCCCTGTATCCTTTAGCCCTTTTCTTCCTACATCTCCTTTACCCAGTCTCCAACCAATGGGGAATTGGGCTGTTTTAGCTATTACAAACTGTGCTGCTATAAACATGAGTAAGCATATATCAGTGTCATATGATTTTTAAAATTCTTTTGTAAAGATACCCAGCAGAGGTATAACTGGGTCAAAGGGAACTTCTAATCCTAGTTCTTTGAGTTATGTCCATATTGATTTCTACAGTGATTGTACCAGTGTACACTCCCATCAATAAATAAGAAGGATTCCTTTCTCCCCGCAACCCCACTAGCATTTGTTATTGGTTAATTTCTTGATAGCAGCCATTCTTTCTTGGGTGAGGTGGAAACTCAGTGTTTTTTTTTTTTTTTCATCTGCATCTTTCAAATTACCAGTGATAGTGAACATTTTTTCATATGTTTATTGGCTGCTTTTAATTCTTTGTCTGAAATGTCTGTTCATTTCAGAAGCCCATTTTTAAATTGTGTCTATATTTGTGGGGTCTGATTTTTTGAGTTTTTTATATATTCTAGATAGTAGACCTTAGTCTGAGGGACAGCTGATAAATTTCTTTTCCCACATTGTAGGTTGTCTCTTAGCTCTGTTAGTGGTTTTTCTCATAATGAAGAAGCTTTTTAATAAGATTAGATCCCAGATGTTGATCTTTGTGCTAGTTCCCATGCTACTGAGGATTTGTTCATAGTCTTTTCATATGTCAGTGTCTTTAAAAGGTCTACCTAAGTTATCTTCCAGAATGTTTACAGTTTATGTTTTAATATTTGTGTCTTTAATCCACTTGGATTTTAGTTTAGTGCATGGTGAAAGATATAGGTCTGGTTTTAATGTTTGGCAAGTTGAAAGCCAGTTTTTCCAACATCATTTATTAAAGAGGCTATCATTCCTCCACTGAGGATGGTTGGCACCTTTCTAAAAAATAAGGTAACTGAGTATATCTGGAGTTGGTGCTGTATCATACAATCCATTCCACTGATCCTTGGGTCTGTTTCTTTGCCAATACCATGCAGTTTTTATAACAGTGGCATTGTAGTGTAGTTTCAAGTTGGAGATTGTGATTCTTCCTATCACATCTCTGGTGCCTAGAATTGCTTTTGCTATAATAGGTCTCTTCTTGTTCCAAACAAATTTTTAGATTATTTTCCCTAGTTCTGTGAAATGTACCATTGGAATTTTAATCAGGATTGCTTTTTATCAGTATAGCAGTTTTGGTAGTATGGCCATTTTCACTGTTTATTCTTCCTACCCAGGAGTAGGGGATATCTTTCCATTTTCTTATATCCTTTTCAATCTCTTTTCAGAGGGCTGTAGTTTTCAGTGTAGAGGTCTTTTGTTTCCTTCATTAGATTGATTCCTAGCTACTTCCTTTTTTGGATGATGTTGTGAAGGGGATTGTTTCCCTAGTTTCTCTCTGTGAGTCTGTTGTGTACAAGAAGGCCATTGATTTTTTAGTGTTGGTCTTGTATCCAGTTACTCTGCTAAATCTGTCTAAGTCTAGAAGTCTCTTGGTGGAATTTTTTGGTTCTTCTATGTAGAGTATCATATCATCAGCAAATAATGACAGTTTAGCTTCTTTCTTTCCTATCTTTATTGCTTTAATTTTTTTCTCATGTCTGTTGAATAGGAGTGGCAATAGTGGACATCCCTGTCTTGTTCCTGATTTTAAAGTGAAGGTTTTCAGTTTTGGGCCATTTAATGATCTTAGCTGTTGGTTTTTAATAGATAGCCTTTATCAAGTTGACATAAAGACTATCTATTCCAATTTTCTGCAGGGTTTTTATCATGAATGGGTGTTGAATATTGTCAAATGCTTTTTCTGCATCTATTGAGTTGATCATATGGTTTTTGTCTTTGACTCTGTGAATATAGTTTATTACATTTATCGATTTACATACATTAAACCTTCTTTCATCCCTGGAATAAATCTGACTAGTTCAGGGTGTATGATTTTCTTGATTACCTTCTGTATTCTGTTTGCCAGTATCTTAATGAAGATTTTTGCATCTATGTTCATTAGTGAGATTGGCCTGTAGATCTCTTTTTTGGATGGGTCTTTCCCTGGTTTTGGAACCAAAGTAAACTTGATTCCAAGAATGAATTTGCTTCCCTTTTGATTTGTTTGAAAATTTAAAGAGTAGTGGCAGTAGTTCTTCTCTAAATGTTTTGTAGAATTCAGCAGAGAAGCCATCAGGACATGTTTTTTTTGTGTTGTTGTTGGTAAATTTTTAACTACATTTTCTATTTCACTGATTGTAATTGGGGTATTTAGATTTTTTTTATCTTCTTGTGCTCACTTTTGCACCACATATAATAGAATTTTTATCTTCTTCATTGAATTTTAGTAATACATAAGTATCTAGAAATCTATCCATTTATTCTGTGTTTTCCATTTTATTAGAGTACACATTCTCTTATTAGGTATTGATGATCCTCTGGATTTAAGCTGGATCTGTTGTGACTTCACTGTTTTCATTCCTAATTGCATGGATCTGAGCCTTTTCTTCCCCTTTTTTCACAAGGTTGGCTAAGGGTTTATCAATTTGATTTATTCTTTAAAAAAATGAACTCTTTGATTCATTGATTTATTGTACCAAATTCTTAGTTTCCTTTGCATTGGTTTCTTCTGTGATCTTTATAATTTCCTCCCTTGTATGAACTTTGGGTTTTTCTTGATCTCTTTTTCTTCGAGCCTGTGATTCATCACTAGATTTTTTATTTTTGCTCACTCTGTTTTACTACTATTGACATTTACTGCTATGAATTTTCCATGTAGAGCTGCTTTCATTATGTCCTACATATTCCTGTAGGTTGTACTGGTATTATCATTTATTTGTAAAAAACTGACTAATTTCCTCTGTGTCCCATTGATTATTCAGGAGAATGTTGTTCAGTTTGTATGTGTTTGTGAAGTTCTTACAGTTTCTTATGCTACTATTCTCCAGATTAATTGCACTATGTTCTGATAGTATACATAGGATAACTCTGAGTTCTTTGCATTTATTTAAACATGTTCTATGAGCTAGTATGTGGTCTATTTTGGAGAATGACTATGTGCAGATGAGAAGAATGTATATTCTGATTTTGTGGGGTGAACCACACCGTAGACATCTACTAAGTCCATTTGTTCAAAAGCTTGGTTCAGTTCTAGTATTTTATTGCTGTTCTTTCTATTCATGATAGTAGGATATTTACATCCCCTACTACAATTTATTAGTCCTTATTTGGTTTTACATGTCCCTTAATATTATAGTTGGAGGAAGTAATATTTGGTGCATATATATTTATGATTGTTGTCTCTTCCTCTTGGATTGTTCCCTTTACAAGGATGTGGTGGCCTTCTTTTCTCTCTTAATTAGCTTTGGTTTGAAATTTACTTTGAGAATAATATAGCTACCCCTGCTTTTGGGGGGATTCCTGTAAGATCAAGAACTGTTTTCCATCCTTTTACTTTCAGTCTATGACTTTCTTTTTGAACTAGATGCTTTTCTTTTATTCAGAGTATTGTTGGATTTTGCTTCTTAGTCCATTTTGCCAGTCTGTTTCTTTTGATTGATGAATTGAGGCCATTAACATTGATGGTTATAACTGAAATGTATCGACTTATCATTATTATGCTATTGTCCTGTTGTTGGCTCTTTTTTATTTCTCCCCTCTCCCTTTAATTTCTTGCCTTGGCTAACTGATTTGCTTTGTTGGGTCACATGATGTTATGACCTTCATTGTGTTCTGCTAGGATATTGTTTACAATTATTTGGAGTGCTGGTTTGATATTCTCAGTGTTTTTTGTCATAGAAGTATCATATTTCCCCATCCATTTTAAAAGAGAGTTTTGCAAGATACATCAGTCTAGGTTGGAGACTAATCTTCTTTTATGGTTTGAAATACCTCGTTCCAGGCTCTCCTTGACCTCAGGGTTTGTGTTGAAAAGTCTGCTATGATTGTGATGGACTTTCCTTTACATGTGATTTGCTTCTTTTCTCTAACTGCTTTCAGTATTTTTTTTTTTTTGATCATGGTTAGTTGGAGTCCTGTATGTCTCATTTATCTGTATGTCAAATTTTTTTGTTCTGTTTGGGAAGTTTTCTGTCACTAATTCAATGAACAGTTTTATAAGTTATTTGCACTTTCTCCTGCTACTTCATAGATTCCTTTCAGTCTCATATTATTCTTCTTTATATCATCTAGGATTTTTTGGATCAATTTCTCATGCTCCCTTACTGTTTTTAAGAGATTTCTCTTTTCATGGTCACTGACTGCAATCCTATCTTCTATATCTGAAATTCCATCTTCACATGCATTCACTCTGATTCTAATGCTTTCTATAGAGTTTTTCATCTTCTGGATGTCTGTTTGAATCTGTTTCATGTATTCCATTTCTTTCTTATGTGGGCATTCATGGTTTCCATTTCTTTCCTATGCTGGGCATTTAGGCTTCTATCGTGGTTCTGAACACATCTATTTTTTGTGTTTCTGATATAGGGTCCTTAATCATGTCTTCCATTGTGCTCACCATCTCTGTAGTTATCTGGGAAATTATTTCTGCTTTCAAATTTTCTAGAGCCTGATCTGTTTTCTTACTTCCTGTGCTTGAGTTTAGGGTGCCCTGGTGGGTGATTCTCAGACTTTTCCACCTCATTTCCCCTAGAATTTGCCATTGGTGAACTATAAGTCTGTATTTGTGCCTTGCTTAAATGTTTTCTCATTTTTATTTTTGTTGTTGGTGATGTCCTTGGTTTAATTCATTAGTTAGTACTTTGATCTTCCTGACATAGCTGCTCTTTAGCTTTTGAGTCTCTAATGATTCAGAGACACTCTCATTTTCATAATATCAGGAAGCACACCTAATTAATTCAATCACAACCCTTTAGACCAATTGATACAATCAGCTACACAATAGCATCAAGTACATCTTAGAAATTGGCAATTTGTGGTGGTTATTAACCTATCACCTTTAATTGTGTGAATTAAATCAAATGTGAGGACCAGCCCACAATATATTTATAGTGAATAAATTCTTCAATATAGCAAGTTTAGCCTTTAGGATGGGGACTTACAAGGATTTGGGAGGAGAGGAATAGATAGATAGATGAATAGGAGAGTGTTTCAAGCGAAGCCAGAGGACACAGGATGACCACACAAACTCTAGGAAACTGTTGAAGACAAGAGGGAAAGACAGAGTTCAGGAACAAAGACATGAATAGAACAACTTAATAGTAATAGGGAGGCTATAAATTGTACTCACTTTCCTTTGAAACTAATGAGAATCGAGTGAAGGGAAAAGAAAGAAAAGAAAAAGAAAGAAAAAAATCCGAATTGGGCAGGAACAGGAACAAAAAGGGAGATGAAGGAAAATGCGGGGCATCAAGAGATTGAGTGGGAAAAAGAAGAAAGAAAAAAAGGAATAATTCACAAAATTGAAAAAATACAATTTAAAAAATAAAAATTAAGTATAAGAGGAAAAGAAAGAAAAATATTGAAGGGCCTTTTCAAAGTATATCTCTATTGTCACAATAGACACTGTGGTCAGCAATGTGCAGAACTAAGTCAATTAGGCTTAGCTAGCCAATGGCAGACCCCTAAGTTTCAGGCTGAATTCTGTCTACAAGGCCCAAGTTGAGCTCCCTGACCTCCTACAGGGTTTAACTCTGCAAGGTTCTGTGGCACGTCCAGCTGCCCTTCACCTGAAAATAGTCCAAGTTCTGATGGAAGGTTGGTGATCACTTTAACTTACCAATACAAAGGTCTGGTTTTCCTTTATTGCAGTTTTTCACTTCTGTTCTCTCTTCTGGAGCTAAGTAAAATGGCCTTTATGTCTACCTGTGCCTCTGCAGTGTGGATCCAGGTACTGGCACAACCAAGAAGCCTGAGATCATGGGCTGGGGGGAGGTGCTGCAGAGGCACCCCTGCAGCTGGGCAGCCTTCACTGGTCTGCTCTGATGAAGGCCCATGGCACCAGAGGGTGAGGAAGCCACTCAGCTCCTTTTGTTGGCTTGGTGGCCTTCACTATCTGCTCCAGTGAAGGCCTGGGGCACTGGAGAGTGGAGGAGCAGCTAGCTCCTCACACATCTGGGCAGTCTTCATCAGTCTGCTCCAATCTAGTGGCTAGCAATTTAAAGTATGAATTATAGGGGCCAGGGATTTAGCTCAGTGGTTCGGTGGTGGCCTGCCTTGCAAGCACAAGAACATGAGTTCAATCCCCATTACCAAAAACAAACAAACAAATAAAAAAACAAATAAAGTATGAATTATTAGGGGAAAAGAAAGAAAGGGATGGAATTAATGTGAGAAATAGAAAAAAAATGGAAACAAAGTCTTTGTAGAAAGGGAGAAGTGGAGGGGTTAAAGGTAGGGCAGGGGAATGGGGAAAAAATAACAACCAAGATGGATTATGTAAACGTGCAAATTTCTAATGATGATTGTCATTATATTGTATACCTTAAATTTTCCCATAAAAATTATTATTTTTTAAGTCTAAAGTTTTTAAGGTCATTTTCTAAGACTATGATCTTAGAAAATAAATCTTATACTTAAAAATGTGGAATTGCACTCTTTTTATATTTACTCTCTCATGTTTCCTCTGATCTCTTTTTAACTGTTGTTAAATTTCTTCATCTTGCCTTTCTTCATATCCAATGATTTCTACTAGTGCTTTAAGTCAAGAGCATAAAAGTATCTGAGCCATACCTTTTCTTGATTTATATCTATTGTTGTTATCAATTCCAATCACTCCTAAACAGGTTTAATTTCTTCTGTCCTATTTTCTTTAATAAATACTGCTAAAATAATATTAAAATTACATTACATGAGAATTCAGTGATAATAATACCACATAGCACTTTCCCATTTTGTTATCCTAAAATGAATTGCTGCATCTTTCAATTTATATGTAAGGGCTTCCTGTACTAATCTATAGGTCAGTATATAACCTGACTCTAAAACTATAAAATTTGTTGTATCATATCATAAAATATTTAGTTCTTCTGCATTGAAGTATCTTGAAAGTAATAAAATGATGCTTAGGTTTTAATGACCTTCTTGGTCATTTAATGACCTCGAATTATAGTCTACACTGGGTTCTAAGTCCAAAGATTTTTGGTACATGTCTTTTTTGTTTTGTTTTTTTTTTCTTAACTTGTCCTATGAATTGCTGCCTTGGACTTAGTCAATAAAGATACTGCTACTGAAACCAAACTCAATGGCTGGAATTCTTCTACTAAATTCTAATTTTCTGTGACTAAGTTACCAGCAACAGTTTCCCTCGCTGTTAAAAGTCCTTATTACTGGAATAGTACATTTTTTGGCTAGACTAATGTTCCAAATACTATGGTAAAACACGAAGACCTTTGATCATGTATTGATTTATCAATTGGCAAGCTCTTATTACACCTTATTTATTTTAGTGCACATTCCTGTTTTTCAAAGCCAGAGAATCCTTTGCTTCAGTTTAGGTTCTCTGACTTTAGGATTTATCTTAATTCCAAGATTTAAATTTTTTCTATCCTCTGACTGTTCAAACTTTCCTAGTGGCCACCATTGAAAATCTGACCCATAATATACAACCTGTGTACTGAGACAGTTAGAGGTTAGCCTATCTGTGCATTGAGAAATGTGTTTTTCTTCCAGTTGTTGGAGTCAAGCATACTTTGCATACTGAAGTTTAGTTACAGGCTGTTTAAGGCTGACCAAATTTATGGGTGCTGTATTTATTATGTAGGGCTTATTTTTTATATTGGCTTCATAGCATGAATAAATAAATTAACTGTGAGTAACAGAGATTGATTTGATTTTTTAATATGCTAAATCCACATAAAAATGGTAGCTGACAATAGTTCAACAATTCAAGTGAAGCAGGGCTAAAATGCAGAAGAGCTTCTGGATTTATGTTGTTGTATCACAATAACAACACTGGCTTTAGTCATTACAGAAATAGAAAAGAAAAGGTAGGTTGCAGAAATGTTTGCCAAATAGCATTTTTTTCTTTTTTCTTTAATGAGAGAATTGTGGGAAAAGCAAGATGTTTAACATTAAAAATAAACATATAAACAAATCAATGATGAAATGAAACAAATATAAAATAGCTATTTATTTTCAAGACTCTCTTCAGTAATAGCTCTGTGTTTCCTAGACTCTTTTCAAGTTGATTTTTGAGAGAACACATTTCAATCCATGAGATATTTGTAAGATCACTGAATAGGGTTCTTAGAAAATTTTTAGAATATTGATTCACTTAATGTGTCTTTTCATTGTTTTCTGTACATCTCTTTCTACCAGAAACACTGATAAAATATATAAATGATGAATAGAACAATACTCAGATGCTATATCCTTGTGCAACTTTGCTAGTTGCTGACACGCAGAATCCATTTTGATTGTACAGGTATATATTTTGATTCTTCCATATCCTTACCACCCTGTCAGTGTTGATGACTGAATATTATTTCTAGTTTCTGCTGTGTTTCTTGAATGTTTAGCAAAGGATTTCCACAAGAATTTTAGTCATGTTGTTTTACGCTAGAGCCATTACCGCAGTTCTGCATCATGTACTTCCCAGATATTCTATTTAACTGAAAGATGAAATCTCCTTGTTGATGTCTATTCTGTTGACATTCACATAGCAGAATACAGATTTTCACTAATACAGGTAGCTACTTGGACATTGATGTAGAGCTTTCTTACAGAACTTCTTGGATATACTGTACACAATTTTATTAAGATAAATACTGTTTAACTGAAAAGCTTACATTCAAAATACTCTTGATCTTAGAGGGTGACCTTGAATCTTAAGCCTAGAGAGCTAGTTCTTGAAACAATCTAAATGTTCAACCCTGCTCTTCTCTTGATGTCAGTATTTTTCCTGCTGTAGGGCTCCTCCCAGTGAATCACCAACAACTCCTGGTTCAGATACTGAAGGTAAATCGTGTCTTCCTCACTAATATGCTGACCTTATGTGATTTTCAGATTTGATGCAAAACACATTCATAGTAAGGAAAGCATGGTTTTGCCATTCATGAAGCATACTCTTTCAAATATTTTGTTTTTCCCATGGTTTTGTCACAGTTATTCTGTTTCAGAGCTCTGGTATAGACCATCAATTTTTATAATTTATTTTATTTTTTAAAATGAGACAATAGAAACTATCAAGGTTTGGTAATCTCTTGATTACAACTAGCATATGCTTAGATTAAGGCATTGTACACAATACAAAGATTGCTAATGATGAGCTTCAAACTATTATATGTACACATCTACTAGTAACTTTCAGATCATTTATGATATTTCTAGAGTCTTGATTTCCTGTTATTCTAAAATAAATGGACAAAATAAGGCATATTATTTTTTTCAAGACTGAAACATATATTAGTTATATATGCAGTTTGTAACATATTAGAATGATAATCCTTTGTACATAATAAACTTTATATATTTGTAAACTAATTAATATTAGTGTATGCTAACAAGCCCATTTCACAAGATGTTTTAGCCATCTAACTAAATCATTTCTATAGCCATCTAATGCCACAGTTTTAACTACTATGGAGTGTGTGAGTTAAAGTATACTGTTCAAAGTTAAAAAAAATTCCCATTACCATCCACCATTGTTTGCTAGACCAAAATCTGGAGCTATTATACACTCCTTCTCCTCACTCACTTCCAGTATCAGCAAACTGTCACTAAATCCAATGATATTTTCTTGAATATTGCTACTTATAACTTCTCACTATGTTCCTACTACTTTCATTATCCTTATTATATGCATTTCTGAATATATCCTCTAAATATTGTTTTTCTGTCTTCAGTTTTTCCTTCTAGGTTGTTCTCTATGCAACTTGACATGATATTTTATTTAAATACAAATCACCCACTTTCTCCTTTATTTCAATTATTTGGGACATTTTTATTACCAAATGTAGCTTCTGCACACTTTCCATTATCTAAACAAATATTCTTTTATTCAACTCTCCATTTGCATCTCTAATATTTTCACCATTAAAATTTAACCTAGAGTCAAATCTAAATGTGAAACATTCCATAGCCAACATTACATTGCTGCATTTTCTTCTTTTTTAAATTTCCTCGCCTGCTCTAGTTTCTTCTCGTTCTAGCTGTGCACACTTTGTGTCTTCAGCAACCCTGAAAACCATTTCAAGCACTGTTGTTTTCAGAAAACTTCTTTCCTCTACATAGTAGTCAAATGTTTTCTTCTGTGTTGTAAATTACCTATCTTAGGAAATGTATGTGTCCCTGCTTTTGATGCTCAGTTTATTATATCTGTCTATCAATCAATCTCTCTATATCTATATCTATCTATAGTTACTAACTTGCACTTTGTATTTTAAACTGGTCTCCTACTTCTTGTGCTTTGTACCACTCTTACCAAAGCAACATTTTATAATCAGTTTCCTCATTATATCACTTAAAGTTCCTGACACACATCTGATACTCTCTCAACAGTAATGCAGCAATGATATATAATGACATCATATAGAATTTTAAAAACTGAAGTGTAGGACTGCTGACAAGTCATCTTATATTAGTAAATACTATAAATGGAATTACTCATGAAAATATGAAAACTAAGCCTATGTCAGCAGAGCCAAAACTTTTCTCTATGAAAAGATATTGTCTATGACAAACTTCTTTCCTTTTGGTGATGAATAGAGCCACAAATTAAAAGAGGATCAATAATGATTTAAATACATTTCTAGATAATGTAGTAGCATTTTAGGTTTTTTCATTTATTCATCAAAGATGTATAGTTAAGTAAAATAATGAAGGTGTAGACATAGAAGCATTGTATTCCATTATATGCATAAAGAAAATAAATCATATTCCTGAGTGTAAAACACTGACATTAACTTGTATGTGTAAAGAATATTTCTGTACTTTTGTTACTGTGATAAGAACACTGTACGACTGGCCCTAGACCAAATAGGGCAGGGGAATTTATTTTTTACACTATATTATTTCTTGATTCATGCATTTATTTTATATGAAGAGAAAAAATTAAAATTTTACTATATAAATGTTCATGAAATGACCAGCCAAAATATGATGCAAAAGGAAACATAGAAAACATAAAGTAAATAGATAAGTCTTTAGATTTTTATTTGGCAGAATCAAATCTATTATAATGATTACCAAAAACTCATTTTTAGTTTTAATAGAAATTCTGGCCCCCTAAATGGACAAAATAGATCTACTTTTCTGACTTTTTCTTCTCCAAATTAATTCCACTGTTTTGATAAATTATTATATCATTGTGTACACATAGTTTAAGCTTTGAGCTTTAAAAAACATGGAGCAAAGCTTTTGATTCTTTTAATCTCTACAGACAGCTTCCATGGATAAGTCACACAAAACCAAATGAGTTTTTTTCTCCAATGTATTCATTACCCTAACTGCTACTTTATTAAAATCTTTTGTCCATTTCGTGAAAATCAAACCAAAAGAATATAGTGGGAAATGTCAAAAAGAAGTAAAATTACACTGACTAAAAATTAAAACAAACAAACAAAACTTTGTGTTAACTCTTCTATCAGTGGCAGATTGTTCCCAGCAGACATATTTCAGCATGAACTCAAAAGTTAACTTTTAGATGATTTATACAGTAGAGGTAGGTCATAGCCATCCAAAGTATATCCATTGAGAAATATTGACAAAGCAACCATTTCCTACCTTTTCATCACCTCCTAGAGCTTAAATGGGAAGCTATTCTTCTCAGGAGTACACTATCAGACTGAACTGCTGGTCCTTTCAATGGAGTTATTGCTTTGCTGGTGTGAACTCATTCCCACAATGGTTTGCTATCAGCTATGAATCTCCATTAACTTCAGGGAAGCTGTGTAGTTCTTGAAGCACTAGTCACTGCACCTGAATGGATTGCTACTGGCAACAAATCTTTAGCAAGATGAGAAAAAAAAAAAGAAAGAAAGAAAGAAAGAAAGAAAACTCCCATAGAATAATCACAGGTAACTCTAAGTATGACGCTGAAATCAGAATAAGACGCTGAGTAATTGGTCCCTACCCCTCTGTTCTCACAAGGGATAAAGTCACTGTCCCTTTTGAGGCACACCTTTCTATAAACTTCACCCTTGTCTGCGGACATAGGCTGCCTTCATACATCCAGCTACAAATAGGTTCCTTATCATGTCTCAGAAAAGATGCACACTAAAACACAGAATAGTTTCTCTTAGAAGAGACTGAATTCTAACAATAGTGACAAATTACATAAAACAAGGACAGGTGTCCTCTTCAGTGTGATATCTCTGGTCAGAGAGTACATATATAGGGATATCTCTAAAGTTACTTACTCAAACATGTGGGAAACAATTGCCAGAACATCACAGGCTATGTTATGAAATAGTACAAAGTAACTGTGTTTATGAAATGTTTTGTTAAAATGAATAATTTTAGAATAAAAAATACGGCCGTCCTTTTTTTGAAATGGGAGTTGTAAACAGACTATGTATTATGACTATGAGAAACTACTCAGTATAAAAGATTTTCATAATTATTATCTGTTTGGATCTTTGTTGCAACTTCAATGACAACTCAGACTTTCCAGATGGGACTTTGAGACAGAGTTTTATGAGAGTTGCCTTGAAATCAACATATTGGAGAAGAGAAGGCACCAAGAATGACGAGAAATGTTTACAACTGGCCAAACTTCCTTCCCTTGTTGACCAACTCACAGGTAATTCTAAAACTAAAATGGCTCACCGCAACTGATTCCCATTGGCTCAAAAAGGCTGAGGTGTTATATGCTTGTTTCTTTCAGTTATTGAACGGTGGGCAGTTCCTGAAAGCGTGTGGCCTTGGGTGAGGCAGCTTTCTAAAAGCTAAGGAAATTTTCAAGGGGCTGACAACTCACTGCAGACTGCACATGGCATTAACAGTAACCAGGCCAACAAGTCCTTCTTTGATGGGAAATCGAAGTATTATGTCTCTGGGTCCATCACAACTTGTATTTTAAAACAGAACATGTGTAAATACCGAATAGTTTCCCTGGTGTGAATAATCTGCAACAATGCATAAGTTTCTAATAAGATTACTGACATTTAGAAATGGGAAGAAAGGAGCTAAAGGTGTAGGGAAGCTGGGATGGGTAGGGGAAGAGTAAAAAGGGAAAAGAAAAAAATGTGAGAGAATGAAAAGATGAAAATAAAGTGTTTGTAGATGGGGAGGGGAGGAGGGGGTGAAGGGAGGGCAGAGGTAAGGGGAAAAAATGAGAATCAAGACTTGTCATGTAGAGGTACAAGATCCCAACAATGAATGTAACTGTACTGGATCCCTAAAATGTACCAATAAACTCAATTAAAGCTGAAGAAAAAAAAATACCTGAGCATGAGAGAAGTTAGGAAATGCTAATATGTTGAAAGGCTCATACCAATTGGTGATTCTAGAAATCACAGAGGATTTATAAACTTTAATTAAACAGCTCTTCCTTGTACTACAAGTTGCCCTTCAATTATAAAGACAAAAATATCTTGACTCTTTACTAGTGACATTCTCTTTAAAATCTACCTCTTCCTTTTAGCCCAACATTTCTTAGAATGTTCATGATATTGACTTCTTTTCCTTTGTCTCAAAATGATTACCTGTGCTCCTTTTCGAAAAATCCACTTTGGTTTATCTTATTCTTTTCTCGTCATACCTGAATATTTGCTCATCAATAAGTCTTCTCACTGTACTGTCAATTTCTCCCTTTTGCCTTATTTTCCCAGCACATTTAAGATGCACCTATGGTTTTTGGTTTTTAAAAAACAACTTCCCATGGTGACATTTTTCATTCTTTACTTATACCTCCCCAGCTTTGCTTCAATCTAGTCGATGTCAATTTCTATCCACATTCCTTGTAATTTAGCCTCATTTTTACTAGCTACATTGTAATTATTCCTAAAAGTGCACTGCCGACATAGAAATTTGCTAATGCAATATTCCTCGTATCACCATATTGATTGCATTTAATCCATACTTCCTCTTAAAATATCAAACTTTCTTTTCATACCTTTCATATCTCTTCATCTTTGGTTGTGATCTCCATTTCCAATTATCTGATCTCTTCATTTATCTGATTCAGAATATTTAAATTCTCCACTATTTTGTTCAAGCCCTCTCTTTCAGTTTTCCCAACACCCAATGATGAGTTCATTTTCATTTACATCTGAAGCTATGACTCAATTTTGAGTTCCTAAGAGGAATTTCTCTATCTTATAATACAAATATAGCTCCTTTACAAACAATTCATAGTCTTATAATCTTACTACCCATTGACTCATCAATACATTTTAATTATTCAATGTCTTTTCTGTCATGTGACATTTCCCAACATTTTATTTTCTACTATCAAAAACCATAAGAATTCTTTAAGTGTGCAAAATTCCAAATCATTCTTTTTTCATATTTTAATCTTGTATATAAGGATTTTATAAGGTCCTTTAAAACTCATTCATCATATACTTGCCAGAATATGAAGAGCATCAAAAATGTTTGGTCAGTTTTTTTTTTAGATAAGACAGCACGGGTTCATTGACCAAGTTCCCTGAATGAAAATGAATTTATAAAATTTGACAAATATTTTTAGCATCCTTAATATGTACCAGGGACTGAACCAGAAATACAATACACAGACTAATAAGAAACACCTGTCCTGAAACTGAGAAATGAGTAGTGTAGAAGTAAATTGTCAACATTTATATTTACATGTACCCCCAAAGCCTTGTGTGCTCATAGATAGGTATTTTGGGAGTGACTGGATAATGGGTGTGTGATACTGGACCAGGGGTGTATGATGCTGGATTAGTCCACTGACTGATTTAGTATAGTTCTGGGTGTGGGTGATGGACTTGAAGGACAGAGGAGATCCACCCTGAATGCAGGTAGCCCCAACCAATAGGTTAATAGCCTGGATGGAATAACAAAGGAAAGAAGACTTTCGGCTTTCCGCCTGACACACGGAGAGCTCGTCCTCTTCCGCCACGCCCCTCTAATATGCTGTCCCGTCTTGGAGACAGCCAACTGCGGACTGAAAACTCTCCAAAATATGAGCTAAAGTAAACCTTTCTTCCTTAACTTGTGAGTATCAGTTACTGTATTCCAGTAATGAGAAAGTAATTAAGAAATAAATAATGCATTAAACTAGAGTTCTATTGTATATAGAGAGTTAAAAATACATGAGAATATCATGTATCAGATTGTATGGTCAGTAGAGCTTCTATTCACTTAATGGTAAGTAGTTTGTCACGTTGTCTTCCAATTTCCCACTGTATAATTTTGATTTCATACCATCACTTTTATTCAAAGTATCTCTCTGCAAATATTTAAAGGTATTTTAAAACATTTAAATACACCTACACAACTTCTAAGATATAGATTTTATGAGAAAATAATTAGATGTTATTTCAAAGTGTATTGCAAAATATAAAAATAATATTTGACTATAAACACATATAAATAATGAACCATGATAGCAGTCTTTTTTGCATACTATTAAATATTTCAAAGCAATAGAAAATGGTATATTTAATGAATAAAATGATTGAAAAACCATTAAAAATACAAGAACTAATCAAAATTTCAAAGATTAGAGGAATTTGAGGAGCATTAAAACCATCAAATGTAATAATTATACATAAATATAGTGATATAGAAATATATATTTTAGAGCCAAAATTGTTATTGACAATATATATTATACTGTCATTATTAAAGTTGATATTCTCCAATAACCAAATGCAAATGTATATGTCTTATATTCAAAGACATTCACTCAAGGAAGGGACAGAGTTACAGAGTAGCAGAATTCATTGCACATGACACTCAGATAATCATTAAGGCATTGCAGAGCCCTTCACTAGGGAAGTGTAAAAGAAAACACAAGGTATGTATATGAACTATGTGTATGTTCCAGTAGTGTGGTAGACCAAGTGTGCAAGAATCAAGGGTATACAGCATGGAAACAATAATGAATGAAACATGAACCCTGCTCACCGTAAATTTACACTCCATTTTGGGATACATGACTAATACATGACTAAATACAAAAATGGTATACGATTTTAGTCAATGTTTTTAACTGCTCATTACTGTGCTTCCTAATATATTCGTCAAATCCCTGGTATGGACAAAGAAGAATCCCCAAAGAATGGTGAATGTGCATATATCTCTGACTAGAGTAGAGAAGGACAGGATAGAGGGGAAAGAGAGAGGAAAGGATGAAGACAAAAAAGGGAATACAAAGATCAAAGGATATTCTTTTGAGCAACATTGTTGAAAAGTGTCAGGAGATGGAGAGAAATAAACAAAATGAGCGCTAGATTTTATTTCCCACTCAGGTTCCTTATGTTAGTGTTTCTAAACTCTCTTCTCTACCAATAATCAGTAATGAGAAATGAATCTGGCAAATAAGAAAGACCTGTTCACTGGTTCTTAGTGTTAGGAAAGAAATGGGACTAAGCACCAAAAAGAGGCAGGATGAGAAGATGAAACTTCCTTTTGATTAGTTAAATCTGAAATGGGAAAATGTTCCTCCAGGAATAGATGAATGATGAATGTTAAAGAATGAAGGCCAAAAAAATAATAATCCTTTATATAATATAATTCAATATGCTAGGACCAAGGAGTACCCTAGGCTTTTGCCAATCAGAATGCTACTCAAACAGATCCACCAATGAAGTCTTGACTCTGTCTCCATTCCTCAAGTGATGTTTCCTCTGACAATTCTGGACAAAGTTGATTTTGCTCCTGAATGAGCTGTAATTAATAGCAAGGCTTTACATATCAAGGACATTAATTCACACACAAGTTCTTTAAAGAAAACAATATTAACTCTTGGTTGTGCTTTCCTAGTCTTTACTAGAGTGGTAGATATTATTTCACTAAACCCATTACTGAGGCTAATTAAGTGAATGTTTTATTTTTCTTAGTGTTGTTGTTTTTTGAGACAGGCTCTCACGGTGTTCTTCAGACTGACTTTGAACTTATGGCAAGCCTTCCACCTCATTCTCCTCCATGCTGGGATTATGAGGCTGTGCCACCACACCCAGCAAATTGGTGTTAAATTAAATATAAAATTGGCAATTATAAATAATGATGTAAAGATTTCTGTTCATTATGATAAAAAGACTTTTGTTCATTTTAGGAAACAAACTTCAATGAGTTGACTCACAGATATATGTATGAAACAATCAGAATCATTGGGTCTGCCATTATGAATTTGGGAATAAAACCCTACATATCTTGAACAATAGCGTCTTTGGGACTAATAGTCTTCAGATAAGGTTCTGGAGAAGCTTGTGTGATAAGAAACAATGAGACAAGAATTGTGGAAAACACAATCTGCTAGAGTCTGCCCTTGAATCACAACAAATCTCAACAGTCTCACATAAAAATTATTCAACTTTTCCAAGACACCTCACTCCCCAGATTCATCCACTGGGCATCAGTGTCAAGATCTAGTTCTAGAATTCTGTCATTCAATAAGTTTCAGTTTCATATGTGGCTTCTAAGATTTATTGTATGAGGTATAGCACATTGAATTACATTGCTTTTTCTTGCCTGGAGACCAGTGAAATAAGCAGCACTCAACATAGAATGTACTTGATATACAATGATGAAACAGTTCTAGGATAATGAGTGCATACAGTTTTATTCAAATAGGGAATAATGGAAGATAATAAAATTATTACTGGTCCATACAAATACTGAAATCACAGAAAACTTACAACAGCTGGCAGAAATTTTGTCAGTTGCAAACTAAACAGTCTAACACAGTATAATTCATGCTAGCAGAAGATAATAGAACACTAGTTTCAAGATGAGCTGGGGGTCGTGGCACATGCTTGTAATCCCAGCACTCGGGAGGCTGAGACAGGAGGATTGCTGTGACCAACCTGAGCTACATAGTGAGTTCCAGGTCAGTGTCAACTACATAGTGAGACCCTGTCTCAAACCCCCACCCCCCAAAAAGTTGAAGGATTGTTCACTGGATATAGCAACTGAAAGAAAGCCATTTTCATCTCAGTTGTCAAGAGTAATACAAGGACAGTTAGGTACCACAGCAGGTAGTTGACTGAAGTATAGGAGAGGACCCATGACTTTAGGAAGTCAAAGTTTTTTTTTAAGCAGATGTCCCTCCCATTTTCTCTGAGTAAAATATTACCTGCATCATCTAAGTAAGGCTGTTATAAAATCTGCCTTTTGATCCAGATGCAGATACTTTATCCATGAAAACTGTTCACTACACAAACATCTTGGACAAGATAACTGAAAGTGAAGTTACTTCCTCTGCATCTGAGATATCTACAATTGTGAGAGGTCCATGGACACTTATCTCCTAAAGAATATCTTAAGAATTTCAGGACTGAAACACATTACAGCATATAGTCACACTCATAGATATCTTGTAGCCCTGGAAATTTGTTGGAAGAAGTATATTAAAAGCAGCCCAAGAGAGGACATTAAACATAAAAACCTCTTTGTTCAAAGATGGAGAGATATACAAAGGGGAATGCATGAGGGTTACTAGTAGAGTTTCTTTATTTTGGTTATAATAGTGGTTTATAGGCTGATTCAGATTATCACCCTATAAGGTCAACTTCAGTGTGATTTTAGGAAACTTGGCAATGATAATATGCTAATTTTCTCAATTTCAGCTCTTGAAGCAAGGATTCATCTCAGGGATACAGAGATGGTTGTAAATAAATTAATGTAATAAACCATGTTAACACAGACAAAGACACCACATATGATCACCTCAATAAATGCATAAAAGGAGTTTGACAAATCAGGCAACTTTTTATGAAAAAAACTGCATAAAATTGGAATAGATGATCCTTATCACATTCTGATAAAAGCCATCTATAAAAAACCAACAGGAACATCATATTAAACACAGTAAAATTTTAAAAAAAGAGTAAAGTTTAAAACTCACTATAAAATAAGGAACAAGACATAGATGTACATTATTACCACTCTCATTCAATATAGTTCTGGAAACATTAGCCAGAGTAATTAGAAAAGAGAAAGACATAAAATGAATAAGGATAGGAAAGAAAGAAGTTAAATTATCATTGTTTGCATATGACATCATAGTCTACATAGAAGTCCCCAAAAACTCCACCAAAAGACTTCTGGACTTAATAACCAAACTCAATAACATAGCTGGGTACAAAGTCAACACTCAAAAATCAATAGCTTTCTTGTAAATGGATAAAAAAACTCACAAGAGAGAAATTAGGGAAATTATACATACATATATATATATATATGAGAGAGGAAGGAAGGAAGGAAGGAAGGAAGGAAGGAAGGCAGGCTGAGAAATCAATCTGATGAAGGAAGTTAAAGATATTTACATTGAAAACTATCATACTCTTAAAAAGTACTGTAGGACATCAGAAAATAGAAAGATACCCCTTGTTCTTAGGTAGAAAGAAACAATATAGTGAAAATGGCCATACTTCCAAAATTGTTATACAGATTTAATGCAATCCCAATCAGAATTCCAACAGCATATCTCACAGAATTAGAAAAAACAATATTAAAATTCATTTGGAATGAGAAGAGACCTATAATAGAAAAGGAAATTCTGAGCAACAAAGGCAGGCATGGGGCATTATAATCCCTGAAATTATACTACAAAGCTACTGTGATAAAAACAACATGATACTGGTGAAAACACAGAACTCAGGATCAATGGAACAGACCAGAATATGCAGAAACAACTCAAGATATACTTAGCCACCTTATCTTTGATAAAGGAGCCAACCACATTTACTGGAAAAAAGATAGCCTCTTTGATAAAGGGAGATATAAAATCTGGGTTTCCACTTGCTAAAGATTAAAACTAGACTGATATCTTTCGACATGAACTGAACTAAAATTGAAATGGATCGAAGATCTAAATATTAAAACAGAAACACTAAATCAGCTGAGAGAATAGGTGGAACCCTTGAAGACAAGTGAAACAAGAGAAACTACCAACAGAGTGTAGAGATAATTCACAATGTGGGGAAAAATTGCCAGCTCTTCCTCAGACAAAAGATCAATCTAGTATATATAAAGAATTAAATAAAAATCAGACCCCCCAAATTTAAAGATCCAATTCAGAAATGGATATTTGAAATGAAAAGACACTTCTCTGATGAAGTAAAAATTGCAAATAAATAAATTTTAAAATGTTCTACATCACTGGTCTTTTGGGAGATGGAAATTAAAACAATGCTGAGATTCCTTCTCACTCCTGAAAAGAATGGCTGCTGTCAAGAAATCAATCAATAACAAATTCAGGCTGGGCTGTGAGGAAAAGAAACCCTTCTTTACTTTTGGTGGGAGCATGAACTAGTGGAACCACTATGGAAATCAGTGTGGAGATTGCTCAAAAACTAAAACTAGAGGTTTCATTTGACCCAGCTATCTTGGTATCTTTCCCAAAGAATTAAACACAGCATATCACAGCGATATATGCACACCCATGTTTATAGTGGCACTTTAATCTTGGAAGCAACCCCAATGCCCATCAACCGATGAATGTTTAAGGATTTTGAATACTACTCTCTCAAAAAGAAGGATAATCTTGAGTTATTTCTAGCTAAATGGATGAACCTAGAGACTATACTCTTAAGTAAAATAAATCAGACACATGCTTTCAAATATCGTATTATTTCTCTGTTGTAAAAAAAAATCAATGCTTTCAAATATCGTATTATTTCTCTGTTGTAAAAAAAAATCAAAAGTGATAATAAGGAACAAAATTTAAATAGATATTGGAAAATGGGAAGAAAAATGTCCAAATTAGAAGAGGAACAAGAAAAAGGATAGAGATAAAGGAAAAGTGGGACCAAAAAAAAAAAAGAGAGAGAATAAAAGAAAAAAATGGTAACAAAGCTTTTGTAAATGAGGGTAATGGGGTTGAAAGGAGAGGGGAATGGGAAAAAAGCAGCAAAATATATCATGTGCATGTACAAATTCCCTATGATTAGTGTTATCATTATTTCTATCTCAAATGTACCAATAAATGTCATGCAACAAAATCATGCAAAATAATGGCTGCAGTGTCAGGAAAGGTTGTGCTTATATGTAGGAATTAAAGAAATAATAGACTAGCAGAGTATAGCCAAGAGTCATCACAGTTGCTATAAGCACCATATTGAGTGAAAACAGAAAAATCACGATTGCACCTTATACTTGCCCTCTATAAAGCCCTCACATTTCCTTTCTACAAAAACCCACCTTCCCACCCTGTAGAAAATCTCTCATTCCTCTTCTCAGTAGGCCAGACACCCACCTACTTCTGTCTAGAATGGTGATGACTTCCATTCTCTTCTGCTTTCAACCCTTATGAAATACCTGTCTTTGGTACAATCTAAGCTAGAGTTGATTGGGAAATGAAGTCTGAAAAATGGGTACCACAATATAGAGAAGACTGAAAGCATGAAGTGAAATAATGATAAGATGTCACCAGGATATATAAAAGTTCTGTAGCATGGCTTTCGTCCTAAACATTGTAAGCATTGTATTCTTGTGAGCATTTGTATTCTTTGTTATTTTTGTCTTCGGGAATGGTTTTGTCACATAAATAAAATTTGGTCCTATGCATAAGAAGTTGATTTGTTTGATTTCTTCAAGACCTTCATCTTGATTTCATTACTTTCTCATTTAGGCATGAGGCATGAGCAAAGACAGGTATTTGCAAAGGGTTATTGGAATCAATTTATTTCCTATTTGTGAAGACAATGGTTCAGGATTGAATAAATTTTACCCGTAAAGTGTTATAGCTAAGAAATTTACATGGTATGACTTTATCTTTGAAAGTGCAGTCATGTCTGCAGAATTAGACAAATACAGCATTCTTTAAAATGTAATCTCTAGTGGAAGGCATGATAGTAATGTGTGTTTTAAAGCAAGAGTTAAAGATTACACTACAGTAGTTTGTTGGCTTAGGTTCTAACGCCAATAACACCACCATCACATTGGAACATATTGGTAATGCAAATTCCCAATCCCCTTGCAAATCACTGTCTTTAAAAAATTATAGTCTGTACAAATAACATATTAAAAGAATCTACTTACTGATATCTTACATCAATCAAACCAGCTGTGTGTAGATAAGAGTGAATTAAACAAGTTTGTCTACTGATGTTTAAAGCTCATCGTGATCTTAGTTGCACAAATCATGAATTGATATTTATTTTTATTAAGAGAGATTTTTAGGACTTTGACAGCAACTCATGCTGTACTTCACTTTAGACTCCAATTTGCAATGAGGTTCTCAATTTCATCTTTGCTTCATTGACTGAGTGCTGGTTATGTATATGTAGACAGGTGAATATGAGAATTAAACTGCAAAACATTTATTTTCACAGAATACTCAGTTGCTCTCATTGTTGATGTGGCTTTGTTTATCCAAACTGCCAGTTTCTTTTCTACATTAGAATCATTATCTGACCTGTTTAATTCCTCAGAGAACATAGTACTTAGTGGCTTAATATCAGTCTTAGTTTCAGAATGGTATGTGTCAAAAAAATTCCCTTAAAAGCACATCTAACAACATCTTCCAACCTTTAAAATCTATGATGATAGCATTATGAACAATTTCTTAGGATTTACTATCCTCATATCATGTTAATTGATATGGTTTAGTTTATTGCCCTAAACTACATTGCTTTTAGATATTGTAAAATTTCTAAATCTAACATCAAGATTCAGTAAAATAGTACACATAATAAGATTACAAATCACAGGTTGTTTAAATCTCAAATTCAATAACTATATGAGAATTTTATATTACAGTCTTAATTTCTTCAGTTACACTAATCTCACAAGATTGTGATGCCTAGACTATTAAACTGGCTTGACAGTGACATTTCCTGAAACTACCCTATCATTCCAATTTGTACAAAAGCAAAGTTCAAGGTCTATTTTACCTGTGCATTTAGTAGGCAAAATGTGTGTGGGCACATAATGCTCTGAAGAAGGAATATTAAAACAGTGTCTAGCCCTGAATTTGTCAGTAATTGTATTTCCTGTGCAAAATGTTTATCTTCAGCTTTATTCTGTCCTTATATTTGTTTTGAAAAACAAAACTTCTCGTTAACAATAGCTGAGAAGTTCCTACAATAGTATAGCATTTTACAGTACTTATAATAATTTCACAATGCTCACTTCATATAGCCTCATTTACTTTTAAAATCAGCTTTTATAGGATAGTCTTCTATGTGATTCTGTTTTATTGGGAAAAAATATATATATATTCTATCTTATAGTAAAACAGATATTCAGTCAAGAACACTGTAAGCAAAACTTATAATCCTACACGGCAATTAGTTTATAGTCATCCCTTTATAATGATAACCTAGGCTGACAATGACTCACTTTCAAATACATATCAACTCTCTACTTGAAGCACATATAATGGGCTTTTATAAAGAGCTGTACATTTTAAATAACTGACTTGCATTTACCACAATAATAGAGTTTGGGATATTTGTCATATTTTACCAGATTTGTATTGGAAATAGCTGCAGAAGTTCCTGAGGCACTCTTGTACCTCGAGGACCAGAGAAGAGAGTAAGCTATCATTTAGGCACTCTACAATTAGTGCTTGTCATCCTGGATTAGACAAGAGAGAAACAATGTCAGTCAACCCAGGACTTTCTTCTTTAGATGACCTTTTCCTTTATGACAAGGGCTTTGATGGTTCCTGGCATTTAAAAAAGAGTTTTAAAGAAATTTAAAAAGGTCAAAAGTTTTCTAAACTCACACTACGTAAAATGTTTAGCTCTTGCAAAGTGACAGCTCAAAGAATTCTAGTAAATTTAAATGAATGAATGCAATGTAAAGATGGTAGCAGTTTAAAAGAAAAAGGAATGCAAAGAGATATTGTTCCCATAGTAGCGACCTTTTAAAATTCTCTGTAGAAAATTTTTGAGGCTGGTAACATGCCAGCTGAAATAAACTGTACTATTTAAAGTATTATGGAAGGAGAACTTTCACTGTTATGAAAATCTAGCATTAAACAGCAATTATAGGAAGCAGGGAATAATTTTAGTGCAATTCATTAAACCAAAGTTTTGTCTATTTGTGCATCTATTACTCAATATTTACCAATCTGAAGCTTAACGTGAGGAGACATCTTCTCCTGTGTTGGGAACGGCGATTCCTTTCCATAAAACTGACCTAATTCTTATCTTTGGTGCAAACACATTAAAAAGCCATAGTTTGACCTAACAACTAGTCTATAAAACAAATGAGTTTGATTTGCATTCTCTTCTTTTTTTATTTATTTTTATTTATTTTAAATTTTTTGGTACCAGGGATTGTACTAGGGACCTTGTACTTTCAAGGCAGACAGCAGAACCACCAAGCTAAAACCCCAGCCCCTACATTCTCTTCTTATATGAGTAGTTAATTTATTCACCAAAATCAGATGAATTTTATGAGACACTGCATTAATTTGCCCAATTATTTGTTCTTTGCATTATCACAAATTTATATGTAGCTGATAGCTTTGAATTTTGAATTGTTCATGTGAATTTGACAAAGTATCAAGATGTGAGGAGTTAAAAGCCTACTAGTGTACAATAATATAAATGTTGTATTAATATATATTAACATATTTACATGCAACTCTTTCGTACATTGGAGGAAATTTATTAATTTAGATTGAAATGTCACTGGAGATTTCCTGAGAGAAAGTTTAAGGTTACTGTGATAAATAAACTGTATATCTCCCAGTGAACAAAATAAAACAAATATTTGGTGCACATATTAGAGTATTTGTAAAGATGAAGGATCAAGAGACAGCAAGTTGTGTTTGGATATGGGAAAAGTTTGAATGGCAGAAATATTAATTACAACTGGAGAATGCTGACAGATTAAGCCAGGCAAGTACCCTCTGGCATCAGATACACTCTAACAATTAATCATCATATTCTCACCAGCTCTTTAGAACTACACATCATTTTCTCACCAACTCAGGAACTATTCTTGACATGGACATAAGGAAAAAATGTTAACAAATTTCAGTTTTTCTTTCAGCAGTTATCTTTCCAAATTATGGATATTTTCCATATTCTTGTAATTACTAATATTCATAATAGGGCTGGGTACATAACTGAGTATTAGGGTGTTTGCATGCATGAGGCTGTGGTTATAATCCAAGTACTTAGGAGACATTTTTAAATTGAATACTCCTATCTTCATCTAGTAAATCATTTATCATTTTCTTATATGTTAAGGAAAAATCAGTACATTTTATTCCTCTCCCATTACCCAGTTGAATAGGATTTATTTTATTGCAGGTAAGTATTATTTTAAAATTTTTAAAGAATGGGATCATGCCTCTAGTATATTTCAGGGAATAAATGGAAAAATGTGATATTCTGCTCCTAAAGTTAAATTATTATGGAATATTACCAAAGTATGTGTCAAATGTTTGTGTCTGTCATTATGTTTGAATGCATAGTACCCAGAAATGTGACTTATAGATAGAAGGCATTCATAAAATGGATATTCAAAGGACCAAGTGCTAAGTGAGAAGATAGATATTCCAAAGAAAAAGATAGGAATAGCAGAAATTATGCATCATAAAAATTTCAAGAGGCCTGTGCTCGCCCCATGTATACCATAAAAAAGCACAATAATACCCTCTTCTTTCTTAGGCAAAGATCATTCCCACATCTAATAAGCTGATATTTTAAGAGTGTAGTGAAATGTATGATTGAACATGTATGTGATCATAGGAAGCACAAAAAGTCAGGAACAGAATGAAACATAGATGTTATAAATGAGAAAACTGAGGCTCAGAGATGTGGCCCATCTTATACAAACGCAGAGGTGACAGTGGAAAAGAAACAAAGCTTCTGAAATTCCAGACAGAGATAACTAATAATAATAATAATAATAATAATAATAATAATAATAATAATGATTGGGATGTTGTAGTGGGCAAAGGAACAAATCTAAGTTAGATTTGAATGACAGGCCAAAATATTAACCTGAGTTGGAGAAAAAAATATGGCTAATAAATATTGAACTATTTGTTTTTCCCATGAAGGTTATTGATGTATAGCATATAAAAGAAGGCGAAAAGCCATGCTGTTCACAGAAACAAAATGAGCTAAGAGTTTATTGTGCATAAAGAAAATAAAGAAATGAGAAAGAAAATTCCACGTATTACAGATAGAAAAGATCTAAAAGAGGTGATGGGCCAGGATGTAAAGCATTTTGTTCAAAGCTTTGTGAATTAGTTCATTCATGTTTGCCCATCTATCTAACTATCTATCATCTATGTATTTTAACATTCTATTTTCTTCTGCATTAAAAAAAAGAATACACACAAAATCATCAATGAGAAGCTAAAAAATGAATTTTTATTATAACTATTGATCTTATTTGATAAACTATTTTAATATTCAGAGCTCTATTAATATGGCTTTTTATTAGCCATCCCCTATATGAATTCATTCATGTATTTTTAAACAATCAGGATAAAATCCCAAGCTTTTGCAGGCAAGTTTACAAATATCTAAAATAAATAACTCTCTATGGGAATGCTTTCTGATATTGGAGGAACAATTTCTTAGATTCACCTGCTGACTTTTTTTACATTTTATTTTTAAAATTTATACTCTATAGTCTCTATCTTCTCTTAAATCCTGGAAGCTCCTCCCCTACCATCAGCCCCTTCTCCTGGTGTGGCCACTGGCTATCCAAATAATCTACCATTGTATATAAAAATAAGTAAATCCTGCAAAGGTATGGTCGAAAAATATATATTTAAAAACTTGCTGAATTATACAGTTAAATGTAGAAGCTTTTATACTTTGTCCTGAATTACCACACCTAAATGATTAAGAAATAAGTAAAAACAAAACTTGAAAACAAATTGGTTTGAATTATATTTCTTTTTTCAGTATAGTGTATTGAACCTAGGTTATCAAGTATGCTTGCAAACACTCAATCATTGCCCTCTGTCTCATGTTTTTTGTTAAAATGGACCATTTTCTACAATCAATGTATTTCTAAGACTTTTCTTAAAAGAACTTTGAACAATAATGAAATGAAGATATCTTCTATAAGATGATGGTTTTTAATTCATAAAGTTTATTGGCACATTTTAGGTATACAATGTAATGACATTTATTATTAAAAATTTGTATCTCTACATGATATATCTTGATTCTTATTGTTTCCCCTTCCCTTGCTCTCCCTTCAACCCCTCATTTACAAAGATTTTGTTTCCATATTTTTTGTACTCTCTGATTCCAGCTGGTATGAAGGCAATGGAGTTCTACAGATAAAACAGTCATCAAGCAGGACAAATAGAGAGTGAGGGATCCAATAGTAAATAAATACTAAATCACATGGGAACTAAACGCCACCTGCTTTATTTAGCAAAGTCAGAATCTGGGTGTAGCAATATTAAAGAAAAGTCAGTAATCTGGCATTTAATAAGAAAGTATACTATATACCAGTTTTGAATTCTATGGCAAGCAAAACTAAACTGGTTTATTTTTGTCTCATGTGTACTCCTTCCTGAAAGTGGCTACCTAATTTGAATTAGTCACATGGCAAGTAGGATCCAGAATGGTGTCCTTCAAATCTGACTGAAGGACAGAAAAGATAAAGTCTCTGGTGTCAAGAAGTGAGTTCTGGGGCCGGGGATTTAGCTCAGGGGATTCGGTGGCCTGCCTTGCAACCTCAAGGACCTGAAAGAAGTGAGTTCCAATTTCTTTTCTTTTTTATTTTTCGGTTGTTAGTGGTGGTAACTAGATTTTAAAAATTGGTTGTTAGTGGTGATAACTAGACTTTAAAAATTATAAATGAATTTTGAGGACTTTCCAGAGAAATTTCAAGAATATTGAAATATTGAAACAAATGAAAATGCCAAGTATATTTACTGTAATTATAGCAAATAAAAGACATCATTAACGATGATCAGAACAGAAATTTCTTCTCATATCTTCATTTTGTCTAAATATTTTTACTTTTGTTTTTGTACAGACTATGGACAACTTAGATGAGATGCATCATTTAAATGCCTCCATTTTAAAATTTTCAAAATTATCACTTTAGTCGAGTAGTCCTACATCTTATACAGTTTTGCAATTTCTTCCTCCAAAGGATGAGTCTGTTCAAGTTCTTGTCCTCTTAGTCATATAAATTACAAACTTTGCAAATATTTTATCACATTTAACAAGTTGTACTCTTTGATTTTGTATTAATCTCATTTATCTTTTTCCATTTGTTGCTCATGTTTTTGGTATCATATCTAAGAAACATTTGCACATCTAACGTTATAAAGATTCATTCCTATGTTTTCTCCTATAAGTGTTATTGTTTTAGCTCTTAATATTTAGGTCATTGATTCAGTCCTAAATTCTGTATGCAGTTTGAGATAGGGCTCCAATTAATTCTCTTTTTTGCATATGTTTATTCACATTTCTCAAGCAACACTTGTTGAAAATTCTAGTTTTTCTACCATTTAATGGACTTGGCACCCTTGTCAAAATACAATTGATAATACTGGTATGGGTTTATTTTCAGAATCTCAATCCTTTTGCATTCATGTTTATGTCTGTCATTATGCCAGTACCACACTGTTTTGATTGCTGGCATAATTATGAACTCAGGAAATGTGAAGAAAATACTTACATATGACAGAACTGTTTGAGGTAACAAGTGAAAATTAAAATAAAAACTTAAATGCATTATTTCTGAGGGTAACGTATATAAAAGGAGAGTGAAAACAAATGCAAGGTATCATGTAAACAAACAGAGGTGTGTTGTTCATATAATAAAAATCACCAAGTCAGAGAATATGAAGGGTATAAGCACAGATGTTTGAAAATGTACCATCCAGTGAGGTTGAAAATGAAGTATACCTCAAAAGAAAGATCATAATTTGTATGAGAGAAAACAAGTATCATGGGTTAAAATATTTTTACATGTTTACTTTTCTCTCTATGTCTGGCTTCTTTCACTTCATACAATGATATTCAGTTCCATTCATGTTGTTGCAAATGACAGGATTTCATATTTTGTACCCAAACAGTATTCCATTGTGAATATTTCTAACTCTTATAATTCCATATGTAAAATGTCAGTGGGATTAATTAACAAATATGTAGCAAATTCAATTTACCTCATTTTTTAAATCTCCAAATACATGGGTATATTTGGGGTAGTTTATGTTGCTATATTTAACTATCTCTCTCCCTCCCTTTTTCTTTCTGTCCCTCTTCACTTATTCCCTCAGTTCATTCATTTCCTCCTTCCTCTTTAGTTTTGAAATTCATGTGCATCCCACAAAATTCCCCTATTTCCCCCTTATTCTGGGACCTTATCATTCTTTGGTCATCTAGATATAATTAAAGCCATATTTTAAATGCATTCTACCCTGTGTTGCTAATAAGTTTAAGAAAGATGGGTTTGTGTGAGAACTATGGCATACAGAATCAACATGTCAGATTGTGCTAACATTTTGGAGATTCAAAAGAACTGCTTCAGCTGAATCTATAGCTAAATGTCTAATGTTTCTTAAGAAAATATAGAAGAGAGAAAGCCATTGATGTTGGTTTTTCCTCACTCTATAGCATTACTGACAGTAAGTATATTTTTAAAAGTGATTCTGAGTCTTGTAGCATTCAAATAAAGTTTGAGCTAGACAGAGAATGTTCATTCATACTCAAATAAAAGTCTTCTATAACCCTAATAAAAGAAGGATGGAAGGAAGGAAGGAAGAATTGTCTTATGGCTGCCTACTGTTGACACAAAGTATAGAAAATCAATCACCAGACATGCTGAGGTTTTAGAAAGTTTTGAGTATTTTCCTATTTTTTGTCTTAAAGGAGAAATGAATATGCAGACGTATATATGTAGGTTATAGCTATTAAAAGACTTTGAGGTGGGTTTTATAAAATAATTCACCAAGGGGTAACACTGATAAATAATGTGAATTCCAAAAGAAATGGTTTTGCATTTGCATAAGGGTCAAATAATTGAAATGAAAGTGTTCCTAAGGAGTTTATTTTTAAAATCTTCATTGTGACATTTACTTGAATTTCTGTAATAATTACCAAACAGAACCAGTCTTCCCCTACTTGATGGATAGCCCTGTGAACATCCAAAGGCATCCTCATAACTAGGAGCTGTATAAAAGCATGTACATTTGAAATTGAAAATAAACATCTGGGGATGTGTCAACCCACAGAGGCTGTAGGGCTGAAGGAGCAGAGAGAGATCACTGATGTGTTGCAATGCTAAATAATACACTAGGGGTGCCTGTGATCCAGCTCTGAAAATACGGAGCTATGGGAGACAGACTCCTGAGGACAATTCTGTGGTAGTGAGCATAGACAGAATTTTTGATGCCAGTTATTTTCAGTAGTTCTTGGATCACACATAATTGAAGATCACATTGGAGTTGCGAATGCACAAAGGCAGTCCCTCAGTGTCAGCACCAGGTACTTTGCAACTATGCACATCTTACTAAATCCACCTCTGCTTGATTTCTCTGTGGACCAGGAGGTTTAGCTTCAGTTAGAATTTCCCCTTTACAACTTGCCCTCCTTATTTTAATGACTAGTGTGAGTTTGAGAAAAACTGCAAAAACCTCTCTGAATCTTGATTTGCTTAACTGTGAAATAAGAAACTCCAACAAGATACTATGAGAAAATGTAAAAATGGAAATAAAGAGTTTGTAAATGGGGAGGGGAGGAGGGGGTGAAGGGAGGGCAGGGACAAGGGGAAAAATGAGAACCAAGAACTGTCATGTGAATGTACAGGATCCCATTAATGAATGTAACTGTATTGTAGACCTAGATTGTACCAATAAACTCAATAAAAAAGATACTATGTACAGCCTTAGATTTTATACTTGTAATTTCTTGTATTACTTGTATATGATATGGCACATGAGTTAATGCTTTGTTTGGAAAGATTTAATTACATTTTAGTTCAAATCCAACATTTGAAAACTAACAGGATAATATGGATAATTTTCCCAGAACAATGAAGCTAATTTCCTAAAAAGAAATTTTAGCCTAACCTGTGCAATAGAAATTCTGATATACATATATCACCAAAATGTGGCTAGCATGAATGAGGAACTGAAATTTTAATAAGTAAATTAAATTAAATTGAAACAGCCATATGTGGATAGCTACTGTGTCGGACAGGACAGATACTGTAAACAATTATGTCTAACAGTATAAGCAATTGTGGAGCAACAGAACATCTAGTATCTTAACTGCAGTTTCATAAACAAAAATAGAAACACTAAGGTCTTTAGTTCATCTAATTAACATTGTCATGGTTGTTTAATATCTCCATGTGCCACAGACTGTGGCAACTCTTCAACGCTGTTAGACATTTAAGACATAGTCCATGACCTTAGGCAATACACTGCCTAGTATGAGTGACACTTATATATTTCTAGTAGATACCATGACAGCAATATGTGGCTTGGTACAGGTAAGCCCAGGATGCCCTGAAATTCAGAGGCAGTAATTTATGCCTGACTAAAAGAAAATACTTCCCTAAGGAGATATCATTTGAACTGAGTTTGAAAAAAAAAAAAAAAAGATAATGTTCGACAATAATCACACTGAATTTCTGCATGAAATAATACAAGATTGTTTTCAATAAAATAACTATGTTCACAAGGAAACAAAAAGGGAGAGGGGAGTTCTAGCTTCCTGAAAAGACAACTGAAAAGTTGATGGTTAAATGCATGGAGGAACACTATAGCTACTGCTAGGAAATACTAATCCTGGGGTTTATATCTTCTCGCTATCTAGGAGCTTGGAGTCTAAAATCTCCCCAGTGTATGATGTAAGGTCAAAGGAGTAGAAATGAAGGTCTCTATAAAGCCATCATGTAGCGATGGCTGTCCCCTTGGTGATATTGAATTAGGCACCAGAGAGTGATTCAACCAAGCAACATTTCTATGTCAATGGGTCTCAAACTTGGCTGCACATTATAATCACCTGGGGGCTCACAAACCAGCAAATGCATAACAAAGGAACAAAAAACACAGTTGCTGAGACCATTCCTAACTGAGCGATTAAATCCGAATCTCTGTGGGGCATCAATCTTTATTTAAAGCTTCATGTGCAATTCCAATGTGCAGCCAAGTTTGAGAGCCACTATTGGAGGTTAAAATTTAGAATGCGAAATATCGAGCAAATTAATGATTTAAATATATTCTGCCTTAGGCAAAAAATCACAAGCAGAAGTACAAGGTAAAATACTTTCCTAAATTGTTGATACTCCTGAGACTCCAAGCAAAAGCACTTTAGAATAAAATCCCCCAGTTTACGGTACAAGAAATCCATAGGGTAAAAAGGAAGTACCCCATTTTTAGACTAAAATCAGACAAACTAAAAAACTGAATTAAAAAATGCACCATAATCAACAGGAAGCAATGAAAGATAGAATTAGAAGAAAATTTTATGACAATCTGAAGAGACACAGGCTTTATCCTGAAAATAATTAAAAACATGAAAAGAAAGAACTGTACAGCCAGTCATTATTGGATGCTTCTTTTGTATGAGGCAGCGCCAGGTGGATTCTATGGACTGGGTGGCATTAGTAGTTTGAAAGTGAAAACAAACAAAAATTAGAGAAGAATGTACACATGAGGAAATCTATTTTTAGAGACTGAAAGTATCAATATGCAGAAAAAAATACTGAAAGGAACAAGAGTTAAAATTTTGAGTGAACCAGGGTTTCTGAGGAAATAAAGTACTTCAGGTGTGTGTGCGTGTGCGGGTGTGTGTGTTTTACTAATCCTCAGATATTTTCTCTGCTTTGATAACTAAGATATAATTATATGGATCAGGGGCTAGGTGATTTACCAAGATATTTAGTCAAATACTACTCCAGATGCTGCTATGAAGGAATATTTTAGGTGAGATTAACATTTAAGGGTGTATAAAGCATATTATCCTTGATAATGTGGATGGGATCCATCTGTCAGTGGACTACCTCAGGAGAAAACAATAAAACTGAGACCCTCCATAGAAGGGGAGATTCTGCCTCCAGACTCCCTTAAAACTCCAGCCACACGCCTAACTCTTTTTTAGTCTTCAGGCTGGCTGGCCGTCTGCCCTTGGAATTTAAGTCCTGCCAGCCTCCTCAGTGTTGTGGGCCAATTCCTTAAAATATACCTCTTTTTCTCCAGATAGATACTGGCCTCAATTCTTTGCTGTTTCTTCTGTCTGTAGAAATTCCCATTTGGCTATATTGTCCCACCTTTGAAATTAAAGCATATTTCCTCCCCTCAAATTTGGCCTGATCTTGTGAGTTAGTTTGTCTAATGGTCTCTTAACACAATTAGAGGCTGAAAATGTTCTCATTTGGCAGGGCCTGTCCTGTGTCCCTACCATTTCTACGGGGAAGCTATGTTCCAACCAGGAGAGGTGGGAGACTTGAGAGACAGAGTTGATCACGAGCACTCAGGCCATCATGAAAGGGGCTAAAGGAAATTACAGCTGAAGGAAAATGATAAAAAGAGTACTAGAGCCTTGTAAACCTTGTATTGTTTAGGCTTCAGTAGCTGGGAAAAAGTATGTGACACTGGCACCTTAAAGGAGGAGAGGTTTAATAGTTTGACTCAGGGTTTCAGTGGTTTCAGTCCAGGACTGGCTGGCTCCAAGCCTGAAACACCATGGCAGAAGGGTTTGGTGGAGTGAAATGCACTGACTTAATAGCAGCCACAATATAGAGCACAGGGAAGTAGCATTAGATAGAGAGAAACTCTCAAAAGGCTCACTCCCAGTGAATGACCTCTAACTGGGCCCCAGGTCTTAAAAACACATCCAGTTATAAACATCAGTGATAGACTCATTGATGAGTATAGTAACCTCCATGTTCTAGTCACCTCCTTAAGTCTCCTAAACCAGTCAAGTCGACCACTAAGATGAACTGCACAGGCCTGTTACATGTAATCCACTTAAATATTAACATCCTCTAGGTTAATGGCTGTACTAATTTTATCTAGGGAGGAACAAAACTCTCAGCTTTTCCTTGAAAGAAATTACATATAAGACAAAAGTGAAAAGTACAGTGTGCCTTGGGTTAAAAAATGAGGTGTTGCCAGGCATGGTGGTGCACGCCTGTAATCCCAGCACTCGGGAAGCTGAGGCAGGAGGATTGCTGTGAGTTCAAGATGAGCCTTGGCTACATAGTGAGTTCCAGGTCAGTCTCAACTACATAATGAGAGGCTGTCTCAAAAAAACAAACAAAAAAATGAGGTATTGTTTTTGTTTTTAAATGGTAACTTTGAAAATATAATTTTCAATAAAAAATTGTACATACTTGATAAAGTATTCCCTGTATAGTTAAGCTGGCATGACAAAATTAAATAACATTCAATAAAATGAACTTGAATTTTTGTCTTATAAATAATTTAATGTTGGAAATTCAGAAAATGTGAATTATTGGAGAAGATATTGCTTTCCAGGGTCACATTTCTTTTAAGCTGCATCTCATTGCCAGCTACTTCTCTAAGTGGCACCACTTCTTTTTCTCCCAGAAACCTAAAGCTTATGCATTTTCCTTATCTTCTTGATTTTATTGTCTCAGCACACTGACTTGATTTGTGAACTTGAAGTCATATCAAATTTTCTTTAGGTGTTAATAAACTCGGCACTAAGCCTTGCATACACTTCTGATAATTATTTCTTCTTCAGGATGATTCTTCTCTTTCAAAGAAACTGAATAAAAATAAGTTATTTTTATAATACTTATGATACATGAAATTCATACTTACCTTAAAATAAATATACTTAAAGTATACGTAATCAGGTAATATTGAGTACTAGGAGTATTCCCTCCACACAAATAGGAAAATGAACATAACCATGAATAAAAACATGGTTTGTTATATAAATTTAAAAAATCAACTAAGAAAATTTTTGTACACTCCCTTCATAAGGTAATTTAGTTCAATTTTTTTCAATCTTAAAACTTCCCTAATATTCCATCTATATCCCCCTAATTACAAAATTCTGTATTGCTACTGTGTATTCTTGAATATCAAATTTTCCATTTACGGGTTATATTTCCATGGGTACTGTTTTTTTCTCCTAACGTCTAGTTTCCTCATTTTGAAGGATTAGATTAAAAAACCTAATTGTAATTCTTAAGATTGGGCATGTTATAACAACCTAAATCGATGAAAAGAACAGTGTCTAGAGCCTGGTGTGTGCTTCAAAGCTAGCTGTTAACATGTGTGATTAATTCACATCCTATGATAATCACCTGACTCTACAAAGCTCAGAGAAGTAAGAGTCCTCACTTTCATTATTTTACTGTATAAAACCAAGCATATAAAGTTATAATGTAATGTATATAATAACAAAAAAAATATATATATATATATTGATTTAACAAATATGTCATAGGTCATGAGACTATGGTCAGGGTTTATCTCAAGTCTCAGTGCTAGTTGAGTAGCATTAAACATTCCCTACATTTCCTGGTAAGGAAATTTCTTATATTAGTTTCTTCAGTTTAAGTATTGAAATTTCACTTGTCTTAGAACCATTTTCTAAATGCTTCCTGCTTTGATTATACAATGTATTCACTATGAGAAGCAAAATGGTGTTCACTTTCTCAGGCCGAAGTGATGAATTCTAACCTCATCTGACTTTAGATTCTCTGTTATAACTCTCACTGTACCTACTAATAATGCTTATTTGAAAAAAAGCCAGAAAAAGATGAAGGATATGATGTGTCCCCAGAAGACTTTGAGTAAGACCTCCCTTACCTGCAACTCCCACTTAATCGCTTTTGCACAGATTTATTCGGATATCCTTCTTTTCAAGAATTGAGTGGGATTTTTTTCCACTCCTGGGACTTGTCATGATGATATATTAAGAGGAGAGTTGCATTCAACCCCGAGCAAAGGTAACTGAGCAAAAAATCCCTATAATATCAATAGATCTATGGTCGTTGAAGTTACTCCATGACCTAAGACTTTCCATGACAATTTTACCTCCTATTTGTGCATGATTTTGGTAAAAATGTAATTTCCTTTCCAGGCAATAAGTTGAGAAGACAGAAAATAACTTTTTTACCTAAATGTGATAGAATAAATCTTGACCTAAATGCTTCTCCAAGAATAAAGTAGACACATTTATTTCTATGCAAACTTTAGGAACATTCACTACATGGAGAAGATGGTGCACACCATTTGTTTTTTTCCATATAAGGTGGTTCAGTATTAATGATTCAAATTCATAGTATTTATTTTCTTATTCTGACTATTTTAGAATTTTTTTGTCAGTTAAAAAAAAGATGTTTAGTAAAAGTTTTTGATGTGAAAGCCAGCGAAATAAACTCAAAGATGTAAGACACTATGTTAGGTGGTACTCCAAAGTTGGCCATTGGCCAGAATTCAAGAGTTCATAGTAGAGCTGGGTGATGAACTACTGAGGAAACCTTTGCTCCACATTAAAATTAATAATGTTTTAAAATATGAGTGAAATTATAGGCAAGTCCATTCTCTCAATATTTTTAAGAGGTTCTTCAAAGAAAAATGATTCATTAGCATGAAAAAGACAAAAGGATCTGCATGAGCACTGTCATGAAAGATAAACAGGCTTAAGAATAATGAAGCCAGGAAAATGAATTTAAGTTTTAATAGAAGGATACTCTATGTTCTGTAAAAGAAAGTCCCTAAATTCAAAATGGGAAATACCTGCAACATCCATGCATAAGTATCCTAACTCATTGAATTAAAGCAATTACTGTGTATATTGAAGGGTATATTTTTGAATGTATGGTATTAAGTAAATGTATTCATAAACAAAGCATAAAATGGATCATACTCTTCCCTGTTTTGTAATTTTGTTCATATTTTGAGCATGTCTCTTTGAACCTGTTTTACTTTAGAGAGTATATTTCATATAATTCTTACCTAATTACTATTATTATAATTCGTTTAAGATTATAGCTTCTTTTTAAGATTTCTGTAATTATTCTAAAACTTAGTTCTTGTTATGGACTGTATCTAGATATCCCCCTAGAAACTCATGTGCTAATAGGTGTAGATTTTTGAAGGTGGCTAGATATAGGATGTATGATACTGGGATTAAAGTGTGTGGTTCTGAAATACTCCACGAATTGGTTTAACCCTCACTGCCTTGGAGCCAGGTGGCTATGGACTGAATTCTCTACCAACTATGAACTAAAATAAGCATTCCCTCCTTTAACTTGTGGGTGTTAGTTACTTTGTTCCAGCAACAGGAAGGTAACCAAGACAGTCTCTGTATGTCTAGTTGTTGGATCAAGAGATAATGGGTTGTTGCAAAACAAAAGCATTTATTTTGGCATAATTTAAAAAAAAACATTTAATTCTAAAAATGAAAATTAAGAATATATTTATTTGAAGTAAAATGTATTCTAAAATCTTTATATTCAAAATCAGCCTAATGTAGATTACATTATTTTTTGGAAGCCCTCAACATATAAATATATAAAGTAAATCATGAATGAAATGCCCAGATATTCTTCCTCTTGAATTTCATCACTACTTCACTATTAATTGCTTGGTGTATATCCTTCCACTCCTTTGTCTTTTCTTTGGTGAATGATATGGAATCCCCCCTCCTCTCTCTGTGTATTTGTTTATCTGTCTTTCTTTCCTCTTGAATTTCATCACTACTTCACTATTAATTGCTTGGTGTATATCCTTCCAATCCTTTGTCTTTTCTTTGGTGAATGATATGGAATCCCCCCTCCTCTCTCTGTGTATTTGTTTATCTCTGTCTTTCTCATATATATATATATAATGTATGCTATATATATGCATATGTATAGCATACATTATATTTTAATATAAAATATTTCAGAATTCTCATGTCTTTATAAAGTGATTGAATTGAATCATGGAGCTGCTTATCTTCATTATGTATTCATAGCTGAAAGGATATATTCTTTTCTCCAGCTCCTTCTTCTCTCTATAAACTTGCTGGCCATCACGACATGAACAGATTTCCTCCATTATAGATCTGGGTACCATGGACTAGACTGACTGAAACTGTGAGCCAAAATAAACATCTTCTCCTTTCAGTATTAGTTGTTGGATATTTTATCCCAGTGACAAGAAAGTGACTAAATCAGAAAATTAGTTCTGAGATTAACATCAGTGCTGTTTCAGAAAACTTTTGAAATAATTTGGAGGAAGAGTTTGGAAAGGTCTAAAGATACAAGCTAGAGAAACCCTAAACTGTTGTGAGCTGTGCCTGATATGTGACACTACTCAAAGATCAGAAGAATAGAACTAAGTATGGACAGTAAAAGCTAGGCTCAGGAGGTTTCAGTTAGGAATGAAGACTGTATTGGAAACTGGACTAAGGCATGCATGTTTGATTCTAGCAATGAATTCATCTATATGTTTTCCATGTCTTATAACTTTGTGCAAGGCCAAATTTACATGTACAGAACTAATTGATCTGGCAGATGAAATTTCAAGACAGTCCAGCCTTCATGTTATCACATGGGTACTGTTCACAGTTTTTAGCCAGATTTAGAGTGAGATTCAGAGGCACACAGAAGAGCTAAATAATTATAAAGCTTGCAGTTTCACCAGAAAGAAAGTTCTTGCAAAGTTGGGGCAAAGAATAGCATTGTTACTTAAAAATTAGCATTAAAATTAAGCTAAGATGTTTTCTTCCTATTTCAAAATATCAATTGTACATTTTGATCCTTATTTACACTTAACAATATGGCCTTAATGTGCATCCACTTACCTATAAATATCTCTAGTTTCTCGTTGTTTATGGCTGCGTAGTACTCCATTTCATTAAAAATGCAACAATAAACATAATAGGAAAAAAATTAAGCAAGAACTTTGGTCAGGAAACTAGGAAAGATGCCTCAATGGCACTTCAGATATCAAAAAAGGCCACACACATCACATTATACAAGCAAGGGTGCAAAACTATAAAGATTCCATTTGAGAAGAGAGTCACTGTGACAATTACTCAAAAAGGTTCTCCTAGGAAATTTGTACTTGAACTCACTTCACTGTGCTGAGCCATTCCAGCACTCAGAAACCACTGAAGGTATGGTACAAAGGGACTAGGCTACTCAAGCGAGCATATTATCGCATCATCTATGTGGTATTGTTTTCTCAGGCATGCAGAATGTAAGAGTGATGAAATTAGTAAGATTTACTCCCAGAGTTAGAAGAATTGCTTTGAGACCAGACAAAAATGAATGCCGAGGCCACAGTCGGTCAAGTTCACCTGAGAGGGGAACATGATGTGTGAGGCTGTGAGATTGAAGCTGAATGTGCAGTAGAGATTCCAGAAAGTTGGAGAGGGCAAGAACATAGATCATCTGCTGAGGAAAGCAACAAGGATCAAGTGAAGGCAGCCCAAGAAAGAGATCATGTGGGATCTTCTGGAGTTCACATCTCACCCCAGCTTGCCATGGGTACTGGACATGGAGTAACAAGAAGTAATGTTTGTCCTTTGGGTTTCAGTTGTGCTGTGTTCCCATTGATTTCTACTCCCTTATTCCCCACTTTTGGAGTGGGATCTTTACATTGTTATTGCATGCTACAAGTGTTTAACTTTCCTTGTTGTTTATGGTGACTCACATCTAGAAGATTGCCTTGAGAGAGGAATTAGACTTGGACTTTGCAGAGATTGTACAACTGATGAGTTTGGCCCAGTGACAGGAATGTGAGATACTTGTGTGTGTGTGTGTGTGTGTATGTGTGTTTTGTGTGTGATTATTATTTATACATAATATTATAAAAATAAATATGCAATTAATTCCTATTATGAGCATCTTTAAACCTTCAAAATCAAGAGATAACATTATCTGATCATTTTTACAAGTAAACTATGTTAACTTACTATAGTCAACCTTAGTTCTTAAAAAGTTTTAGGTTCACTCTAAGACTGAGCAGAAAAGTACAGAGACTTTTTTCATATATTTTCTGTGCCCAGAGATCATAGCTTCCTTCTCCCATTATCCAAATTTTCATCAGCACAGCCAATCTGTTATAACTGATGAATATATATTCAAATATCTTTATTACCCAAAGTCCATGATTTTTACAAGTGCCCACTTTTGATACTATGCATGTAATGCATTTGGACAAATTTATAATACCATACTACTATTGTTACCGAATAACATGGAGTATTTCTAATGTTGGAAAAAACTCTCTGTGTATTCATTTTTCTTCCCAAGTGATTAGGACCCACTACTTTTTACAGCCTCAATAGCTTTTCTCTATTTCCTAAATGCCATATAGTCAGAGTCATGTAGTATGTAGTCTCTTTAGATTGGCTTAGACTTTCTCCTCATCTCATAGCTGGATTATTGATATTTAATTTTAGAACTAAATAATATTTCATTACCTGGCTATAATACAGTTTATCCATTTACAACATGCAGGATGCCTTGGTTGCTTCCAAGCATTTCCAATTATGAATAAAGCTTCTATGAACTTGTTCCTTGTTGGCATATAGGAAAATAGTTCATTTTTTTTATTATTATCACACTGCCCTGCTATATTTACCTATTTACTTATTATTAAAGAAGAGTCAAAGCCCTGTCACATGTTGTATGATACTTATGGCTACAATGTCAGTTGAAGAATCAACAGAAACTGATAGAAGAGAATGACCATGCCACAGTATTAAAAGTACTTTCATATACAAGAATTGATAAAGCTATACAACTTCTCTAAAGCCTCTTTTGCTATTAAATGCTAATTTTTCTAAAAACAAAATTTTCTTCACCAAATCTTCATTCTTCACCAGTAAAATAATTTCCTTCTTGCAAAATTGTTGTTAAATATGGCAATATAATGTTCAGTACCTTCAAAACATACCATCTCACACTGAAAATTATATGTATATGTGTATTTATTTATGTGCATATGTGTGTATAGATAAAATTATATTCTATAGCAATATCTGTACTGTATGTAAACCATTGTTTACCTGAGACTTTCTGGGGTGGGCTTGTATAGGACATTAAGTACTTACTATAGAAAGAAGTAGAGGTAGTGTATGAAAACAGTAAGGACAGACAGGAAAAAGCTTCCATAAAGAATAAGAGACAGTCACCGAGAGGATATTTACAACACCCTAATCACAACAGCAAATGCCATGTTCACTCTTCAAAACAAGTAAGTTAACACTGTAAGCCTCTCCTTTTGGAGATGGGCTGGACTTTCAGTAGTTATCATACACAAACCTTGTTGCTAAAGCAATTTAGGAAAAAAAAAACAACATAATACATGAACCCCAGGGAAGCTGCTATTTAAGAAGAAAAGGAGCTGAAGCAGTGCCGAAGTCTGAAGAGCTAATGAGCACTCTAAGGAGTCGATTTCCACAGGGGACTTTGCCAGATCAATTCACTAATTGTGTATCATTTTGAATTTTTTCAGCAGGATAGGAGTAATTATATGTTTCTTATTTTTAAGACCCGCCATTGCGGTATAAAAATGCCCCTGAGAACTGTGTAATGTTGTTATGGATGGTAAAGTGTTATATTATCGAGAATGACAGAAAAAATAATTTACAGATGTTCAGGACCACTTGAAAAAATGAACACTAGACCCCACATACTAAAGAGAGGACCCAGTTTGAGAGACTACTAGATTGAACTTCAGAAAAACAGCACACACAAGCCACTCTCCACATCCACCTCTGTCCCTGACTGTGTCAAATGAGGAGCACTCCCACTACACTGGTACCATGGGTGGTATTAATAGGCTAATATACAAAAGGGTTTGGGGAAAAGTTTAAATGATTTGTTACCAAGCAGGCATTGCTTATAATACTTACTTTAAAATGAAGTAAATTTACATTGCTTCCTTTCACTGAGATCTTCCTAACTGAATGATCCAGGCAAAGACTAGATTTCAGCTGGTCAGGAATTGGACATAGCTTTAGACAGGATCATTACAAGCAACAAATGAATCAAGACAATTTAATGGTTACCATAACACCATCATGCATTTGAATATTTCTCTCCTAATTAGGCAGAAGTCTTCACTTCTCCTTGAGATACTTTCATTTCTTAAAATTTTGCCTTGGACTGAACAGCCATTTTCTAATAGTACCTTTGGTACTTCTCAAATTTTAATCATTTTCTTTCAACATATTTATATAAGGTAATAACTCTACAAGGCAAAAAATACTTTAGGAATGTCTCATTATGGGGTCTGTGCCACTTAATATTGATTGTCGTATTGAATGGATTAACAGAGTCATGTAGCAGTGATTTGACTGGGATGAGACTAAACTGATCAATAGTTTAGCCTATTGGTCAATTTACTGCTAAAAGGGATGTTAGGAGGCGAGGCTTATTAGAGGAAGTAGGTTACAGAGTTGACTTCCAGGACTGCATCAGCTCCCTGGTCCTTCCTCTCTGTTTGCTTTTTGCTTCACTCAGTTGAGTAGCTTCCCTCCAATATGCCTTCCACCATAATGTCTCTTCCTGCTTCCTCCAGCCATGGGCTAAATTAAGTGAAAATTAGTTTTCTGGATTTATCTAATCCCCAGAATCAATAAATTGATTTTTAGAAATAATTTTATATTATATGACAGTTTGGATTATTTTCATCACTATAACACTTTAATCTTTTTTGAAACATTTGTTTTTGGAAAAAAATATTTGTTTACATATTAAGGTATTTAGAGTGTGTTCAAGAATATTTTATCTACTAGTACCTGTTTCTGTCTCCTGGTAATGCTGTGGCAGGGGGATCCAAACAATAGATAAGAACTGACTGGCTGATGTAGAAAGTTGACCCTAGTCATCGATGGGCCACCCACTCCCCGTCCTGCTTCAAAATGTAAAAGTAATAAGTCTCTGACCCTGTTCAGATGAAAATACATTTCTAGTTTGGTAGAATCTCTCAGCAGTCTCAGCCATTTTCAGATAAGCTTTTGTTTTCCGCTACTGCCTCCTACAAAAGTATTAGGAACAACCATAAAATATCATAAACTAAAATCTGTTATCAAACTAATGACAGCATTACTTGTGTGGCATTTAATTTTGTGAGAAATGATCAGCAATGTAATATTTTCACTGTTATAGAAATTTATAAATCTCCAAAGGGGCATTAATAAAAATTAGGTATTTATGCACTTGTCATTTCATTGTACATGTATGAATGATGAAGTAGCTGAGCATACAAACAGTTTGATAAGTACCACAGGTATGAGATTGTTAGTAGGTGAATTTAACTCTCTAATGATAAATCTGATGTGGTTGTAAAGATTTACAAAATATAATTCATCTAAAGTGTTTTCATTGGGGATATAATAAAAATTATATTAAATTATATATAATTTAGATTGTATATGTAATTTAATTCTATAAATAATGTTTAGTAAAGTTTCACTATGCTTTAGGTAGTGGTATAAGTTAAAGTATTATTTTTTTCTCCATTGAGATTATTGGTATTTTAGGTATACAGTACAGTTACATTCATTATTGGGATCTTCTACATTTACATGACAGGTCTTGATTCTCATTTTTTCCTCTTGAAGCTGCCCTCCTTTCACCCCCTCCTCACCTCCCCATTTACAAGCATATTATTTCCATTTTCTCCTATGTTTTTCTTTCCCTTATTACCTTTCTCCTACCCTTCCCACTTCCCCTACACCTTTAGCCCTTTTCTTCCCATTTCACAATAACAGTTATCTCATTAGGATCTTATGTACTATTATAGTTTATTCACACCAGAGAACCTATTTGGTATTTACACATATGTAACCTTTCATTTCATTTAGGAGTATATCCTCAATATGTATCAATTTTCCTGTGAATGATTCTAATTTCTCATTCTTTATGGCTGAGTACTATTCCATTTTATAGAAAAACCACATCTTCTTTATCCAATCTCCAACTGATGGAAAATGAGCTGTTTCCAAGTTTGAGCTATTGCAAACTGTGCCATTATAAACATGGGTGTGCATATATCACTCTGGCATGATTCTTTTAATTCTTTTGGAAAGTTATCCAGCAGAGGGATGGCTGGGTCAAATGGAACCTCTAGTCCCAGCTCTCTGAGGTATGTCCATATTGATTTCCATAGTGGTTGCACCAGTCTGCACTCCCACCAACAATGGAGAAGGGTTCCTTTTTCCCCACAAACCAACCAACATTTGTTGTTTGATTTCTTGACAGAAGCCATTCTTTGTGGGGTGAGGTGGAATCTCAGTGTTGTTTTCATCTGCATCTCTTGAATGACCAGTGATGTGGAACATTTTTCATATATTTACTTGCTGCTTTTACTTTCTTAGGGAAATGTCTGTTGATTTCAGATGTCCTTTTTGAATTGGGTCCTTATATTTGAGGGGGCTGATAGTTTTGAGTTCTTTATATATTCTAGATAATAGTGCTTTGTCTGAGGAGCAGCTGGTAAAATTTTTTTCCCACATTGTAGGTTGTCTCTTAGTTGTGTTGATGGTTTCCTTTGCCAGAGCAGAAGCTTTTTCATAAGATAGATCTCGTTGTTGATTCTTTCTGCTAGTTCCCGTGCTAGTGAGGATTTGTTCATAAAATCTTTTCCTATGCCAATGTCTTCAAGACTTCTGCCCAACTTATCTTGCAGCAATTTTAGTGTTTCTTTTTAATATTGAGATTTTTAATCCACTTGGATTTTGATTTAGTGCATGGTTAAAGACAGAGTCTAGTTTTAATCTTTGGCAAGGTGAGATCCAGTTTTTCCAACACCATTTATTAAAGAGGCTATCTTTCCTCCAGGGGAGATGGTCAGCTCCTTTGTCAAAGATGAGGTAGCCGAGTGCAACTGGAGTTGTTTTTGTGTCTTCCAATCTGTTCCACTGATCCTCAGGTCTGTTTCTCTGCTATTACCATGCTGTTTATTTTTTCTTTCTTTCTTTTTATTGAGTTTATTGGTACATTCTAGGTATACAGTACAGTAACATTCATTACTGGGATCTTGTACCTTTACATGACAAGTCTTGGTTCTCATTTTTTCTCCTTGTCCCTGCCCTCCCTTCAACCCTCTTCCCCTCCCCATTTACAGACACTCTATTTCCAATTTTTCATTGTATCATATTTTTTTATTTTCCCTTATTCCCCTTCCACTACCCTTCCCACTTTCCCTACAACTTTAGCCCTATTCTTACTATTTCATGTTGTTAATTAATCCATTAGGATCTTCACAGTGCCTTTGTAGAATAGTTTCAAATTGGGAATTGTTATACCCGCTGCAATGTGTCTGTTGCCTAGGATGGCTTTTGCTATTCTAGGTCTCTTATGGTTCCAAATGAATTTTTGGATACTTTTTTCTAGTTCTGTGGAATACAGTGCTGGAATTTCAATTGGCATTGCATTGAATCTGTATAGCAGTTTTGGTAGTATGGCCATTTTCACTATGCTGATTTTTCCTACCCAAGAACAGGGGATAGCTTTCCTTTTTCTTATATCCTCTATGATCTCTTTATTTAGAGTGCTGTAGTTTTCAGTGTAGAGGGCTTTTGTTTTTTTTGTTAAGGTGATTACTAGATTATTTTTTTGGATGCTATGGTGAAGGGAATTGTTTGCCTAATTTCTCTCTCAGTGAGTCTGTTATTTGTGTACAAGGCTATTGATTTTGGGGGGTTGACCTTGTATCCAGCTACTCTGCTAAAAGTGTCAACTAAGTCTAGAAGTCTTTTGGTGGAGTTTTTTGGGTCTTCAATGTAGAGTATTATATCATCAGCAAATAATGACAGGTTAACTTCTTCCTTTACTATCTTTATTGCTTTAATTTCTTTCTCTTTTCTAATTACTATGGCTACTGTTTCCAGAACTATATCGAAAAGGAGTGATGATAGTGGGCATCCTTGTCTTGTTCCTGATTTTAATGTGAAGGTTTTCAGTTTTTGGCCATTTAATATGATGTTGGCTGTTGGTTTTTCATAGATAGCCGTTATTAAGTTGACACATAGACCATCTTTTCCAATTTTTGAAGTGTTTTTATCATGAATAAGTGTTGAATTTTGTCAAATGTTTTTTCTGAATCTATCGAGATTATCATATGGTGTTTGTCCTTGACTTTGTTAATATAGTGTATTACATTTATTGACTTATGTATGTTGAACCATCCTTGCATCCGTGGAATAAATCTGATTTGGTCAGAATTATGATCTTCTTGATGATCCTCTCTATTCTGTTTGCTAATATCTTATTAAGGATTTTTGCATCTAAATTCATGACAGAGATTGGCCTATAGTTCTCTTTTTTAGTTGCATCTTTCCCTGGTTTGGGAAGCAAAGTGATACTTGCTTCCAGGAATGAAGTTTGAAGCATTGTTTCCCTTTCAATTTCATTTAAAAGTTTGAAGAGTAATGGCAGTAGTTCTTCTCTAAATGTCTCGTAAAATTAAGCAGTGCATCCATCAGGACCTGGGCTTTTCATTCTTGGCAGATTTTTAATTACATTTTCAATTTCACTGCTTGTTATTGGGTGTTTAAAATATTTTATCTTCTTTGTTCAACTTTGGTAATTCATAAGTATCTAGAAATCTGTCCATTCCTTCTGTTTTCCATTTTATTAGTGTGCAGATTCTCATAGTATGTATTAATGATCTTCTGGATTTCTGTTGGATCTGTTGTGACTTCACCTTTTTCGTTCCTGATATCATGGATCTGAGCCTTTTCTTTCCTTTTTTTGATAAGGTTAGCCAAGGGTTTATCAATTTTATTTATTCCTTCAAAAAACCAACTCTTTGATTCATTTATTTTTTGTATCATTTTTGTAGTTTCCATTGCATTGATTTTTGCTCTAATCTTTATAATTTCCTCTCTTGTTTGAGCTTTGGGTTTTTCTTTCTCTCTTGTTTTTTTAGGAGTCTAACATTCATCATTAGATTGTTTATTTGTGCTCACTCTATTTTCCTAGCATGGGCATTCAGTGCTATGAATTTTGCATGTAGAACTGCTTTCATTGTGGGCCATAGATTCCTATATGTTGTATTGGCATTTTCATTTATTTGCAAAAACTGTCTGATTTCTTCTTTAATTTCCTCTGTGATCCATTCATTGTTCAGGACAGTGTTGTTCAGTTTCCATGTGTTTTTGACATTCTTACAGTTTCTTTTGCTACTGATCTCCTGCTTGATTGCACTATGATCTGATAATACACACCAAATAACTTTGATTCTTTTGCATTTATTCACACTTGTTATGTGAGCTAGTGTGTGGTCTATCTTGCAGAATGACTCATGTGCAGCCAAAAAAAAATGTATATTCTAATTTGTGGGGTGGAACACTCTATAGACATCTATTAAGTCCATCTGTTCAAAAGCTTGGTTTTGTTCTAGTATTTTGTTGTTGATTTTTGCCTAGATGATCTATCTATTTTCGATAGTGGGATATTTTGATTCACCCACTACAATTGTATTAGGGCTTATTTGGTTTTGCATGTTTCTTAATATTTCTTTTTCATAGTTGGGGGCATTAATATTTGATGCATATATGTTTATGATTGTCATCTCTTCCTCTTGAATTGCTCCCTTCCCAAGGATGTAGTGGCATTCCTTGTCTCTTTTAATCAGTTTTGTTTGAAATTAGCTTTGTCTGCAAATGATACTGCCACCCCTGCTTTTTTCTGGGCTCCTGTTGCATGGAGAATTGGTTTCCCTCCTTTCACTTTCAGTCTATGGGCTTTTTTGCCTTAGGTGTATTTCTTGTGTACAACATGTTGTTGGATTTTGCTTCTTATTCCATTCTGCCAGTCTATTTCTCTTGATTTGTGAATTGAGGCCATTGACATTGATGTTTATAACTGATATGTACTGAAAATCATTGTCATGTTATTGGCCTTTTGTTGACTCTTTTTAATTTTTTGCCTTCTCTTTTTAGTTTCTTGCCTTGCCTATTTGATTTGGTCTATTGGACCTCACGGTGTTGGGACCTTCATTGTCTTTTTCTAGGATACTGTTTAGAATTCCTTGTAGTGCTGGTTTGGTATTCATGAAGTTTCTCAGGTGTTCTTCATCAGGGTAGTATCTTATTTCTCCATCCATTTTGAAAGAGAGTTTGGCAGGATACATCTGTCTAGGTTGGAGATTCTTTTATGACTTGAAATACCTCATTCCAGGCTCTCCTTGACCTAAGGGTTTGTGTTGAAAAGTCTGCTGTGATTCTGATGGGCTTTCCTTTGCATGGGATTTGTTTCTTTTCTCTTACTGCTTTAGTATTTTGTTCTTCTGTTGGGTTTCTGGGATCTTGATTATTGTATGTCTAGGTGTATTTTTTTTTTTATCATGGCTAGTTGGAATCCTATATGCCTCACTTATCTGTATGTCAAATTCTTCCCCTCTGTGTGGAAGTTTTCTGTCATTAATTCTGTGAACAGCTTTTTTATGTCATTTGTATTTTCTCCTGCTACTTTATGGATTCCTATCAATCTTATGTTATTCTTCTTTGCAACATCTAGGAGTTGTTGGATTGATTTCTCATGATCTCTTACTGTTTTTAAGAGACCCTCTTTTCAAGTTCACTGACTGTAATCTTATCTTCTATATGTGATATTCTATCTTTGCATTCTTTTATTCTGTTGTGAACTTTCCATAGTTTTTAATCTCCTGCATATCTGTTTGAATCTGTTTTATGGATTCCTTTTCTCTCCTATGTTGGGCATTTATTGTTTCCATTTCTTACTTATGCCAGGCCTTCATGGCTTCTATAATGGTCCTGAGCTCATCTATTTTTTTGTCAGTTTCTGTTCTACAGTCTCGAATCATAACTTTTATTTTGCTCACCATCTCTGTGGTTATCTGGAAATTATTTCTGTTTTGAATTTTTCTAGAGCCTGATTGATTTGATTTGTTACTTCCTGTGCTATGAGTTCAGAGTGTCCTGGTGGTTCACTATCACAGACTTTTTATCCTCATTTGCCCACTGTTTTCCATTGGTGAACTGGAAGTCTGTCTCTGTGTCTTGCTTAAGTGTTTTCTCATTCTAATTTTCGTTATTGGATTGTCCTTATTTGAATTTCTGGGTTATTATTTAAATCTTCCTGATATAGTTGTGCTTTAGCTTTTGAGTCTCTAAGGAATCATAGACATAAGAAAAGACACCTCATTAAATCAATCACAACCCTTTATCCCAATTGATACAATCAGGAACACAATAGGATCAAGCACAGTTTGCAAATTGACCACTTGTGGTAGTCATTAGTCTAGCACCTTTAAGCCATGTGAAATAAAATCAAGAAGCAGTCAAAAATATGTTTGCAATGAATAAACTCCTCATCATAGCATATTTACCAATTAGCATGGGGGCTTAGACAGAGTCCAGATGAGAGGAGTAGATAAATGAAAGAATTGGAGAAGGTTTCAAATGAAGCCAGAGAACATAGAATGACCACATAATGTTTAGCAAACTGTTAAATTCAAAAGGGATAGACACAGTGCAAGTATAAAGACAAGAATATATCCCCTTAACAGTAATAGGGGTAACTTTACCTTAAAACTATTGACCCTAGAGTGAGATAGAATGACAGAAGAAAAGAACATAAAGAAAAAAGAAAAAAACATAAAAGAAGAAATCTGAGTTAGGGCAGGAGGAGGAATAGAAAGTTAGATGAGGGATGATATGGTGGAGCAAGAGACTGAATTGGAGAACAAAGACAGAAAAACTAAAGAATTTGCAGAGTGGAATTAGGAAAAGAAAAAAAAATTAATTTGAAAGGCTTCTTTCAGACTATGTCTCTGCTGTCATAATATGCAACATGTGCTGCCATGTGCAGAACCAAGTCCCCTGATCTCAGCTAGCCAATGGCAGACCCCTGAGAGGCAGACTGACCTCAGGCCGTAAGGCACAGACAGAGTTCCTGACTTCCTTATGGGTTGAACTCCACACAGTTCTACTACGTTTCCCCCACCCTTTCTTTAAAGATGTTCAAAGGTGGGAACTCAGAAAAATACCCTTTATAAGGACCTATTCCTCTGCAGAACGTGTCCAAAGACTGGCACAATCAGGAGGTCTGGGGGGGTTGATGGTGGTGTGTGTGTATGGGGGAGTAGTGTTCAAGAGTGCTGTCATGGCTACCTTCCTGGCAATGGAGTGATGGTGGTGCCAGCAGGGGAGAGCATGGCTACCTGTCCCACAGATTGGGCCCAAGCAGGCCTTCCTGGCCCAAGTTAAATTATTTAATCCTCACAATATATTATTATTATTTTCCAATATTTCATACTTCAACAAAGGTTACAGATGTTGAGTTAAACTTTCTTATTTTAACTCAGATTTTCTAACTACATCACCTTAGTGGTTAAGAACTGTACTATAATTTTATGACCAAATATGTTGATCCTTTAAAAAGATTTGTTTCACTTTCCTTACTTTAATGAGAAAGATACAAACAAATTTTCTTAATCTGCTACTAACTCATAAATTTCTTTGTAACAGTGCTTCTTCTATGCTACTGTCTCTATTAAGCTATCTCAAATTGTTTCTGAAACAAAAAAAAACCCACAAATAAGTAATCAATTCATCAAAATTTTCTAATATAATTGTTCAGAAAATATTTGGTAGGAAAATGACAACATTCAAACTGAAAAGTGAACTTTTAAAGTAAATAAGTAACTTCTATGAGCTTCTTTACTAATGCTGTTTTTCTGTAATTAAGGACATTAAAGATAGAATATCAATATTTGAGGTTTTCTTTATTACTGAAATTGATGGATTGATGATTATACTACGATTTTCAATTCAGTGCTACATTATCTTGATATTTGTAGGTTACAGCTACACAGAAAAATATCAGTAGCAACTTCCTCATTTATGAAATCATTTAAAACACAACAAATTCAGTGAGAATATGAGGTATATGATAAAAATATTTACATTGGTGCTTTTATAACTGGACAAGAAAGAATTGCTTAAGCTTATTGAGCCAATGTTAGAGTACATGTTTGCATGTGTCATGTATTCATAGCAGAACTGCAGCTACAGAATCATACATATCCAACAACTTTTATCTCATTAGAAATAAAGTGTCATTAAGTATGAGCACAATGAATATCACCAGGATTAAAATAGAAATTGTTTCAAAAGTTGTGGTAAAAAAAAAAACATAAAATGCATTTGTAATTGCTTTAATTAATACACATGGAACAAAATATTATGTTTTATGTTGCATCTTATTTCCACAACAGTTGTTGGATGGCACATGTATTCCAGGCTATATTTAATGTGACACAGGAAAACACTGAAGAAAGGAATCTCACAGTGTAGAAGGTACCCTAAAAGGTATGTGTCTCTTTAAAAGGTCTTCCCTTAATTACCTACTTTAGTGAATAAGAGTTCACTCTGAGTTACACTATCCAGAATTGTATGGGTTTCTAACATTTCTTAAAATAATTTCAAATTAGATGTTATCACAGCTATCAATATAATGTAATGCTATGATTTGTGGGTGGGGACATTGAACAGCAAGTAAATAAATAATATAAGTGTAGACAAGGAGACTTAAGGAAAAGTGCGATTATACTTTTAAAGTATTCTCCTATTTATCAGGAATTATTTGTGTCTTCATGCAATGGCTATAAACTTCATAAAGTAGAAAAAAAATTCTGTTTTGCCTGCCTGTATTTTCCAATAATGTTTACAACACATAAAATTTACCTAATAAATGCACACTCATTAAGAGAACAGTTGAGCATATAATTGAGGTATTGAATGAATGTAGTCTAAATACTGAAAAAGTGAGTAAACTAAGCTTACCTACAGGAAGAGTTCTAAGTACAGTGCAGTGGTAACAAAATAGAATAGATGATAGAAAACTCAATTTTGTGGTCATGAGTGCCTGAAAAAGCAATGACAATTTGATTTGGGGGAGATAATGTGCTAGTAGAGAGAATGGCTTTGAGAATGAATTGAAGAACAAAAGCAGAAATTACTCACAGTAAAGAGTGAAGGGGCTACGGATTTAGCTCAGTGGTTCCAGTGCCTGCCTTGCACTGCCTTGCACAAGGACCCAAGTTTGATCCCCAGTACAAAAAAAGAAGAGTGTGGGGTGTTCTATTGATTTCTTATCTTTTATACCTCAAAATCTTTTTGATAACATTCACTGGTTTCTATAGAATGGGGTAGACAGTATAGAATAATGGAAAACAGAAATTTGAAAAGAGGTACCTCACTGTTGAAGACAAGAAGGAGTCAGTGACATAAACTAGATTTCAAAAACTGAGAGGCTATAATGCTCAAATTATACCTTATTGCTATAGTATAAACTAGACAGTAGCCCACATTCTGAGGGGTCCCCAAGACCACAGTCCAATTAAGTTATATGCATAGTAAAAGAACTCAGAAGTATTATATCCACATTTACTACGTATGCAAGCAAAAATACAGATTATAATGAGAAAAGAATAAAAGTTCGAGTCAAAATTTAGAAAATACCAATTATAAGCATCCCAGGTATCTACTTTCAGTGGAGTCACATGGAATGCATTTCATTATTGCAGCAGTGGTATGTGACAAACATTTGTAATGTCACCAGGTAGGAAAGCTCTCCTGGTCCAGATGTCCAAGCTTTATTTTAAATCAGTCACATAGACCCACAGTGGCTGTAAAAATTGACTAGTTACTCAAGTTGCATAAAGCCAGAGGATCAATGGGTGCATTGTATATATCACATTACCTTTTATATTTATCTGAAAATGTCCATATCAGGTGGCACAAAGTTTTAAATAAGCAGAAATACTGTTCCCAAATGAAAAAATTCCAGCTCAGTTCCCTGAAAATGGGTCTTTCTTGGAAAGGCACACTATTTGAGAAACATAGGCCTGCAGAATTCACCCTTTCCTGTGTATTCATGTTTTAAAAGCTGAATGATATAAAGTGCAGTGTAAAAGAGAAGACAGAATATGTCCAGCCTACCTTTAGGCACTAGTTTAGAAGCAAAATAAAGATCCAAGAACAAGAATTCAATACTGAAATTATTTAATATATAAATATATTCATATATAAACTGAGGTAACTGCCTCCAACTTTGGAAATAAAAGAAGAAATAATTTCACAAAATTCATTTGATATATTATTAAAATGTCATGGCAAGACATTTGATGCATACCTGGTGCTGCTTACTTTTTATGTCTCTAACCTGTTTCTGAATCACAACAAAATTTATAAGTTATAAAGTATTATTTCAGCTTTTATGAGTGAAATAATAATAATAACAGCCTCTGCCAATGGAAGAAGATGAATTGAGAAAAAAATGTGGCAAATATACCATTATTTTGAAGCATTTTATTTTTATTCTTTCCCACTAATGGTCCTGTGCATTTTAATGTCATCACAAATTTTCTTCTGCTACTTCAGTTTTTAAAAAATTTATAGTCTAATTGAAAGCACCCAATTTGACTCTTAAAAATGTAGTTATGGAAAAGTAGATGCACACAAAGTTCTGTTTGGTCAATATGTGTAAAGGGGTACTTTAGTTGATGAGGTTATGGGTAACCTAGCATTATTCCTCCTAAAAAATCTAAAACAATGTAAAACAAATTGGAATGTATTTTGGAGAAAAAATAGTAATGTGACTCCAAAATGCTCATCCAAACATATTAAGGCTAATAATAATATTATATTACTAGAAAACCTTAATTATACCCACAGCCAACACACATATTGCCTCTATTCTCTTTTGAAAGTGGATTTGTGGAAAGATAGACATTTCACCTAACAGAAAACTCTATCATTCATTACCATGAGAGAGTTTCCAGGCCACAGTACAAGAAAACATCCAGCAGACTCCAATTGGAGATGCAACTGATAATCCAAGATGGACAAAGATGATAGATTTTAAAAGACAGTGTATCAGCGGAAAGAGTGGAACAGATAGAGAGTACTGTAGAGTTTGAGAGAGAGAGAGAGAGAGAGAGAGAGAGAGAGAGAGAAAGAATGCTACAAAACTGCAGAGAGTACTCCGTGAACACTCAACAGAGTAGTGAAACTAGATGTGTATGTATGAACTACTTGGAGACTCTTGAAAGACTCATTGGAAAAAAAATCAGAGATTACCCAAACTGGCACAGTGTGGGAACCAATTCCAACCCTCATAATCAAGGATATGAATCTCATAATCTCTGGGGAACTGAACAGATTAATGAGAAATACTTGCTCCGGGTGACACAGCTGGGGTCCCACTCAGCAAATATTAACAGCTAGATACAAAGGAATAAGCACTTTTAAAATTACTGCAACCCCCAACCCAAAAAAATTTCAAGAACATTTGTAAGAATAAAAACATTTCCAGCATCCCAAAAAAGTAATTTTTAAAATGTGTGACATCAAATAACAAACTATCAGGCTTTCCATAAAATAGGAAAAATCGAATATATAAGGAGTAGAGAAATCAAAACTGGCAGAATGGTTTCAGAAGTTGGCATAGAGCACAAATGTTGGAATTAGCAAAAACTTTTAAAGGTAAATATAGCTCAATAATCAAATATGAGGTAGTGTGAGAAGACTTTTTTCTTCCTTTCTTTCTTTCTAATTACACAAGACCATATAAATAAATAAATAAATAAAAAATACCCAAGACCTTGTAAATTCATCTATACCTACTCTTGTCTTAAATATAGAATAATAAAATAAAATCAAATGATTGGAGGTGTATGCCCCAGCCAGAGTAATATGTCACCTAAACCTCAAATTAAATAGAGTTCTGAGATATTTTCATTGAATATTTTCATTGGGTCATCATATATCTAACTTTATAAGAAGAAATCATATCCAAAATTGCACTTTAGGGTTAATATAGAAGCAGGAAGATCAGGCTGCTTTGTCATCCTTGCTTTTGGTCCACTGATGAATATTCCAGGAAAAAGAATCACATGTATAAATTTCACAAATTATTTGCCCTAGGTTTTCCAGGATCTCATATCTTACAGAGGATTACTTGAGAGTCTTCAAGATGTCTTTATATCTGCTGCACAAATACATTATTATAACACAATTTACTCAAATAATAAATCACATTCCTCTCAGAACTTGCTTAATAAAACCTTCCTCTCTTCTGTGAAATAGACCGATTTTTTTTTCTTTGCCTACCCTGAAGTTATCAATAGTTAACCAGAATAAGATTGGAGGTGGTTCTCAGAGCATATTTCCTGCATGAAATTCTCTGTAGTTATTGTCATCTCTGTGTTTGGATTCATTTCTAAGGAGACAGAAATTCTTCTTTTAAAAATGAAATAGAAAATAGTTATATACAAGGTTGACAAATAATTATCTGTGTTTGAAATCACCAAGATAAAAAATTGCACATTTGTATACAGTATTTTCACTTTTGTGTGTTATCAGATTATAGAGTAGATATAATAAACAACTTGATAAGAAGATATCTGAAGTTCTGTGGACATAAAAAAACAAAACAAAATTCTACTGTTAAATGAAAAACACAACCTTAACATTACATTTTCATTTTCTGCTTAGAAAACAAATTTAAAAGATGACTAAAAGTGATGCACACAGATAGCAGGGGCTAGAATTAATGATTATGTTTTCACACTAGTTTATTTGTATAGTTTACTTCATTCTTTACAGCTCATTACAGCACAGCTCTCTGCCTTCTTTCATGCTATACCATCTACCTTTAAAGGTTTTTTTTTTCTTTCAATTCATTATTTAAAATTATCCCTATATTTAAACTCCACTTGAATTTTTACATGTCCAAGAATGCCATTCCTTATCTTTCTATTCAAGTTTCACACTGCTTATTTCTGTGAGTTCTTAGTGGAATTAGCAATTTATTGTCCTTTAGTTGTATCTCGTTGCATGAGTCATCATGTGGAGGGAGACTTCTATGAAGTCAGAAACCATGAATTTTGCTAGTATCTTTCCTTATACTGACACATTCCCTTGGGTTCTGAAGCATAGGAGGCTTCTTATTTATCTTAAATTTTGTTTATGCCTTCCATTTCATTGACTGCTACATTTCTTAGAAGAGTGGTTAAATCCCTGATGAATTTTTCTTATCTTTTTTTTCTCTTCGTCAACCTGCTAGAACTAAGATTCGCAAAAAATACAATTTTAATTAGCAATAAATACTAACCTCATGCTAATCTTTGCAGATTATTTGATCATAACTTTAATTGCTTATTTTCCCATTTAATCTCCTTTATTTGTAATCAGTTGAGACAGTTTCTCCTACTCTTCCACACAGAATGACTGTATTCTTGAATACCCTGTACACACAATTGAGAATGGTGTATTAATTCATCATAATCTAGTTTTCCTGACTGGTGAAACAGCTCTCAATGTCTCATTCAGTTACAAAGAATAGAAGAGTTGACATCTGTTATGGAAACCAGGGGAGTGTAGATAATATAAGACTGTTTTAAATATATCTTTGTCAATTACTGGAACCAATTACTGCCAATATTTTGTTAAGATAATCGTAACAGCAAAGACTCTAAACAAATTTATGGTTTATTTGGTTAACCAAAGTAACAATATATATTTACTGTCGTGTGACTGAGAAATCCTAAGTGTCAATGTCCAAAAGTGTATTTTTAATTTTAATGATCATCTTGGAATAGGGGTATAGAGTGAAGTTACCTTTAAAAGTATGGACAATTTATTCTTAAGTCAGAAAATATTGCAGAAAGTAAGAAAAGTGTAATTGCACTTTAAATTTGAAGGCACTCAGTAAATCTATTCTTTTACTTTACATTCATCTTTAAAATTTATTATAATCTAAGAGAGTACCCAAAGGGATGGTTTGGTTCATGTACTGGATTTATTGGTTATCTCAAAAGAAGTGATAAAACATATCTGTAAGTATTAAGTAAGTTTTGTTTAGGTGCTTAATTGTTGACTGAGACATTATAAAGTTGAAGTTAGGATATGGGGCTCTCACACAGAAAACCTAGGTTTTATCTGTTCTATTTCTTCTGTGTACCTTTGCACAAGCTACTTGCCCAAAATTCAGTTTTCTTGATTGCACAATTAGAATTACAAAAGAACCTGGCCTACACATTTGGGGGTGGAGATTTCATAAGCATGTATAATTACTGTCACATATAGTGTGCAATGATATTTTCTTACTATCAACCATTTGTTTACTACCTCTTCTGTTAACATTTCCAGGAGGAGCTTAGTCTTCCGAGTCCATAAAGTAGAATCTGTCACTGTGTTTGTCTCTGATACTATTAATAAAAGCAGAAATTGAGGAGATCTCCTTAAAGTGTTTTACCAGATGTTATAAATTACAGAGATAGAAGGGGAAATGAAGATGAGGCATTACATGCCAAGAGAGAAAAAACAAGCTGAGTCAATGTAAACTGAAATGAGGCACTATGAAGAAGAAGTTCGTGAAAGTTAAAAAGAAAGTGAGTAAGGCATTTTTAGAAAGTCTAAGTTCTTTTTGAATACTTATCTGTTAGTAGTCCAAGAATTCAAGACCAAAGTAAATGTAGAAAATGCTTAAGAAGAGAAGTATGTGCACCCATGTTTATAGCGGCACAGTTTGTAATAGCTAAATATTGGAAACAGCCCATTTGCCCATCCATTGGAAACTGGATAAAGAAGATGTGTTTTTTCTATAAAATGGAATATTACTCAGCCATAAAAAATGAGAAAATAGATTCATTCATAGGAAAATGGATACATATTGAAGATATACTCCTAAGTGAAATAAATAAGTCACACATGTGTAAATACCGAATAATTTCCCTGGTGTGAATAATCTGCAACAAAGCATAAGATTCTAATAAGATTACTAACATTTAGAAATGGGAAGAAAGGAACTAAAGGTGTAGGGAAGGAGGGATGGGTAGGGGAAGAGTAAAAAGGGAAAAGAAAAAAATGTGAGAGAATGAAAAGATGAAAATAAAGTGTTTGTAGATGGGGAGGGGAGGAGGGGGTGAAAGGAGGGCAGAGGTAAGGGGAAAAAATGAGAATCAAGACTTGCCATGTAGAGGTACAAGATCCCAACAATGAATGTAACTGTACTGTATCCCTAAAATGTACCAATAAACTCAATTAAAGCTGAATAAAAAAAGAAGTACTAAATCGATGCATGCAATGATAATGGAAGTAAATCTGCCAACCTTTCACTACACTGTGAAAGTCAATTTATATCATCTGAGTGTTAATTTTTCCTTCTTTTAGTTGGTCAACCCTCTAAACCATAGCCAAATATTTAGGATGAAACTGAGGTTTTCAAATTTTAAGAAGCCCAAATAACCAACAATTCCTATGAACTATACAGAGCTCTAAAGCATTTTTGTCATATTTTTTCTATTATCAAACCAAATTTCAGCCTTGGTATGCAATATTCTCAAAAATAATGCTTGCATTTTTATGTCATTATACAGCTGGAAGAGAATACATAGCAATTATGTGTTGACTAAAAGGCCCCAAAGCATAATAGTGATGTTTTCAACAATTTACTCCATTAAAAGCTCAGTTAAGCGAATAAAGAAAATACTTTTAACATATGGTTGTAGTAAAGGAAAGACTGGTAAACATTTTAGTGTAATAGGATATTTCTGAATAATTTTACCTCCAAAACCAATATTTTCACATAATGAAATGAGAGCTTTTTTAATCAGCAGAATTCTAATTTTAACAGCATTTTATCTCATCATTATCATAGATTCTAAACTTTTTCTATAGTCTCTCATCCTCTGACCTTTGTGTCTATATTATGTTCTATTGATGGAAGCAGTTAAAGGTATGTCTGTCATTTTCTGCTAAACCCAATGGTTTGATCTCTACTTCCTTTTCTTTCTCTCTGAATCACCCCCTGGGTGTCCCTTCCCCATTCAAATGTAGTTTTTTTTAAATGTCCAACTCCACTGCAGTTCTATTATCCTCTATATTTCCAGTACCATCCTAAATAAATAGCATCTCCAACGTATAATAGTTCAATTTAGACATTTTCAATTTTATATTGGTAGAAAGGTTTTATTGTCCTTTCTTTTTCTTTCTTTTTTTTTTTGGTACTAGATATTGAAACCAATCAAGAATAATCAAGCCTTTGGCACTGAGCTACATCCTCAGCCCATTTTTAAGTTTTAGTTTTTGAGAGAGCCTCACTAAAGTTGTTAATTTGCTAGGCTGAGCTCAAATTTGTAATTCTCCTATATTAGTCTCCCAGATTTCTGGGATTAAAGATATATAGCCCATGGCTAGCTCTGGTGTGTTTTTTTGTTCTGTCTCATCTATAGAACACTCACTTGTGTGTTTTCCTTAAACACTCAATACTTTATTATTAAAATAGGTTTTGTGTTAGATGATTTTTGTCTAACTATAGGCTAATAAAAGTGTTCTTAACTTGTTTAAGGTAAGCTAGGCTAGCTGTGATATGTTATAATTTAGTTGTGTTAAATGTATATTCAAATACTTTAGGTATTTTCAATTTAAAAATTAGTTCATCAAAATGTACTCCCATTAAAAAGTTGTTATGCACTAGTATTGAGACTAAAAATAAATGTGCCATAAAGTCATGGATACTAACCTCACAATTTAGTAGGCATTTTCAAATGAAAAACAGAAATTTTGGAAATATGTACAAATTACAATATTTTATTAAGGAAAATGTGAATGATAATAGAGAGGTCAAAGTCTCTTGAAATTATTCAAGATGAAAGGTTTATCCTGTCACTGATACATACTGAGCATGTAGAGTGTGGACTATGATTCTTAGATAAAGGAAGAGAATGCTAGGAGAAGAATAAAGTGGAAAACTACGGAAGCCTGAAAGAATTTGGCAACTACAAGTATGAGGCAACAATGGAAAATAAATTCAAAAATATTCAAACATTTGACCATAGCAATAGGGAGGAAGAGGACACTTGCTAGAATGCAAGATTGGTGGCCTAAGTCAGGGCGAGATCATGAAGGGCCATGCCATTTACTAATAGTAGAATGCTCACATTTTATCCTGAGGCTGATTGGGTAATACTTAATAGAGATGTGATTGTGCTTTGGGAAGATCACTGTACAATTTTTTAACAGGTGTGCAGTGATGGGTTGATGTGCTACCAAATGAGTGAGGTGACATATGTGAACCATTCTCACTGACACTGACACTTTTCACTATTGGCCTCTGCCACATCTTTCCAGCAACAGATCCATCCAGTAGATGAAGGCTGAAATCTAGATTTTCTGTTTGCTTACCTGAATGACAGAACTGAGAAAGTATCATTTCCACTTAGTGTTATAAGAGCGTGAATACTATCTGCCTAATACATTTTTATTTTCCCTGATTATCTCCTACTATTAATTTAAAAGGTAGATATTCTCTTAAGGCCTCTTTTTCAAGTACCTTCTCTTATTTCTCAGAACACAGCTTTGTTTTCTTTGCTTGTAGTGTGTTAGAGCTCCTTTCAATAGTACTTCTAAACAACTTCTTTCTCTCACCAAGATAAAAATTATTCTATGTTCTTCCTTATTTTTCCTACCTTTTCTCAAAGTTCAAAGGAGATATGAGGGTATCCTATCTACTTGTACCCTTGATCTCTTGACACTAATTTCCTTAAGACTTTTCTCTCTCACTCATTTGTGCTGTCTCCAAAATAATTTTGACCTCAAATGTCTCCATTGTATTCATGAGACCACGGAACATATTACATATTTTATGCACCCAGATACAGAACAAATGTTTAATAATTTTGGATCATGGTTGACCTTGAATAATTGAAATCTTGGAAAGAGAAACTGGAGAGGGACTATTGTAAATGACTTTGAAATGAAACTAAACTACTTACTAGTTTCCATGTGATATGAATTTATTCAGTGTCTTTTTATTTGACTGTGTATGTGTGTGTGTGTGTGTGTGTGTGAGCGCATGTGTGTGGTGTTGTTTTGAGACAGGATCTCACTATGTAGCCCAGGCTGGTCTTGAACTCACTATGTAGCTCAGGCTGACCTTGAACTCACTATGTACCCAGGCTGGCCTTGAGCTCATGGTGATCCTCTTAGTGTCAGCCTCCTCGGTGCTGGAATTACAGTGTGCACCCACACTCAGCTTTTGTTCTGTTTGTTTGACTTTATGATGCATATGGTAACAGCGGTGTGTAGAACATTTTCAGATATTTTAAAATTATCAAGTACATACTTAGCTGTAGATCATACCCAGGAGTTCTATATTTGATAGACTTTTTTTTTAGAAAGCAGTAAGGTATTCCTCACAAGGAATGCAATTGTTGTATACTGCAAACATGAATTTAAAAATTGAAAAAAAATGTTGAACATGATCAAAATGAGATTTGTAGCTGGCCAATGGAAAGTACAATGGAAAAGTCAAAATAGGGCCAGAGTGTTAAAGGAAGAGAGCAAAATATAGTAGTTGATGTGAATTAACTGGACATTCTTTTGTTAAGTTCTGTAGCTAAGGAGGGATATATTAACAGGGAAGCAAGCGTTCATTTCCTTTCTCTGGTCATAAATCATATTCAAAACTTCCAGTAAAATTAAAATTCAACGTCTACATATTTTAGTAAATTTTTCTTATTATTTTGGGGAAACTATAAATACTATGTCAAAATACATAAAATTGTGACATCAAAATTTAATTTTAAGTAAAATTATGGAGGGTGTTTCAAAAAATGAATAAAAATCATAAGTCTCAGTTTTTCTCTATTCCTTGTACAAAAGCCTTCTAGAGACCTCTTCACCAGCTTCTCACTTATCCTAAAGTATGCCCTGTACTTCCCAAACTAATTTTCGTTACATATCTAATCATTCCAGAACAACAAAAAAATGACCCCCCCAGAACCTCTTCAAGTTGAACCTTCACAGTAGTTAAATATTTTTGTACATATTTATTATGCTTCAGATTCTTTCTTTGCATCATTAAAAATATATGTTCACAATTTTAAGCTAAAGTATTTCCCATTTGTTATTAATTTAAAAGAAATAATAAAATGAGTTATTAATTAATATAGTTCCACAATAAGAGACAATGCATTTGATTTTATTGCAAGTATTTAGCATATTTAAGTAAATTAAGTCATTTTCTGATTGTGTTTTTAGTTGTTCAGAATTAATTCTGAATATAATATGAATCATCTATCTTTACCTATACTTTTAAGGCAAATTTTAATAAGTGAAACTGTATTGTTAAAAAGTTTGTTTAAACTACGGATGAACACTGACAAATTGACATTACAATTTTTAACCAATTAATTCTTTTACCACCACTGTATGGGAATGCCTATTTCTTCACATTATCATCAAACATTAATCTCATATACAATGGTAACTAAGTTTATGAATTTAATTAGTTTGATAATTTAGGAGAAGATGGCTCTGTGTGTGTTTGAGTGGGAAAGTCAGTAGTGGTCATGTTTGTCACTTGCTGCATAGTTTGTGAACAGAAGTAAAATTTTGCTGAACACTTTTTTTGTGAACTGGGTGATTTGCAAATAGGAGCATTTATGAACCGAGGTATTACGCTAAGTCTTATGTGTCAAAGATAGTACTAGTGATTAAAACATTGTACCAGTGATTATACCCGGTGTGATTAAAAATATGGCAAATATTGCTATTGCATGTCATCCAGCGGGAAAGCAGAGATCTTCAGTATGAGCAGTGACACTTAGAACTGAGTATGTGGTTTCAATTTGTCAGTCTAGTCAACTGCATGTGAGCCATGGAGGAGAGAAATTATATTTTCAAACTGTGATATAAATTATGGATCACAAATAACACATTAACATGGAATTTAGTTTCAAATATAGAAAGTTTCTAAAGAAACACAGAAAAGGTCAAAATTAGCTTATGGTGTTTTTTGAGTGACCATAGAGACAGACTGCAAAATGGCTTAAGCATTTTGTAGTGATTGTGTACATGAGGTGGACATGAACATGAGCATGAGGTGATCAGGACAATCTGCAACATCAAAATCCCAAGAAAATATTGGAAAAAGTAATATGTTTCTATCAAATAGGTAATTGACTCTTAAGGAACTCCATGAGGATCTGAATGTCTCTTATACTTCAAATTAAAGTATTTTAACAGTAGGTTTGAAGATGAGGCCAGTGACCACAAAATTTGTTCCACACATTTTAGCTGTGGAAAAAGTAACAGCATTTGTGAATTTTACTGGAGTTGTGCCATTGTGCTGCTTTAGACCCTAGCTTCTTAAGAAATGCCATCAGTGATCACAGGTGATGCAACTTGAGTCTATGGTTACGATCCTGAAACCAAGGTTGGAAATCACCTGAGCAGAGACTGTACCCAGGAACACTTTGGTGAACTCTGCATATTATTACAGCTTATTAGCACACTGAAGAAATAATATGTGCAGAAAACAGCCTCGAAAACTGGAAAATGTTTTCATCCTCTATCATGAAAATGCTATTTCTCGCAGTGCTTGTGGTATGGCAATTTCTGTTAAATAAAAACATTATGGAATGTCTTCATTCACTTTATTCACAGCATCTGGCCCTATGCAACTTCTGGCTTTTCTCCAAAGTCAAAATAATAATGAAAGGTAAATGTTTTGAATTGACTCAGTGCATCAACCGAACTGTTACTAAAAGTACCCCCAATAGAGGATTACCAGGACTGTTTCACAAAGTGGTAAGAATGATGAGGTAAGTGCGTTCTAAGTGAGGGGAATATTTTTGTGTAGGGTTTTCTCCAAAGTCAAAATAATAATGAAAGGTAAATGTTTTGAATTGACTCAGTGCATCAACCGAGCTGTTACTAAAAGTACCCCCAATAGAGGACTACCAGGACTGTTTCACAAAGTGGTAAGAATGATGAGATAAGTGCGTTCTAAGTGAGGGGGAATATTTTTGTGTAGGATTAATGTCAATGCAACTTTTTGCTATAATAATATTTTTAAAAATTAAACAAGCACCTTATGTTTTGATCATAGCCATTACCTGTTTTAGTCACTTTCCTTGTATCTTAGACATAATACCCAGCAACTTAAAGGAGAAAAGATTTATTTTGGTTCATATTCTAGTCCACAGTCCCTTGGCTCCTAAGCAGGACCATATGGCAAAGGCCCATGGCAGAGAAGAGCTGCTCAAGACATGAGACAGGAAGCAAACAGAATGAAGGAAAGAGCTAGGAAGGGAGATAAAACCTTCCAGGCTAAGCCCCACTGACCTTTGTCTTCCAATAGACCCCACATCCTGCAGCAAGTCATTTATATACCTGCATAATCCAGTTATTTTCCAAAAGCCTCACCTACCAGTACAAACATTCAGTTCTTCGGTGACATCTGGATATAAACCATAACAGCATCTTAATGTTATTCTAAGTCCTACTTCATTGTTTGTAAAATGTGTTGATATACTTTCTTATGCTAATTTCTTTCATGATCATTTACTATAAACTTTCCTTTTTCTATCACTTGAAGTTTCTTTTCATTGTTTTATAAAATTACTTAACCATTTTCCTTCTATTACATGACATTTCTCATTTTTTAGGTTATACTTTTATTAGTGCAACTTAATATTATTGTCATCAATCCCTCTTATGTTGTGGATTTCTGATATGGCTTCTTATGTAAAAAACAATCTCTGCTCCAAAAACTTGCATGTTTTCTTTGATGAATATATAGTATATCTATATTGTGTGACAGTTATTTATTCACATAAAATTTGTTTTGGAGTATAAAATGAAATAAGAAGCAAGGCTCACTTTAAATAAACAGGCTAGTGTTCTAAAAAGCAATAATGGACTAATTCATTGATTGTTCATTCTTTACTCATTGACACGGTGCTATTCACTGCCAAAAGAATATTAAATACTTATGGTGAGCTGAGAATATTTTTCTCAAATTAGTGGGAGCACTGGTAATTTATAATTATTCCCAATTTTGATCTTATTTTAAGATTATTTTAAAGGTAATATCATCTACACTGATACAAGATTATGTTTTGAGAAAATTCAAGATGACCTTATACACATTAAATATTTAATGTATGTTGAATAGTTTTTTTCCTAATTTTGAGTTATATTAATAGACCTCCTTAAATTGTTTATTGTTTTGCCAAAATTAGTACCACATTAAATTGTTCTTTAATGGATATTTGATTTTGTTTCCTAGTCTTTTAATTTTGTGTATTTTATATCATTGTTCCATATGTGTATAAACTTTTCTTTCTGTGTAACCTTTGCCAATTAATTTTCCCTTTGCCATTTAATTTTGTTCATGTAATGCTAGCAAATATTCTTTTTTGTTTTGTTTTGTTTTGCTAGAGATTGAACACAAAACTAACCTTCTCAGACCAGATATCAAATAAGCACTTTAAAAGTTGCTGGGTGGTGACAAGTTTCTAGACCTTGAAATATGCCGGTTCTACTGTTCACTGTTATATTCTGTGCAGTGAATTGTGCTGTCACAGTTTGGTGTCTGGTATTTCTACACTGTAAATCATCATTGTTTTTCTTGTAGATTTTTGTTTATTTTCTATAAATAATTCAATTACTACAAGTTATTTTAGTTCCTGTTTATTGAAGGTTTGCTTAAAGGCTACAATTGTTGCTTTATTTTCTTAATTAGGATAAAGTTTATGAAACATTGCACTACAGTCTGATATGTTTGAGTACATTTTGCCACAGTTTGTATTTGAAGGAATTCAACAGTGGGTTCCCTCCTTTTGGGGATTTAGTCTATACCCATCACTGGCGGTTTTTCTATCATCTTTTTTCTTAGACTCTCTTTCTTTAAATAGAGTGGACTGAAAAGATGAAAGTACAAAGTCATCTCTCACAGTACATGGGGGAAGCTTTCTAACAGTCAGGTTCTAATACATTATACATGGCTGGAGTAATAAAAATGTACCTTTCAGTACTTTCACTCTGTTTTTGTGACTAACTTTGAGCCTGCCCAGAAGTAAGAACTAGGTAAATCCCTGTTAGTTGTCTCTGTTGTAAGCCGCTCTCGGTTTCCTATTTAAATCTTCCAGAGGACAACTGATATTTTAAAGTGAAAAAATGTAAACTCTGAAATTTTATCTTTAGCAATTTACTGTTATATTTTATTGTGAAATATATTACTGTAGGAATGAGAGGAACATTCCACCTTCTGAAGGTTTGATAATTGAAAAAAATAGGAGTATTTAATTCTCTTCATAAAGGAAAGCAGAATGCAATTTTAAGAAAGACTATTTGGAGGAGGAAAATGGGCCCAAAGAATGGACAATCTCTTGGAAAAAGTTTATCTGGACTCTAGGGTGGTATCAACTCCAGTCTTTCCTTGGAGTTAATTTTCCGTGTTTAAAGAGGTTACAGAAAGTGGAGTCTAATAGTGTGCTTTCTGAAAAAAATTAACTGGATCAGATAATGAACACCTGAGAAAAGTCTTTCATGAGTTTCTGAAGAGAAAAAGAATGGAGGGATCAGAGGCTAAGGTAAGTCAAAAAGACCTAGATTATTGTATTTGTGTGTGTGTGTGTGTGTGTGTGTGTGTGTGCGTGAGCGCACGCATGTGTATTAATGCAACAGTTACTTTATGTATCTTCACTTAGTTTTTTTTTCTCGTATAGGTACATTACATTATAAGCTGGTATTAGCAAAGATCTAAGCTAAAATAATATATCCTAAAAAATATAATGTTATCATGAGGGATTACCATCTCTCGCTCTATAAAAATACAAAAAGGGAGATTCAAAAGTAAGTTTTTTAAGATTCTGCATCATAATCAAGGTATTGCTAAAATAGGAGGACTGAACTATAAAGAAGAAGTTGAGTATAAAACCAATAGATAGCAACTTTAAGAGACAGATGTGAAAAACTTTACAAATGGAAAATATGACTTAGAAATTGAACAATTTCTGGAGTAACAATAGTGCTTTTCTATTAAACGCTTGGGACCATAGAAATGAATAGACAAGCACCATTAAAGTAAAATAAATCCCATATTTCCATACCTGCTGAATGCTGAAACTGCAAAGCCACATTGAACCTATTTGCAAAATATTCACCTTGGCCATGCATTCAGTGAAAAATCATGTAGCAAAGGAACAAAGATGTGTATTTTTACAACTCACCTAAAAAATAAAGCACCTTGGAGATTTCTGCTTGACATTTCACCAGCAAAAATAAATGGCTACAAAAATAAGATGCCAAAAATCTCAAAGAAACATCCATGCACTGCTCCAGAAAATGGCTACAATTGCTTTCACTGAAATGCTGATTCAAGAAAATCTCAATAGAAATATGAATTATTTATAGAATGCATGAAACTGATTCCTACTGAATAACCACCAAGCACTAACTTCCACAAATGATCTATTACCAAGTCTTATCCATACTATCTTCTAAATGCTTTTGTCATTATAGTCCACACTACAACCATTCCTCATATATTATTTGCAACATTCTCTAACTTGTCTCCAAGTCCAGTGTTTAACAGTGCATTCATAATATAACAAATATGAATTACATTCTTATTCAAAACACTTTGATGGCAGAACTTTCTTATTGAAGGTTAATTTCTTCAACAAGGGTTGGAAGGCTCGCCAATATCTACTTTTAGTGTATCCTCTTGAATTATTGTGAATTTCAATTCTACCTCCAGGTCTTTGGCCATCTTTATTAAGTCTACCAATGTCTACCAAATTGTCTGGCACAATGTTGATTTCTAAGTAACTTATGTATGAGAAAATCTAGTCTAAATCCTGTGCAAGCCATAGAAGCATCAGATAGAATGATAACAATGATAGTAATAAAAATGAAATAATTTTATCTTTCAGTAGGATCATGTCTTCAGATTATTCTTGGTGAGTTCTCTAAGGCCAAAGAATCTGATTCTTAGTGACAAAAGGAAAGTAGCTATATGCCCCTTCTTGGAGAAAAAAAATTTCTTTGTATTAAAAAAAAAAAAACTTAAAGGATAAGAACTCAGCAACAGGTGTGCAAAGTACAGAATTGTGGAAAGTAGAAGAAACTAGCTATAGCTCACCAGCTATGACAACATGATAAGTGCAGGAAATAATCTGAAGGCCTGAGCCATATCATCAAAGATGTTGAGCACCAAACTGAATGTAAATAAATTTCATGTGACCATACTGGAAACTTTTATATAAGAAAATTATGTGATGATACTTGCTATTTACACCATAATTTAGAAAGACGTGATAGAAGACCCACACGATTGAGAAAAGTTTTAGGAGACATGAATGTAAAACAGTGAAGTGCAGTCATAAATCTTTGTAAGAAAAAATTGTATAGGACACATGGATTCTCCTTTGTCTCACTTTATGGGAGGTGAGGTAGCATAAACCTTAAGGAGACTTATGAGGTTCAGTGTCTAGCCTTGGAAAATGCCAATTGTGAACCTCAAGCAAATTATCTCCCCTCCCCTTTTTTTAATCCATAAAGTAGGGATAATAGTGAATTCATAAGTTTTATAAATGTTTTAGCAAATATGTGGGTGTTAAATGCATAAGCTAACGAAGCCCTAAACAGTTTATACTGTAGTCTCAGTTACTTCCTCTATTTTGGCTCACATTTTAGAAGTTTCAGTCCTTCTGTGTTCTGGCTCCAGGTATACGCCACACGATGGAAGGGTCTGGGTGGAGGAAAGCTGCTTGGTTCATGTCACCCAGGAAGCATAGAGTGCAGGAAGAAGCAAGGGACCTGGCTTTTCCGACCAGGCCCTACCTCCGAGCACTGGCCCAACTGTAACACCTGCTCCAATCCACATGTCTTCCAAGAGCCCCTGCCTCTGAGAACTGCCAGAACATTCAGCTATAAACTCTTAACACTTCTTATAATACGCTTCAGGACAATATTTCCAATAATTAACTCCTAAAAACGAATTCTACATATAATTAACAGAATGCTGTTGGCTTGATTTGCTTAGTCACAGGCCGATGTGTTTTTCTTGCCAGCAGAGTAAGCTCAATGTTATATACCTGGGTCCATCCTGCATGTTAGATTCTATTTATCATGTGGCACTGCATATTTTATGGCAATAGTAAGAAAATTCAAGCTGCTGTGAGAGAAATCTGTTTCCACTTAGAATTTGACACAGAAAATGATCCTTTTGGGTGTGATACTGATCTTCCCTAAGTATCTCTCTGTCTCTCCCTTTTTTCCCTAAGTATCTCTGTTGACCAAACCTAATAATAGTTATCCACAGATCCCTGTTATGGTGTGGAAGCGGTCTGTCCTTGCCAAAATTTGTGCTGAAACTTGATCCATACTTGTGTTAGTCATCTTTATATCACTGTAGAAATACTGTCAAAAATCAATTTCTAAAGGGAAAGGTTTATTTTTGCCTCACAGTAAAGGAGGTTCAGAAATGAGTCATGTTCAAAAGAGAATGGTAATCATCATTTATTTTACATTTTATAATATTAACTATAAGAGTGTATACAGAGAGAAATGAAGTATCACTGCTCATGGGAAATGAAATTTGTTTATGTTCACTTCTAACCAAATCTGTATGGCTTTATGTAACATCCTGTTATAATTTCTAGTATACTGAGATAATAGCATTTTCATGCTACAGTCAGAGGTGGATCAGCAGCAAATTAGAAATAAGAATAAATAGAAAATTACCAAATTTTATAGAATTTATAGAATTTTGAAAATCCTGGTAGTTTTTGTTTTGTTATGTTCACCATTGCTATTTTTCCTCGTCTTCTATCTTATACCCTACTACCATATAAACTATGAGCGACACTAAGGAAATATGTCTGATAGTCAGAACAAGTTATGCCATACAAGCTCATCTACTAGTGTCTTCTAACACACTAAGTATTAGTGTATTAAGACGAATAATTAAGACAGTAAGTGGGCCACACCATAACTGAGCTGTAGAGCCAGTACAGGTCCAAATGATGACACGGGCAATTAAAGTAATAGGTTGGTTAAGTCTTGACTCCTTCTCCCTTCTGTTAATGACCCTTAATCTCACCATTTCTCTCCCTTGAGAGTGGGCTAGTGGGAAAGACACAGGGATTTTCTTCTTAAATAATAAAAAATGAAAAGGGGAAAATAGTAATTTCATAGTGCATAAGCCTGCCTACACTACTTTAGTGAAGTGATCAAGCCTAACATCAGTTACAATTCTGCATATTAAAATCTTGTACCTTCTGCAGCATTCTTCCCTAGAATTCACCCACCCAATTTAATCATGAGAAAAACATTTTCTAAAACGGAAAGAAGGTTCAAATGAAGGTACATAAAATTCAACCATTATATTGGAAAGTTGTTCAAGTTAGTAAAACTAAGGAGCAGCTGAGAAAAATAAAAACCCACAGCTTGAAGGAGATAAAGGATGGATGATAACTAAATTAAATGTTTTAATTTGAATTGTATCCTGGAATTTAAATAAAGAAAAGAAAAAACAAAAAAATTAATGGACAAACTACTCAATGTAAATGGAAACAAAATCTGTAGTTTAGTGATTATATTGTACCAATCTAGCTTTGTTGTTCTTAATGTAGGTACCATGTTTATATAAAATACTAACACGAGGGTCAGCTCAATAAAGTTCGATTAATATTTTCTGTGCTAGCTTCACAATTCTATATATTTAAACTCACTTAATGAAGAAGTTGTAAAATGTGTAGTACTGATACTTGTACTTTTAAGGAAAGAGCAAGATGCTCCTGAGTACACATATAAAGAAGGGTCAGTAGCAGGTGCAGAGAAACCACAGTAAGATAACCAAGTTCTTGCTGGCTTGGTTTTGAGTGCCTGAAAGCTACTAAAGCATTTAAATTTCGCAAAAGTTTATGAACAATACAAAAATAAGAATATGCAATTTATGCAACTGAAAAAAATGGAAATATATACTATGGGCTTTTGTAAGGATAATGCTGCTGCCTACTCTGTTGAAAAAAAAAATCAGACACAACAGCTGAGAGGGTAACTTCCTAATTACAAACTGGTGAGTGAGAATGAAGTAGCCTCGGGTAGCAGGATGTGAACAAGTGGAACCAGAAGATGCAAAAAGGCAGGGTGATGTTCCTATTCATATATTATATTAATCAGCTTCGGATTATCACAGAAGAATAATTAAGTCAGGCTGCTCAGGAAGCAGAGATGTTTACTTTGGCTCACAGTCCTGGAGGCTCAAAGTTGTGATGCCCATATTGGCTCAGTTCTGGTAAGGGCGGGAGGTTGGCAATAGCAAAAGTCTGTCCAAACTGCCTTCTCACACATGTAACTGGAGCAGAAAGCAAGCAACAGAAGTTTGGACTCCACAATCCAATCAAGTTAACAATCAAAATCAACCTTCACTATCATAAAATATGTGTGAAAACCAGAAAGAAGTATGAGAACAATTTGTTTAAAAACTAAGTGAAAATAAAGGCCACATAACTGGAATGTTTAGCAGATATGAAAGATTCTCATGGGGATAGGACAGTGTGGTACAAAGTCTAACAAAAGCAAAGGATTCTTGATTGTTCAGGAGGGTGACTTGCTCCCATAGAAGGTGCTCTCCTGAGTTAACTTTGTGCTTTTCTCTGCCTCAACATACTTTTGTTAGGTGCAGATAATGGTTATTTCTTACAGGATCAATTCCCAACACTTTAACCTGTACTCTGGGCAACAATTCACTTTTAAGCCAAAACTACCATTCACAGATTTCCTTAAAAATGGAGGAGAGATATCAATTCAGTTTTACCTTACAGTTTGTTAAATTATGTTATTGAGCCGGGTGTGGTGGTGCACGCCTATAATCCCAGCACTTGGGAGGCTGAGGCAGGAGGATCTCTGTGAATTGGAGACCAGTCTCGGCTACACAGTGAGTTCCAGGTCAGTCTCAACTACATAGTGAGACCCTGTCTCAAAACCCCACCCCCAAAAATTATGTTGTTGAAGCCAGGCCTGGTAATGTACACCTGTAATTCCACTACTTGAGGCTCAGGCAGGAGGAATGCAAGACTGAGCCAAGCCTGGGGAGTTTAGTAACTTAGTGAGATCCCATTTTAAAATAAAATAAAATAAATAGGGACTAGGAATGTAGTCCAGTAAAAAGGCCCTGGTTTCAATCCCCATACTTCCAAAAAAAAAAAAAGTTGGTCATTTTTAATGAAATATAATCTACTCTCACAACAACCTCAAAAATTAAAACATCACCCAACATAAATGAAATCAATTTACTCGAGAAAAAGGAAAATTACATTTATTTGGAGCTAAATAGGACTGCAATCCAAGAAAATAGTTTTATACAATTTCATAAAAGTACTTCGAGGCTTTATGAAAGATTGTCTATTTTCATAATTTAAAACCACAAGGTAGTGGAAAATGAAGTCATTTCTTTGTCATGACTATGCTGGCATAAATGAAGCTACATTGTAAGAACGGGGTTAGATGTCATCTCAACCTCTGGGTAGTTAGGGGGAGTACATCGTCCAGAGGTGGGCAGAGGTTAACAATGTTTGGAAACTGATTTTGGTCCTGTCTAAAAGTCCATTGGCATGCAGAACAGTTGAGTGGTTCATCTTTCATATGCCTGAGATCTGATTAATAATGGCCTCTCACCTATTTTAAAAGATCCAAACCAATGCTATTCCATCTTGACTTTGTTTCTCCTTGAAAATACATATTGTTTTGCAAAGGGATTCAGAGGTATTGTTCCAGGAAAGAGTGTTCCATCATTCCAACTAAATTAGAATATTGTCTAAAGTATGTATTTTTTAAAAATTCTTTTCTTACGCGTCTTGTAACCTAATGAGTGTAAAAGCATGGTTTATTTAACTAAGGTAATCAATTGTGAAAAATCTTCTTTGACATAAAAAGATAATCAAGAAGTTGGTTCCACTCATCTAGTAACTTTTATTTTGAGCATCAAATTAATAAATAAAGGCTCAAGAGGTAGGAAAAAAATCTAAAAGATTGGTGAGAGTCAGCCTTTCAACCTCAAATTTAGAAAAGCAAAGCCAACGCTAGAATTCTTTGCATATGAAGGATTTACATATAAAGTGATATTTTTAAAATGCCTTAAAATAAAATAAAAATGCCTTTTACTAAGGGATATGTAGAAAATGTGAAAAGTTAAAGAATGTTCTTTGGTAAATTCCTTTATAAAGACAGCTCTATATTTGATTCAATTCCTCTTGAACTTTCTTGCGTCAAAAACAGATGAAATGCCTACGTGTAGGCCACTATCCTATAAAATAACAGTAACTTATTTGAAATGCCTGGAAATTTTCAGTAGTTATGAAATGAATTATCTGGGAAGACCAGAGGTGGTCAGAAAAAAGGGAAAATAAATCAGACTTTAAAAATCTCTAAAGCCAGAATTTCAAATTAATTATTTCTTTGTAATAAAATAACTCACCTTTATAATAAAATAACTCTCTAGCGTCATCACTCAGAACAGAATTTTGACAACTATTTACCACATGATTAGAGATGTAGCAAGAAATGTCATAAGATATTGTTCTTAGTAGGTCAAGAAGAATTCTGACCAATTCCCTCAATTCAATCTAGTTGCAGTTCAATACTGACAAAGGTTTATTAAACATCTACTAATTTTGAAAAGTATCATTGCAACAGAACTACTTTTAGAGAGTTGGGAGAAGTTCAATAATCTATTTATTTTGATAGTATTACTCTGCCTAAATAAGAATTTCTGAGGTATGTAATCACTCAAAACTATTAGGAGAAAAAAAAAACTAACAAGAGGTACACATGATCCACATATGCCTGGATCTTTTTGGAACATATGATAATTAAAGAAGAAAATGCTCAGAGGGTTTAAGAATTTTCATAAACTCTTGCAAAGTGTATTTTTACAAATAAAATATAACCATGATATAAAGACTAGAAATTTTAGATGGAACTATGATTAATACTTAATTGGCACTTCAAAAATGAAATTATAAGTCACAACCCATGAATAGCTTAAATGAACAATTAAATGAGAGTCATCAAAAATGTCTAATAAGAAACCCAAAGTTTTTTTTTCAAGACATTGGATTTTCTCCCACCATGCCTCATTTCTTTCTTTCTGTTGCTTCTCTTTCTTTCTTTTGATAATAAAAGGTTAGATAATATACATTCAGTAGCACTCCTTTTCCACTAAAGACATATTCTGAGACCCCTCACCAACCTCAGATAGTACCAAACCTTACAGATAACAGATGATAGACTGATAGTAAAAATTATACAAACACAGTTTCTCCTTTTCTTTGAATTATATTAATATACCTCTCCTTTTTTCTTGTTATCACATACAAATGCCTATGTGAGGAGATAAACAGGACAACGGCATAGGCACTGTGACTTCAGCATATAGGTTTGTTTCTTTTTTATTATGTTGAAAATTTTTACGTTTTCACTGAAGAAAAACATTTCACATCTTGTCTTTGGTATATTCAAATTGCTAGCATCATTACTCTTGTGCTTTATGGCTATTTTTAAGTAAAATAAGCATTTTTTTTTTTAAGAAACCACCAAGACAGTGGATCTAATAGCCCAGATAGCTACTGAGTGATAACAGGCAGCCATGGATGAACACTGGGCAATGGGATAATTTATGCCCTGGGCAAGCTGAGGATAGACTGCAATCATATTCCTTAGAACATCAAGAAATTTAAGCCTTTGTATATTTTTCAACTTTTCCATTTCATATTTTCGGGCTATGGTTGTCCCTTGTAACTAATGTTAAAAGTAAAACTATGAGTAATGGTACTAATGTAGAACCAAGAAAAATATGAAAGTTATCAAACTGAGGAAGAACACTGTCAATATGACACGTACTTACAAATTCTTATAGATTATGAGGGTATTAAACAATAAAAAAGAGGTTCTTCAGTCAATGTTTTCAGTGGGATTATGAACAAAAATGAAGGTCAATTACTCGAGGCAGGCACCATTATTTTAATAGAGTAAAAGAGTAAGGAGCCTACCCTACTCTAATTTCTTTTATTATCACCAGCAAGTAGAAAGCATTTCAAACTTGAGTAAGATAAATAAATAAAAGAGAGAATTAAATTCTTATATCAGGTATTATAAACTTTAATGCCTTTAGACAAGGGACAGATAAACTAGACAGACAAGCTGTAGAAAAACATGGGAAACTGAAGAGCACATCTTTATCTGAAAAAAATTTATATTCCACTATAAAAATAATAATGAATTGCACTTGGGAAAATGTTGTCCAGTCAGTGACTATTACCTTTCCTCCTATTAATTATATTGAAATTCCAAGAAGTGTTTGTCTAGACTTTTGATTTTGGCTTCATAATATACAAGATGCTATTAAAAAATGCTATGAATACTGACTTTATCATACAACATATATGAATTTTTGATGTTTGGTTAGTTATTGTGTTGATTTTTTTTGGCTTGGTTTTGTTTTATTTACTTCTGCAGAAAGTGACAGAAATCCCAGTGATCGCAGATTAAGAAGGGGTGGGTGGAAAACAGAGATGTAAGTTAGATCAGATTTGAAGCTGCTCTGGGTGGATACCGGTAAAGTAAGAGTATATTTTAGTAGCTATTAAGTAGGAGAAGACAGGGTTGTGCTCCCTGAAAATAAAAGATATGGGACACTCTTTTAAATTAGGACACATCTAGTGGAAAAATCATTTCATTTTTAAAGGAGACAACAGATCTCATGCAAAAGGAACAGAAACCAAAACGTGGAGTGTAAGGGAGGGGAACTTAATGACAAAAAAGCTTTAAGATGTATTAGGTACTTGTAACAATCCCCCCCGCTAAATGTAACCATTATGCAGTGCAAACACATAGTAGTAAAATAAAAATAAATAAGGGCCGGGGATTTAGCACAGCGGTTCCGCTGTCTGCCTTGCAAGCACAGGGATCCTAGTTTGATCCTGGGTACCAAAAAATAAATAATAGATAAAAATAAATTCAAAGAAGTGAAAAGCTTATTCACTATTGTCTACAACCCTCACTGGGCTGTGGTTTGAAAGATTTTTTAAAAATTAAGATGTACTTGACAGCTCTCAGGTCAACTGGAGATTTTTACTGAATTTCTTTATGAAGTTATAGATGCCCCAAGAAAACCATTAACCCAGGGAGGCCCACAAAAGAAATGCGATGTTAAGCTAAATTATACACATGAAATAATAAAATAAAGATATGGGAAACAAAACATGTTTACATATCTGGCATCAGAGAATATTGGGACTGGTAGAACTGTTCGACAAGTGCAATTGGGAAAATAATAAAAAGTAGTGGATTCTTATCTCACATCATTCAGAAAAATTAAATTATATATGAATTAAATATGGCAAGCAAAATTTAAAATTTAAAAAATCAATATGTAATCAAATATTTAAAATGCTTAAAGAAAATACAGCATAAAATGCTCAAATTATAATTAAAAGTTTTAATAAATTGGCTGTGTTCATTTAAATTTTTAAAACTTTAATGGAAGCTAAAAAATTAAAATGATTATATCCCCAAAAAAGATCATTATGCTGCATTTAATCAAAATCTGTTAACATAAATTATAATATATATTGTATATGAAATATACATATAAAGCGATAATATAGAGAAGAAATATGTGCAAAAGACCTCTTATTAAGATGTGTTATGTGTATCAACTCCTGACAAGGAATGGGAACATTGTGTACTGCAAACATGTACTAATAAAAAATTAGTTAAGAAAACAATCTACAAATAGGGACAATTAAATTGGCAATAAACATTTGAAAAGATGATCATGTTCACTATTAAACAAATAGTTAATATTTAAAAACATAAAGAAATATTATTTCACCCCATCCAACAGGATTTTTCTAATCTGAAAAATAAGAACTATGAAAAGTATCTGGCAGTACATATATTCTACCCTTCTAGAGGAAATATTAACTAGTGCACTTATCAAGTTTAGGAAATTAACCAGAAAATGCAAAAAATCTGTGGATTATATTACGCAACAACTCTTGATATATAACCTAGAGAAAAATTCTCCTACATGAGCACAAGCTGACATCTACAAAAAGACTTTTGTGATATTTGAAATAGCAAATATATCAATTAGCAAGTTAATTGATTTAAATGTGTATATTTATGAAGTAACAATTTTGATTATTAAAGTAGAATTTCAAACATCAAAATTGGTGTATATCATTCACATATACTTGAATAAAAACTTTATAGTGGTATATACAACATGATGACTGTACTTTTGTGGAAGCATGCATGAAAAACTATATTTTTTATGTTCTTTTGTAATGTGCAATTATGTGTATGTGTTTATTTGTGTGTGCACACTTTGCCACAGAGAGGGGGGTGTAGGAGGTGGCACGTATAGGAGTTAGACGTCAGATTAGATATTACACCTAGTATGCAAGGAGGGAGAAATACAAACAAGAAAGAATATTAAAGTAGTTTATTAACTTCAGTATTTATTAAGTTAATTGTGTGGGTATATATGTCTTAATTTGCTCATATATTTTTTAAAAACATACAATTAGAGTAATTTCCATTCTCTTCTCCATCCTCATTTTTTAGTTTCCAACTCAACACAGATTATGTTCAAGATCAAAAGTAGTCAGTTTATAAATCACAACATGATGAATTTTTTACTTATTTTTTCATAGTTTAATACTTAATTATTTATTTCTTTCTTCATTATAGAAATAGTAGTGAAATACTACTTCATGACAAAGTATATGGGCATGTGTGCATGTGAACTCTCTCTCTCCTTTCCTCTTTCTGGACTTCCAAAAATATACGGTATTGGCTCACTTAAAGCTGAAAACTCTTCTTTTTTTCCAAAAGTAGATTTATTTTTTATGTGTGCTTCATAATTAATGTATCTTTCTGAGTCTTCAGCTTTACTGATCTTTTACTTTTAGTTTCACATGTACTGTTAAACTCATTCTATGAATTTACTTCATTTTAGTATTTGCATTATTTTTAGAACAACATGCTGTGCTTCTTTTCAGTAAGTTCTATTTTTTTCACACATATCCATCCCTTTTGAAATTATTGAATATATTTATAGTACATTTGAAAAGATATTTTTCTTTCTTTTCAGTTTCCTAAGGAAGGTCTCTTTGGAAGATGCTGCTGAAAGTCACAGATATTTAGTGAGAATTTTCCCCTCTGCCTGGTAGAACACTGTATCTATTCATAACTATCAGACAAATTTTTTAAATTGTCAAAGTAAAAATTCAGTAATTTATGGTTTGTGAATTACTTCTAAATAAAGAAAAACAAAATAAAAACAAAACAACAAAAACAAATGTCAAAGTTGTGATGCAACATAATTATTATTTTCTGTTAGTGGAAATGTAAATTGGTGAGCTCTGAAAATTGCTCAGTTTACAGCCTTATGGTAGTTTGTCCTTTCTCTATTAAGTATTTACTCAGCTCCTTGGAGCAGAAATATACACACATTAGTATTCAACTAAAGTCTCAACAGGATCCCCAAGCATATTTTGGGAGCTTTGATAAGATATTCTGTGAAAGCTGTGCCCTTCAATCTTCCTCAATCCTATTAATTATTGCTAAATTCAACAAGATCTCCATGCTTGTTTCTCCAAGTTCTTGAAAATAACACATCTTCAACAGAGTGTGGTGAATCACTTCTCAGCCTTTTGGCTAAGATCAAGTGAGGAAGAGCATGATAACAGGGCTCATCTAATTGTTAGTCTATGCTACCTGTTAAATATAGAATAAAAATGTTTGTTACATGGGTTTTGAGTTGTTTAGAGTAGAATAAATTTATTACTGTTTACTCCATCATGGCTATCCTACTTTTTAAAAATAAATTGAATAATATAATTTAAACAACTGCTTAATGAAAGAAATGTTGTTCAAACAACACAGGCATTTAGAACTGGCTTAATATTTAATACAAGTTACATATCTATTCTCAAATGCATAGAAGCACAAAGTACAGCAGCAACAGATTCCCCAAAAGTAAATTTTAGGTAATTAGAAATGATTATATAATAATAAAGTATGTCCACATTCTATGTCATACATAAATAGATAAAATTACATTGAATATGTGTAAATACATTTGTTGACCTAGATTTACTTAATTAAAAATAATTTACTGTTTGCTTCTTTTTTTTTTTTTTTTTTTTTTTTTTGGGTCTTTTTTTTTTTTTTTTTTTTTTTTTTTTTTTTTTCAGTACGGGGATCGGACTCAGGACCTTGTGCTTGCAAGGCAGGTGTAAATTAAAAAAATTTTCTTGTTTGTTTTTTTTTTTTTTTTTTTTTTTGAGGCAGGGTCTCACTATGTAGTTGAGACTGACCTGGAACTCACTATGTAGCCCAGGCTGGTCTCGAACTCACAGGGACCCTCCTGCCTCAGACTCCCAAGTGCTGGGATTACAGGCATGTGCTACCACACCCACCTATGTTTTTCTTCTTTTGAATTAAATGCATTTGCAAACCTCTCAAGCAAGGGTTTCATTAGAATTTCACCTGTTAGATGCACATTTACAAAAATAGAGTAAGTTCTCATTTTGATGGGAATCAGCTGAAAGTACTGATATCTTTGTGAAATCCTGTATGAATTCAGTAATTAATATGAATCCTACATATGAGTTTTCTAAATTTCAATATTATATTTTTAAGTAATCATTTCACAAATTTGATAAAGAATGCTGGATTGTGATCCCAATTCTTTGACATTAATAATTTAACTAAATGAGATTAGTAAACTAATGATTAGCAAGGAAGCACAGAATCAAAGCTGCAATGAGGGTACAAATATATCACAATATAATTAGAACAATAATTCAACTACTAGTTATTAAGTTGTTAAATGTTCAGATGTACCAGGGACAATTCTGCTTTATAGCTTTTTGTTTGTTTTTATTGTTTTGTTTTGTCTTTTTGGTACCCGAGATCAAACTCAGGACCTTGCACTTGCTAGACAGGTGGTAGCACCACTGAGCTAAATCCCTGGCTCTCCTTTATAGTTTTTTAAAATTTACAACCCACCTTCGAGGAAACTTCTGTTTTCATCTTTATTGTATTATGAAATAACCAAGCTGACAACTTGAATATCTTTGCCCATGAATGTAAGAGTAGAAAATACTAGCACTCAAGTCCTGCCAGACTAAAGGTGACAGTTTTGAATGTACCAAATGATACCACTCAGCATACTAAAAGAGAAAAGCCTAGTAACATTTATCATGGTATGGTGTGCTAGTAGACTACAAGAAAGTAAGAATTCGACAGTCACTTAATGTTATGGAAATTATCATCCATCACCTTTCCCTTGATTTCAAAGTCAAAATTTTACTAACCCATGTGGATGCCACTTTAGGAATTTATAACACTCGCCATTGTGCCTAGAAATTTTTCATCTATCTTAGAGGAAAGGGATCCATTAAAACAATTTAGCTCAGTAGTTCTGCTGCCTGACTCACAAGTACAAGGACCTGAGTTCAATCACTGGTACAAAACACATATATACATAAATGAAATAAAAATCTCAATTATGAAGTCAGTAGCATATATAAGTTAAAATGAAAATACTTGGTTCATAGTTATGATAATTTGATTAACATTAAATTATTAATAACTACCTTTTAACATCACCATCTGTTAGTATGTTTTAAATGGCTCCTTGGAAAGAAAATTATTAACTGGTGAATTTCAGCATTGACAGTGAGCAATTAAAATGTGTTAAATAATATCTATTAGTTTATTAAATTATTTACATATTTGATTAATATTAAAATCATTCCATAATTATTTTGTCTATAATTTCTGTGTAGCTTCAAACAGTATTTGAAGCTAATATTTTAATATTTGTGTATTAGTATGCTAGTAATTCATTACTTAGAACATTGTTATATTTGTTCTTATTTTATAGAAACTGAAGTTATCTAGGTCTGGAATTTATACTCTAAAGAGGGATTTCATTAAAAATGATATTTAATGCATGTAAATTGTATGAGTTATTTCTTTTTTCATTCAGTGAGTTTCAGCAGTTCATTTCTTTTTAGGTAATTTTCTAAACTAAAATATTTACTAACCTAATTAGGTGTCTTAGAATTATTCATATTATTCCTTCAATATCTCTCTCATTCCTGTTGTTAATAATGTCTCTCTGTCACTTTCAAAAAGCCTTACTAGAATCTTGCTCATTTCTCAAAGAATCATCCTTGACTTACTATTTTCTCTTTAAATAATAATTCACACAATTCTATTCATTTCATATTTAATTTAACTTAATTTCACTATGTAAGTTTTATAGAGGAAATTTAGGTAAATAAAATTTTTCTCAGATATATTTTATGGTAAGTTTTTGTGTACACAAATTTTCCTCAAAGAAATATTCTCCTTGGCTCCAACAAATTCTTATATATTGTTTTTATTTGAATTCTGCTCATAGTTATTTATAATTTCTTTTTAAATTTCTTCTATGTCCAGAAAGTTATTTAGAAATGTGTTACTAAGTTTCTAAACATTTAGGAATTTTCAAGAGATCTTCTGTCATTAATTTCTAATTTAATTTCACTGAGATTAAATGATATTTGATATACAATTTATGCTTTGCATATATTGGGGATTATTTATGCTTGAAATTTTATTCAAAAATCTTAAATATTTTCAATCTACTTCTATCATTTATTGAGAGTATAATATAAAAAGCCTGAATAAAATAGTGGATTTATATATATCTTTATTCACATTCTTTGTTCAACAGATTTTTATTCTTTCCATATTTTAAAGTTCTGTTATTATTACATAAATATGTGGAATTATTTATTATGTTCCCTTGATGGATTTATTATATTTTCAATAAGAAAAATTTCTCCTAATTCCTGTAGTATTCTTCACTATGAAATAACCTTAATCTTATATTTATATAAGTACCCCCTTTTTTTACTGTTAATGCTACATTTTTCAATCCATTTTCTTCATTAATTTCTTCTTTTTGAGACAAAATACCTGACATCTGCAAGTTAAATAAGGAAATATTAGTTTCAGGCCATATTTGGCTGGCTCCAAGGCAGGGTGGCATGGCAGAGGAGGAAAGAGTCCATTTCAGGGCAGACAGGAGGTGGCAAATAGTAAGCCTCCCTTTTCTTAAAATTCCATTCGGGTTACAAGTCTATAAGTTGGTGCCACCCACATGTACAATGGGCCTGCCATTGATCCACACACAAGGCTATGCTAAAACAATCACTGGACTAATTTAGTTAACACACTCGCTTAGTCAATATTCACATATCCTAGATCCAGCCACCCCTGAAAAGCTCCATCTATGAGTACATGAGTCTTTGAGGGGGTCATCTCGATACAAGACATAACAATTCTTTTTGACCTAACTGATATTTTGAAGGAAAATGTTTATTTTTAGCATGTTTGAAGATAGCTACTGATGTAGTTTGGTTCAAATGTACTTTGTTGGTCTATTTGTCCTATTTATTTCATGTTATTTCTCCCAATTCTATTGTTTCGTTATCTTTTGCCTTAGGTGTATACACTTCCACTAATTATATGTTACCCCATGTTGATTTGTGAACTATATATAACTTTTTTGTTTGCTGGATACTGTAGTGTTGATACTACACATCTATCTCTATTCACAGTCAGCCTTCAATTAATGATAAATAACTTTATGTACAATATAACCACCTCACACATGTGTGCAATTATACTTTTCATTCTGACACTTGTTAGTTATATTTTTAGTATACTTTAATGAATTTGAATTGCACTGATCTTTGATTTACTTTAAATGACAACGTTAGAGATTTCTAGAGCAATATAGAATGTTGGTTTTTTTTTGCTTATTTATCATTTTTAGTGCTTTTTAGATGCAGATTTCCATCAAATATCTTCATATTGGCTGAAGGTTTTCCTTTAATATTTTCAAAGTATGGGTGTACTGGTGAAAAATTATTTTAACTTTTCTATTCCTTGAAACTTTGCTTTTGAATATCACTCAGTACAAAAAATGTTTTTGTTAAGATTCTTTTTTTCTTTCCTATTTTAAAGATATTTCTTTTCTATTTTCCAACTCATTGTTTCCAAGAGAACTCTGTTGTCACTCTTATATTATTTAACTGTATGTAAAATATCTTTTTTCTCATGTTTTTTGTTTTCTAACTATAAACCATACACATTTTTCTCAGATTTTAAATAAATCAATATATTCATTTTCAAAAATGTGTTTACAACTCTTTGAATTTACTAGAATGGGGGCTTATACTTATAGTAAAATTTGGGTTTTAGTTCATAAATTACTACTGAAAATTTTTAATTTGACTTCTCTTCCCTTTTTTCCATTAGTAATTATTATTATTAATTTATTAGAATTTATGAGGTTGTTTCACATTCCAATCATTTTTCTCTATAATGTCATATTTCCATGTTCATTAACCTTTTTGCTGTAATTTCTGATCTGCCACTTACACTATCCATTGTATTTTTCATATTGAATGTTTTGTGTGTGTGTGTGTGTGTGTGTGTGTGTGTGCGTGTGTGCGCTTTTCTTAATCAGGAAGTTCAATTCAAATTTCTTTAAATTTATTATTGTCTTACCTAACAGGCTCACTTTTTCTACCTTCTTAAAAAATGGAATTAAATGATAACTATTCAATGGCTTATTTAATAATTCTAAACTTTGTGTCATTTCCAAGGTTTTTGTTATTGCTTTTTTTTGTCCCTACTATGGATTTCTCCTTCCTGTCTTTTTTGAAGTTTACTAATACCTAATGGAGTAGCAGGTATTATAAATTTGATAAATTTGATATTATTGGGTCCTAGGAAATCATGTATTCCTATACAAAATTACTGAGCTTTGTTCTGAGATGTAAAATTACTGGTAAACACTTTATTTTTTGAAGATTTAAAAAAATGTAATTAGGATTGCATCTACTTTATTCAAGGACTACCTTTACTCTTACCACTGAGGCAGCTCCTTCATTTTTTTTTTTTTTTTTTTTTTTTTTTTTTTTTTTTTTTGGTACTGGGGATTGAACTTAGGTCCTTGTGCTTGCAAGGCAGGCACCAGGACCACTGAGTTAAATCCCTGGCCCATTCCTTCATTCCTTCTTATTTTGCATAATGTCCAGTAAATTATAAATCATTCTCTTCCAGCTAATGAGAAGAAACAAAAGTCCTAGTGTTGTGAAACATGAAAGAGGTTTTATTTATTCATTAGGTAGTTATTTCCCAGTCCTCTGGTGGTCCTATGATATGTATGTGCTTATCTATGCCCACCTTCAACATTAAGCAGGATCTTCAGATGAACTACAAACCTCCTAGTATTTTTTTCATGCTCCATCTTCAATATTTTTCTCATTGAGTTTTAATTACTTTGACCCAGTGAGACTCCTGAAAACGCTGTACTTATGCCTGCTTTTTGTTTTTTGTGTTGTTGTGTCTTTTGGTTTTGTTTGCATTTTTAGGGGTAGAAAACAAATCTAATCTTTGTTATTCTCTGTTGGTCACATACAGAAGATTGTGACTGTTGTAATTACAGTTTTCATTTCTTATACAAAGTAACTTTTCCTATATATCAAATATAGTAAGCACATCTTTTCAATTTTTTTTTTATTAGTGATAAGGAATATTCTCTTATTTCCTTTTAATGTAGGGAAAAACATTTGGAGCTAGACGGGATAACTGCTACTCACTTTCTACTTTCCCTTTGCCTTGGTGGAGAAGAAATAATGTCCTTATTCAGATGGGTAATATATCCAGAAAGGATTTATATCTGGATATCTAATTTTGTTAGAAATATCCAGCCTTTTGAGTGTAATAGGCCTCTAAGTGAGTAAATCTTGGACTAATACACATATTTCTTTGGTTTTAATATCCTTTATTTTTAACACTTTTCTTGGAGATGTCCCATCTTTTTTTAAAGCTTATCTATTAAAAATTAATTTGTATTTTTAAAAATCCAAGCACAACAGAGGAGTCCAGCTGCACAGGTGTCAACATAGCACCTAAGAAACCGCAAGAACTTCACAAACACAATGAAATTAAATAACACACTGTTGAGCCACTGAACAAACATTGGGGAAGTTAAAGAAGAAATTACACAATTTCTACAATTAAATAATAATATCAGTACAATGTATAGGAATTTATTGGACACAATTAAAGCAGTCCTGTTGTGGGAACTTCATAGCAGTAAATGCCCATAGTAGGAAATCAGAGCGAGCTCAAATAAACAACCTACTTCTTAACCTTAAGCTCCTAGAAAAAGAAAAGTAAGACAAACTGAAAGCTCGTACAAGGGAGGAAATTATAAAGATGAGAGTAGAAATTAATGCAATGGAGACTAAGATAACTATACAAAAAATGAATAAATGGAGGAATTGGTTAAATTCAGAGATCATCAATGCCTAATAAGAGAAGGTGTACTCTAATAAAATGGAAAATACAGAAGTGGACAGGTTCCTAGACATATATGAACGTCCAAAGCTGAACGAAGAAGTTATAAAAAGTATAAACATCCCAATTACATTCACTGAAATTGAAAATACAATTGAAACATTACCAGCTGAGACCCTGATGGTTTCACTGCTGAATTCCACAAGATATTTATTTCAAAGAAAAAAAAAAGCATGGCACTGGCAAATAAACAGATCCAAATATACATGGAATAGATTAGAAGATGCAGAAACAAAACCAGACATACTCAGGTACCTCATCTTTAACAAAGGAGCCAACCATCCTTACTGGAGGAAAAACATCCTCTTTAATAAATGGTGTTGGAAAAACTGGCTTTCAACTTGCCAAAGATTAAAACTAGATTCCTATCTTTCACCATGCACTAAACTAAAATCCAAGTGAATTAAAGATCTAAATGTCAAAACAGAAAAACTAAACTTACTGGAAAGTAAATTAGGTAGAACTCTTGAAGACATTGGCACAGGAGAAGACTTTATGAACAAATGCTCAGCAGCATGAGAAGTTGCACAAAGAATCAACAACTGGGATCTTATTGCATTAAAAAGCTTTTGCAGTGCAAGAGAAACCACCAACAGAGCTAAGAGACAACTGATAATGTGGGAAAATTTTTTACCAGCTACTCCTCAGACAAAGGACTATTATCTATAATATATAAAGAAATAAAAGAAAATTAGACCTCCCAAATTTAAAGACCCAATCCAAAAAATGGGCATCTGAACTGAACAGACATTTCTCAAAGAGGTCTGAGACCAGCAAATAAATATATGAAAAAATGTTCAACATAACTTGTCTTTTGAGAGATGCAAATGAAAACAACACTGAGATTCCACCTTACCCTGAAAGAGTGGCTGCTTTCAAGAAATCAACCAATAACAAATGCTGGTGGGGCTGTGGGGAGAAAGGAACCCTTCTCCATTGTTGGTGGGAGTGCAGACTGGTGCAAGCACTGTGGAAATCAATATGGAGATACCTCAAGGAGCTAGGATTAGAGGTTCCAACTGTCCCAGCTACCCACTCTGCTGGATATCTGTACAAAAGAATTAAAAGAATCATATCATAGCAATATATGTGCACCCTTATTTATTTACTTGGAAACAACCCAAATGTCCATCAACTGGAGACTGGATAAAGAAGATGGGTTTTTTTTCTATAAAACAGAATAATATACAGCCACAAAGAATGAGAAATTAAAAACAATTATAGCTGAGTAGATGCATATTGTGCCTATACTCTTAAAATAAATAAATAGGACACATGAGTAAATACCAAATAGTTTCTCTGATGTGAAAAACTAAAAGTGTAAATAAGGTTCAAATGGTATAATTGAGAATGTGAAATAGGAATAAATTGGCTAAAAAGATAAGTGGGAAGGGAAGGGGAATGGAAATAATGGAAAAGAAAAAATGTGAAAAAAGGAAAAAAGATGGAAACAGATTCTGGTAAATAGGGAAGGGTGAAAAGGGTGCAGGGAGGGCCAGGGTATGGGGAAAAACAAGAACCAAGGCATATCATGTAAAGGTACAAGATCCCAATGATAAATGTAACTGTGTTGTTTGCTTTAAATGTACCAATAAACACTAGGGAGAAAATAAAAATAAAATAAAATAATCTAAGATTTCACATATATATTATGTAGGAGTGTGGTGGAAGAAAGGCATGAGGTATGCAAATTGTCGTATTTGCTATTTTTTATTTGATTTGATTGCTCTAACTTTTATGTATGACATATACACAATATTTTACTTAATGATCACATATGCAGATTGAGGGAACAGTCTGGAAATTTTAAATTTGGAACACATAAAATTTGTAAGAATATTCACTTTAGAAACATGTTGATATACCTGAGACTTTCACATGTTCAGATTAAAAGAATACACAGTGGCAAAGAAAGTTTAAGAAAGTTACTTTTGTGGACATAGTTTTATTAGGGAAGTAGAAGTGGAGGACATGTTAGCACCATGAAATCAGCAAAAGAGAAAAATGGGGATAAAGGGTAATAAATGTGGGAAAATGGCAAAGCTAAAGTTGGAGTAGTAGAATATCTTTATTGGGTAGAGATAGTAGATGAAGCCGACAAGATCTGCTCCACTTAAGAGAAATGAACTAAAGAGCAAAGAACCAAAGACCATGCAGTCAGATTATTCAAATTTGAACTCCTTAAGGATCTGCAGCCAGTTTAATTAGTGCATTTTAGAGCAATAATAACAATTTTATCCCAAAGGGGGAACAAAGCTTAACGATCTTATTATCCCTTTTTAGCTAGTTGAATTTCATAAACTTCAAAATGTCTGAAAAGCTAACACGTTTTTGTTTAAAAAAATAGTAAATATAAAAAAATAAGCAAAGACAAATATCTAAGAAAATAAGCATAGGAAAATAAAGAAAAGCAAGAAATTAACTGGAATTTAACAACAGCAAATAAATCCTGCAGTTGTGGCAGAATCCACCTCTAGGTATACCTGGCTTGATGGTTGACTTACTATACAAGAGCTTCATCATAATCATTTGACCTTTTTCTAATACACTTGGAATTCTTACATAATGCTAATGTACACAAGTACATATGCACTCAAATATGCATCACATAAAAATAACTGAATACATGTTTGTAGTTGTAAAAAGGCTACATTCTATATATTTTACTCAATAGAGTGATTTATTTATCTATTTAATATGGTGTCTTACAAAACACGAAAGATAGGCTTTTTTTTAACTTAAATGCACCATAGTTCCAAATGATTCAAGTCTTCAATAAGCTGATTCTTCATTGATTTCCTATTGTTATTCAAATTAGGGAGGGATATTTACTCTTCACCTTCAATATATTCTGCACATAATTTACCTAACATAATGCCTCCAACTCACAAATAGTCATTGGTTCCAATTTAAGCTAATATAGACCTTTTGCTGTGAAGTTTTTGCCCTGTTGTTCATTCTCCACTCTGCTCAATATGTAAGTAACATCCATCTGTAAAAGTCATCTTAAACATAACCTCCTTCCTGGAAGACTCAACTCCTCCATATATATTCATCTTTATGCTACTACAACTGTAATGTTAGACTACATGGTGAATCACTTCTTGTTTATTTTTGCTGCTTTATCATCTCTTATGTTTAATATTTTGAATCTTCAAATAATGTTTATTTCTTTGCAAGCAACCATCACAGTTACTCTCCATCCTTATTTTTCAAAGTGCATCAGGAGAACCAAAAGTAAACATCCTAAACACACTTGACTTTTAACTCATCACGTGCTGCTTGTGATCTTATGTATAAAGTCAAGCCTACAGCAAGGATTTCCTTAACAGAACTTTCTGAAGCAGTTTAATCCCATCTATATTTTTGTCTTCAGCTGAGATGCCTGAGTGGATCTACTGTGTCACAAGCCTAATTTCTTTAGAGTCCTTCTGTGGGAATGGATACTTGAAGCTTTTGATGCTTTCAAGGAATGAACAAAATTTATCACTTTTTTGTTTTCTTTTTGTTTCTGTACTGGGGATTTAACTCTGGTCCTTGAACTTGTGAGGCAGGTATCGGAACCACTGAGCTAAATCCCAGGACCCAGTCTTTGGCTTTTGATTTTCCCTGAAGGGTAAGATATTCTGACAGTGAGTTTCTTAATTTTAGCATTTTTTACAATGTTCCTAGACCCACAACAATTTCCTAAGACCAAATCCTGGTTCATTTGGCTTAATATTTTTCTTCAGTTTCTCTCTTTTTATTTATCATTTAGTGTAAGCAGGAGCGAGAAACTTGACTTTCTAACATTTTGTTTGAAAATCTCCTCATAAACATCCAAGTTCATTGCTTTAAAGATGTACTTTCTACATAACTGTAAGACACAGTTTAACTAGGTTTCTTCCTCTACATAACATGAATCCATTTTCCTCCAATTTTAATAACATATCTTCTCTTCCTTATGAGTCTACAAAAGCAATCCTTTCATGTCCATATTTCTACCAACAATGTCTTTGGGATAATTTAAGTGTTTGGGACAAAGTGGATTTTCTTTTTTGTCCTCTTTTCTTCTAGAGCTATCACACTGGCAGAGGAGTTAACAACTTCACTTCTCCTAAGAGTCTGTAGGAAGTAAATACAACCATTTTAATTTTGCTCTTCAAAATTCTCCATTACCCAAGTCAGAGGCAATTTTAGATTTTACATATTTCTTACTGATAGCGGCACCCAGTGTCAACACAGTAAAATCACACATTTCTTTTTTATAACTATTAAAACTAACTTCAAAATGAGTGGTTTGCAACAACACAGATTTATTATATTCATAGTCATTAATGTCAGAAGTTCATAATGTGTTGGCAAGGCCAGGCTTATTCTGGAAACTCTAGGGAGGGAAAGATCGTTCCCTTGCCTTTCATGACTCTGAGACTCTTGGCATTTCTGAGATCATGGTCCCATATCACTTCACCTTTGTGTCTGTCTTTGCAGTATCTTCTCTGTTCCTAACCCTACTGCCTCTCTTTGAGAAGGTCTTTGTGGTTATGTTGAGTTCATGCAGGTCATTCAGAATAAAGTCTCCATGACAAGATTATTAACTTAATCATATCTGCAAAGTCCCCTTTACTATAGAAGGTAACAAGTTTATGGTTTTGGAGAGCAGGACATATATATTTTAGGGACATCATTATTCAAAATATCAAAAAGTTCTAAAATATTTGATTTATTATTCAACGATTGCTTCAAGAATTAACATGAAGTACTATGTATACATTACTTCAAAATTTCCTGGCCTGACATTTATGTCTAATTTTTTTTTAATTTTATTGAGTTTATTGGTACATTTTAGGGATACAGTACAGTTACATTCATTGTTGGGATCATGTACCTTTACATGGCAAGTCTTGATTCTCATTTTTTCCCCTTACCTCTGCCCTCCCTTCACCCCCTCCTCCCCTCCCCATCTACAAACACTTTATTTTCATCTTTTCATTCTCTCACATTTTTTTCTTTTCCCTTTTTGTTCTTCCCCTACGTATCACACCTTCCCTACACCTTTAGCTCCTTTCCTCCCATTTCTAAATGTCAGTAA
>NW_022900914.1:56099814-56122872 GCF_012274545.1 Fukomys damarensis | reverse complement strand
AACTCTGGAAGACATTGGTATAGGAAAAGACTTTATGAACAAATCCTCAGTAGCACGGGAACTAGCAGAAAGAATCAACAACTGGGATCTCATATTACTAAAAAGCTTCTGTACTTCAAAAGAAACCATTAGCAGAACTAAGAGACAATCTACAATGTGGGAAAAAATTTTTACCAGCTGTACCTCAGACAAAGGACTATTATCAAGGATATATAAAGAACTCAAAACAATCAGTCCCCCCAAATATAAAGACCCGATTCAAAAATGGGCATCCGAAATGAACAGACATTTCTCATACAAAGAAGTAAAAGCAGCAAGAAAATATATGAAAAAATGTTCCACATCACTGGTCATTCGAGAGATGCAAATATGTCTAATTTTAAATCTACATGTATAAATGAAGTTTAATATCAAGGATTTAGCTTTTAAGACAGCTCTAATCTGAGCTGTCATTGTGCATACTTTAGTGGACTATTTTCCCTTTCATCCCTGTTTTCCTGATCTTCAAGATCAGTGAAGTGGTATTATGTATGTCACAAAGCTTTCATGGGATAATTAATGTAAAGTGATTAGCACAGTTTATGATACATAGTAAGTACTCAGGAAAGTGTAGTTCTTAATATCGTCAACGTTATCACCAAATAAAACTTGAGGTTGCTTCCTTGTCTAATTCTAATAAATAAAAAATGGTTTCCATTCCACACTAGATTCAAGCAATAAACATAAGAATTTCTGAGATAAATAAGTAAGTGAAGTATACTTTTTGCTACTTCGCAGCTTTCTCTTTCTTACTCCCCCTTCTTTAAATTCATATCTCTCTTCCTGCTGCACTCTTTTTCTGCTTAAAATTTCCATTGTACATATAATCTCTTAATATTTTATGTCATTTTGATATTCAAAATATTTACTAAGGTTGCATAGGGCAGAAATTTGGGACTATTTTATCTACTGTCACATTCCAGCTAATAAAATAGTGCCTGGCACATAATAAGTACTCAATAAACACTCATCAAATGAATGAGTGAATGAAAGAGGAAAAGAGGTTTGATTCTAGTCTACCAAAGAAAAATTCACATTGCTTTGAGTTCTAACATGTAATGACTCACTAAATTCAGTCAATCTCTATCCTCTTTACAAAGGAGATTGGATATGTATTCAAAGATGGCATTCATAGTGTGTAAACTTATACTTTTGTGTCTCATAAATACACACACACACACACACACACGTGTGTTTCTGAGCACACACTAGTGTGCCAGGGATCAAACTCAGGACCTTGAGTTTGCTAGGCAGGCATGGTGCCACTGAACTGCATCCCTGCCCCTGTGTTCTATCATAGTCTAAAGGAATGAGTAAATGTGTTTACAATTATAAATAGAAGGATAATTATTGGCTATTACTTTTTTATTTCACCAGAAGAAGGTTCATACCCAGATATGGAAGTATATATGAGATAAAATTTTCATGTTTAAATGTAGTAGAGAGTTGCTAATATTTCATGCTGGAAAATGTTATATAGACTTTTTCAGCTTTAATTGAGTTTATTGGTACATTTTAGGGATACAGTACAGTTACATTCATTGTTGGGATCTTGTACCTCTACATGACAAAGTCTTGGTTCTCATGTTTTCCCCTTGTCCCTGCCCTCCCTTTACCCCCTCCTCCCCTCCCCATCTACAAACACTTTATTTCCATCTTTTCATTATCTCACATTTTTTCTTTTCCCTTATTACTCTTCCCCTACCCATCCCAACTTCCCTACACCTTTAGCTCCTTTCTTCCCATTTCACCATGTCAGTAATCTTATTAGGATCTTATGTATTATTGCAGTTTATGCACACCAGAGAAACTATTTGGTATTTACATATGTGTGCCTTATTTATTTCACTTAGGAGTATATCTTCAATATGTATCCATTTTCCTATAAATGAATTTACTTTCTCGTTCTTTATGGCTGAGTAATATTCCACTTTATAGAAAAACCACATCTTCTTTATCCAAGTTTCCAATGGATGGGCAAATGGGCTGTTTCCAAGTTTTAGCTAGATATATAGATTTTTTAACCTTCCTCATACACAGCACCACACCATGGTGGCTCACTTTTCTTCTTCACTCTATTCAGTCATTTCCTTTATACTTAGTTTCAGTGTACTGGGCTTCCAGCTAATACTGAATCTCTGCTTTTGTTCTGGACAACATCCTTATAATTACTAGAACTATCTTATTTCACATTATCTGTTATACATTTTGGTCTTCATTTGTATGTTCAGTTTCTCATACCATAGCAACTCTTTGGTATTTGCACATGAGTGTACTATTTATTTCACTTAAGAGTATGGCCTCAATGTGTATCCGTTTACCTATAAATGTCTCTAGCTTCTCATTCTTTACTGCTGAGTAGTACTCTATTTTATATTTTTAAAAAAAGACATCTTCTTTATCTAGTTACTAGTTGATGGGCATTTGGGCTGTTTCCAAGATATAGCTACTACAAGCTGTGGTGCTATACACATGTGCAAAGTTCCAAAGGGGAAGGGGAAGGAGAAGAGGAAAGGGCAGTGGGTAGGTAGGGGAAAGAAAAGAAGGAAAAGGAAAAAAATATGAGTAAAGGAGAACAATAGGAACAAAGTCTTTGTAAATAGGGAGGGGTGGAAGTGTTAAGGGCAGGCAGGGGAATGGGGAAAATAAGAACCAAGATATATCACATACAGGTGCAAATTCCCAATGATGAAGGTCATCATACTGCATACCTAAAATGTACCAATAAACAATGAATAAAGAATTGTTAGCACTATCATCATCATGTCTTATATTTTTCACTTGCAAATGTGTTTGATTTTCTTGGAAGAATGTTTCAGATTTAAAGAGTACTAAAATGAGTGACGAACCCTAAGGACAACTGGGGTTTTATGTTAAGAACATTTCTCTGAACACCTGCAAATTGTCGAATTTAATTGGACTACAGCTGGAACAGGTTGTGGTGAGGAATGAGTAGGCTGGCATTTCCAGAGTCACACATTAACATCGCATGACTTTCCTCTAATAGGCTAGATGGCAGAATGGTCATGAAATGAAGCAGGTTAGATTAGGGCCCTCCAAATTCTCCTCTCTGTCCTTAAATCTAATCTGTGGTCAAGACAGGATCAGAGAAGTATTTAAATGTTTGGCAAGGTTAAATAGGTTAACTTTCCCGATGATACTCCCATTTTTCATAGACATTGCCCTAAGCTAAGTTACGAAGAAACTGCAGAATCCCAGCAAGCAGTTTGGAGTGGTCAGGAAGCAGGATAGGTAGTTATAAACACACTGAGTACAGATGCCAGGCACATGCTAAGTGCTTGGTAATTGTGAATTAGTCTTCTGCATAAAGATGTACTTTTTTAGAAGAATAGGCTTTTCAGGTATTACTGTAAATTGATTTCAGGAGATCATGTGTTATAAGTGGTTGAGGAAGAACAGGAATACAAATATGCTGAGCAATAGAGACTGATTTTCTATTAAAAGAACCTTACAGAAAATATTGCAGCATACGCTATGTGGCCGTGGGATTTTTCTTTTGTTTTGTAATGTAATGGAAAAGAACTTCAGGATGCAGTTTTTACAAGTAAATATGAGTTTCATATCCCTCATCTGAAAGTTGGAAATTAAATACTCTTGTATATTCTGTTTTCTGAGTTTAATCATGTTCCCCCTGGTTGAACCATGGATGGTACATGCATGACTGTCCCATCAGTACAGGGCACCCAAGAGAAATGTCCCCTGCTCCTGATGGGACAGTCATACATGTGGTTCCAGGTGGCAGGAATGTTAACACATTTAAATCAGAGCAGATGGGGAGCAAGACATATGAGTTATGACCTTGTTGTGACTACGTTTTAAGGATTTAATCAGATTTCAAAATGAAGCTCTCTTTAAAGTGCAGTTATAATATGCAGATTCCAGAACTATTGGAGAGGTAACACTGAATTCAGACAGAGAACCCACATTAGTGTCAGAATTAGTTCAGACCCACAAACATCAAAATAGTAACAACATTTTTGACCATAAAAAGTTGTAATTTCTTTAAAAAAATAATAAAATTTTCTGTAAATCATTTATTTTTATGTGGTGCCCTGCTCCAAATGAATTCATCTTTCTTTATTTCTTCAAAAATGCTTTGCCTCTTTCTTCTTTCACATTTTCTTCACCCTATTTCTCTTTTCTTGAACTGCCAATATTTCACCATATGTTAAACATAGGGCTAAAATGATAATTTCTGCTGAAGTTTTTGAATAAAGATTAAGCCCTAATTACTCAAATCATATTTGTAACTTACTATATGTTATGCTGCATAATTTAAGGAGCTAATTTTATGTTAGATTGTCAAAATCTGCCTTAGCTAACTGAAGAGAGGATGCCAACATAGGTGCACTACATAACCTTGGAACATTCTGATTGATGATATTATTGACATTTATAGGCACAGTCCCCACACACTGTGCTGAGGTAAAACTTTCACAGGTCATTCTGTGTGAACTATGTACTGCTGAGGGCATCACTCCAATAGCATTTAATAATACAACAATGACTTCAATAACTTTAAATATAGCATCGCCTCTTCTAAAAGCAAGAGTGCACATTCCCAAGGTAGAATAGTGAGTAGCAGATGGCATTGCACCAGGTGGTCAAGGATGTCTAGAGAAGTGAAACACTGGAACATATAACCTCATCCCCAGAATTTGCAAGTTTTTAGTTATATTTAGCAGATGTATACAATGATGAGCCACATACCATTGGAATCCCTTTATGGAAAACAGGACAAAAATTCAGAAACCAATATGCCCACATCTTCACTGAATTAATAAAAATGTCAGGTATTTCTAGTAGATAATCATGTCAGAAGGTTGATGTAATGTGTATCTGTCTCAGTTCATTTTCTTCGGCCTAGCAGAATACCTGAGACTAGATGATTTATAAAGAATAGAAACATTTCTCAGAGTCCTGGAAGGTGAGAAATCCAAAATCAAATTACAAATAAATTAGGGCCTACTCTCTATGCTTCCAAGGTGGCACTTTGAATGGTATGTCTTCCACAGGGGAGAGCCTGTGTGTGGCCTTTCAGGGCAATCAGTCTTGCAAGCCCTTTTTGTAACACAATTAGACCACTCATGAAGGTAGAGCTCTTATGATCTAAATATCTCCCTAATAGGCCCCACATTTAACACTGTTAAATTGGTTCCAAATCCATGATTTTTGGAGCCAAAGCTAGAGTAATTTGAGCAACAAAATAAAATAATATTGCATGAAATGCATAAAAGCAGTATTGGATGAAACATAACAACTGGTAAAGACCAACATAAATATGGTTGGGAAATTATAAGAATAATAAGAGAAAACTTTGTAAATTAATATAGTTAACCAGAGAATATTTTTCAAATACAAATGTTTCAGTAGTATCAGTTAATGTCTAAAGCTAAATAGATACTGCACTTTGTGTTAAAGATGATAGGCACATGTTGCACAATAATAGTTGAATTAAAGTTCCATGAAATAAAGAAGAATTTGAATTCTAAAATGATCAGATGAAATAATTCAAAAATTCTCCAGTGAAACATATAGGGGTTAAAATATTGAACTGAAAATTTGAGAAATTACTGTTCTATATGTACCAGGGAGTTAACATGGAAAAAAAAATACATGAACAATACAATTCCAGCTGATGTCAGACATTCCATGACAATCTTCAAACTATGTGACTAATAGTTGCCATGTGCAACAATGTTGAGACAGATTACAAATGATTACTTGGAAATGGGACTTACTTCAATTACCAAGACCCCAGAGAGGCCATCTCAACAGAGAGCACCCACTGTTAGAGAGATTCCCAGGAGAGCACCGAAGCTGAGAACTCTCAGGCTTTTATTTAGAATAGCAGTGTAATAGAAAAAGCAGATTATTTCATGTTGTAATCATAGGCTTTAAAGAATCTGATGTGACTGCAACTGAATCTAGTGATAAAAATATAAAATGTCAATGAGAAGAGGATGTATGTAGGAGACCTCCCCCCAAGTACATGGTGGAAAAGTAAAATAATATCTCATTTATACCTATGATGAGTTCAAAGTCTTCAACAAATCAGTAGTACTAAGTGTGGCATGCTTCGACTAACCTGAACTAGACTTAGTGATATAATTGTTAATATGTAATTATAATACTTAAACAAATTATGTTAAGTGAAATACATTCAATGTAGACTTCAAATATTGTATGGTTTCTCTTAAATGAGAAACCCAAACTATAAATAAAGAGTAAAGTAAAAGGTAGATATTGGGAAATGGGGAAATAGACCTTTTGGAAATGGGAAGGGGACTAAGAAGTAGAGAGATCAGGAAGAAAGGAGAAAGGAATAGGATGGAAAAAGAATTGAGATACATTGTGAACATGTACCAATTCCTCATGAGAAATGTAATCATTATGTGCTGCAAACATAAAAGAATAAAACTTGAAAAATTTTAAAGCCTCAAAATAGAGAAAAAAGAAAGGAATATTATAAACACTGATGTGTCAACATCTAAAATTGATCTTGGTTAAACTTTTTAAAAGTAAAAATTTCAACTTATGAGATAAAATTAGAAGGGAGTGTTATTATGTCCTTCGATTGATTTTAGGATCACTATATTTTCCTCATTCCTTGGATACAACCAGAGAAGACAGAATGTCTTTAATGCTTATGCTCAAGAATAACCTGATTCTTTTCTTCATGTTAAGATGCAAAGCACTCTCAACTCAGTAAATAAAATGTTTCCTCAAAAAAAATCATATTTAGTTGATTTAGGGTGGAAACTTCCCCATGTGCAGCTAAATTCTTTTGTTAAAAGAAGATTGAGTTCAGGAAGGGGTCAATGGTCAATTTTATACTTTTCTCACCTGCTGCTCCCTCTGATGTTGAAGGAATACTAACTACAGCAATGACTTGCTACCGGGAGCAGAAATACTTAAAACAGATTTTAATAAAATAATTTTGCTAATCCAGCCTTGGAATTCTTTTAATTTTATAAATATTAAACCATTCTTTTGGTTCTTCTCTGCGTACATTTTTCTTTATGTCTGATGCCTTTATGATTGTTCAGAAAAAAAAGTAGTTTAGTATTTTAAATATTTCTCTACAAATAACTAAATGTGTATTTATACAAGATGGTTGCTTAATGGTCCCTTCCCTAAGTTTTGGGGGAAACTCCTACTTTGAGCATTTCATAGTTTCAAAAGAATAAGCATTAAATGTTTGGGAAAGGAAAGTTTCTGAATCTCCTTAGAATATTTTGAATTGTCTTTGTATCTCAGCAGAAACATCTATTTCCACAGCTTGACAACATAAATTGCCTTAGATAGTTGAATGCAGATCCCTGGGAGCTCTAATAGCACCCACCTCTCATTCTGACTAATTGTTCAAAGTGCAATGCTGTGTTTTCTTTGCTTCTCCACACTGGTAAGTTTCTTATTCTGTTTGTAATTCAGTATATACAGAATTTTGTGCATTATTTATATTTGTTGTTGACATATAATAATAACACCAACTCATTGTATATAATATGGCTTTGATACAAGCATAAATTACATAATGATCAAATCAGGGTAATTAACATATTCATCACTTATTTATTTGTGCTCAGAACATTCACAATCCTCTTTTCTAACTATTTTGAACCATACAACACATTAGTGCTAACTAAAGTCACCCTGCTGTGCAACAGAACACCAAAATTTATTTCTCTCATCTAACTGTATGGATTGCACATCTGTGGGGCTGCAGAGAGGCACCGTGAAGCTGTGTAACTCCTTCTTTAGCTATTTTTCTTACGTGCCTTTTGAACTCTATGTTTGCAGTCTCAGACTTCAGAAGTATGAACAGGAGCTCAGGTTGACTATTAATGATCTTTCTAGCATACTACAAATGAATGAAATTCAAACTTTATTTCTGTAGGTAAGACAGAATGCTGAGGGCAGACAAGATAAATGCAAGATATATCTATATCTATATCTATATTTATATCTAAATCTATATCTATATCTATCTATATATATATATGTTACAGTGAAATCCATTGTTTGTATAATTAATACATATTAAAAATAAGAGAATATAAAGTAATTTGCTGAAAGAAGTATTTGCATAAATATATACCACACATTTCTAGGTGGAGAAAGTCTATTCATCTCTGTACCTAATTTGTCTGTATTTCATTGAATTTAAAATTAAAGTATTGAAAATAAGTGGCTACCAAGTCATTCGTAAATAAGTTTGTAAACAAGATTTTCTGGTAAATGGACCTGTGGTGAAATATGCAGCTTGGTTCCACCTGGAGAGGGGAGAGACAGACACAGACAGACACAGAGAGAGAAAGAGAGAGAGAGAGATAGAGATAGAGAGAGAGAGAGAGAGAGAAAGAGAGGAGAGGGAGGGATAGTGTCGGTATTAGAATACTTAAGGAATCAAAGATATAGAGAAAACTTGAAAGCTGTTTGGTTTATCTGAACCTTCACACATTAAATCCTATATTTTAATATTTGTTTCACTGTGTACTCTCCATAAAATTCAAAAAGTATATTTCCCTCCAATGTGTTAGAGATTATGTGAAATATTTTTGGATTTGGGTGTATAGATTAGGCCATGCTTTCTGAGAGAAAGCAATGAATATTTTTATTTCATTTTCATGCCATTGGTTATTTTAATATCTTATCCCTTGTATGAAATCATTATACATTTTTAAGTGAAATGAAAGTAGAAATGAAATAGAAGTAGATAATCTGTTAGAAATGTCCCCAGTTTTAGAGGACATCAGGTTTCATAATTACAGAGTAAATTATTTATTATTGAGCTAATTATATAAAAATTATACTTAATATTGGCAAATTGTATATTGAGACAATGTAAATGGCTCTCTATTCCTTTTTATGATCAGTGTTCTTTTGAAGAGGAGCCTAGGAAGTAACCATCACGTTTCTTCCCTTAACTTTCTCAATTTCAGCAAGGATAAAAAATAAAGGAAACAGCCATAGTTCCTTAGGTGCTAGGGAATAAGGCAACAAACAAGATTGCCATCAGCAGGGCAAAGGATGCTTTATGTTGACTAAGGAGTTCATTATAAGACTAGGGCACTTAAAGGGATAGAAATAAGTTGCAGGAAAGGAAACATAGCAAAGGTGTAGGAATAGATAAGTCCATTCAAAGGAGATGCAAGCACATGATTAATAAAAAATACTGAAATTTTTCATTTATATTTTAAAATTTTGGAAGGATCTTTTGAAATGCTGGCTCTCATCATTATTTGTCTTGTCTATAAAATTGAGAAAATTTTGTCCAATGGTCTGGATCATTATGTTGGTCACGAAATCGGAAACTATTCCTTACCTCCTCTGGCATATACTAGTACTTTCATTCATTTTGAAGTTTTCTTTTACTGAGAAAAACAGTGAACTCATACCAGTTGAAAAATAATTAGTTTATTTCAAAATAGGAGTCACAGAGAGTAACCCTTAATGCAAACTGAAAGAATCAAAACTAGATATTCCTTTTGACAGTTATTCCCCTTCTAAGCATATTCCCCAAAGAGTTAAAGACATCATATTACAGTTATTTGCACATACTCATATTTATAGCAGCATAATACAGAATAAACTCAGTTTTGGAAGCAGTATCTACATACATCAAAAGATGAATAGATAAAGAAAATGTGGTATTTATACACAATGAAGTAGTAATCCGATACAAAGAAGAATAAATGAGTAATTTGTAGGAAAATACATGCACCTTGAGACCATAATAAGTCAAATAAATCAGACACAAGCTTACATATTGCATGATTTCTCTTATATGAGAAGCCCAATACATAAATAATTTAAAGATCAAAATAAAGGATAATAGGATAGATCTTTTTAAAAGGTAAAAAGACTAAGAGATGGATAAGGGGAGGTAGGGAAGAGGAAGAGATGAAAAAGGGATTGATTTAAGTACATGTACCAGCTCCCCATGATGAATGTAATGACTATTATTCCTCAACTTATAAAGCAATAGCAAATTTATACACACATACACACTCATCTATGGGGGAGACTTTTCCTATATCCTTTAAAATGCAAAATACTGATGACTGTCAACTCCATCTAGGTAAACACCTTTTGAAAAAGTCCATTTAAGAGTAAACAGAATTCAAATATAGTTCAGTTCCACAGAAAGAGATTAATTTTACTACAGTGGAACTCTCAAGAAATCTATTCACTGAGGACTTTGAGGTTTAAAGAGTCATATATGAATACTTATAATAAATCAATAAAAACAACTTTAGCAGTAAAAATTGAGGAAATAGATATCACTGAAAAATGGAGCCATCTCCATTTTCCAAACAGTCAGTTCCACACTTTCAAACTAAGTAAATTAATTTTATACAACTTCTTAGGATTATAGAATTAGTAGACATTGTTTGTTTTTCTCTCTTTATATTTCTTTAGGGCTAAACTAAGTGAAAATTATATAGAACAAAGGAAAACTGTATAAGAAAAATTAGATATTCTAATGATAACAAAGGGCTCAAGTAATATGATGAGATCTATTGAAAAGAGTGAAGAAAAGTAGCAGAGATAACAAATGGATAAAGAGAAAACACAGTCCCCTGAAAAAGAACATTTTTATGGGGGGGATTTAATATCCTTTAGACAATTAAAGATGTGTTCATATGAAGTTGATTTAGCACTGCTTTTGATTATTTTTGTGATTCCATCTTTCCATCATTAATAGTTCTGTGACATTGCCTTTGACATCCCAATGTATTTTTGTACTTGTAGCATTTTTGAGAAAAGAATAATGAGATGAAATGGAATATGCATCTATAAGATTGTCCTGGTCAAATGTTCACATTGCTGTTGGAGCATCTATCAACACTGATAGGAAAAAAAGAAATCACTTAAATGTTAATGTCAGTGACTTTTGCCAGCATTGTTAGATTACGTAAAAATTAAATTCCAAATTTAGAGGAAAAAAAAGATGTGTTTGCATGAATTATGATGCTGAGCCCCAGCTTCAACCATAATGCCTCATAGTGCCAAAACATAACAGCCCTGGATACAGTTATCAAGACCAATATGGTAGGGCTTCATGATTCACATAAATGCAAAATTGACATCTAATTGGAATAAATGAGTAAACATATATATTGTTTTTATCTAAGATCAACATAATTGACTTTTCTAATAATAAAATTCCTGAGCTTTCATGGCTCTGTGACACTAACTCTTACTGTAGTAATTCCCATAAACTCTCCTAATGTTCTAGAAGGAGGACCTAGATCTTACTTTCAAGGGAGTCATAGTGCTGTATTTAAGTTATAGAAATGGCCTTGGCTGTCTCCTGAGAAGTAGTGAACATCTATGTCTGCAGAACTATCACAGAGACACTGTGTCCTATTACCTCAAATTAACATGTGAGTTAGAGGTATGAGATAGATTAGCTGATTTTATATTGGATAATGTTTTGTTGTAGTGAATAACTCAGCAGGGATTTGAAATGTCTGCTCTGGCTGATTTCTACATAATTAGATAAATGTGAATGGAGTGAATTCAACACAATTTATGATAATGTTTAAATCACAATACCCTTGACACACACAGGCTAGTATCTGAAGGGGATTGAATAGTGAGGTTCTCTCTTTAAGGTCCTCTGCACAAGGTCACCCTCTCACCATAAGGCAAGGACAAGAAGGATACTCAACTGAAGCATGATGTGCTTTTCTGTGTGTGTGTGTAGCGAGGAAAGAGATACAGAGAGACAGAGACAGAGAAATTCTGAGGGTGATATTACATTAAATTAAGACAGAAAGCCTAACCTTTCAGCTGAACTCTCATCTCTTGAGACCATAATGTTATGTGAATTAAATCAGACACATAAGCTTAAATAGCCCTTGGTTTCTCTTATATGAAAAACACAAATTATTAAAAAGTGAAAAATAATTGATAAATAATAGGAAGTAGGGAAATAGACCTTTCTCAGATAAGAAAAGAATCAAGATATGGATGAAGGGAAGGAAGAAGAGATAAAAAAATAATTAAGAAGTGTTATGTACATGTATAGGAATGCAAATATTATGTACTGAAAACATATTGATAAAGACAAAAAAGTGGATGTCCCTTCAATATGCTAACATTAATATGTTCTAATGGTCCTGAAATATTATCTGTTTGGATGCACGTAAATAATTGACACAAGTTGCAACTTACACATCAAGAGTCTAGGCTCAATAAAATGAACAGTTAGATTTATCCAAGGGATATAAGTACGGTTCAGCTTTTGCCAATCAATAAATGCAATACAGTACATTAACATAATGAAGGTAAAAACACATAATCATCTCAATTAATGAAGGAATAGCAGTTACTAAAATCCAAAATTATTTCACAAAAAATCTCTGAATAAGTTATGATAGAAGGAACATGCTTCAACATTAAGTCTATTTATAGTACAAATAGCTAGCATTATAGTAAATAAGGAAAAGCTTAAAACATTCTATTAGCCATAGCAATTTGGCAAGAGAAAAGAATAAAGAACAACTAACTGGAATAGAAGAAACTAAACTGCCATTGTGTCATTGTTTACAGAATGGTGCAGCAGCTGCCACATCCTAGCACAGGACCAGGAAGCAGCCCCCAAATTTGGTCCCTGACCAACTCCACACTCATGTAGTCATGCCCATGGACTCTGCACTCATAGATTCCATGCCCTGGCTGCAAACATCTGCCAACTCTGAATCAGCTCTTCATTTCATTCCTCCTTGGCATAGCAGAACAGATGCATTGACTAACTCATGGGCCTAACTGCAGATGAGGCCAATGCCTGGGAACAGAAGGCAAGCCCAGATGGTTAGCATGCCCAGAGAGAAAATACAGACCTGACTTGATGCTAGCCCCAAGAAAAGCCCACAGCTAGTATAAACTACAAAAACATGAGGTTTTTCCTCCAAAAGTGACTCTTTTATGGTGGGCTAGAGTTGGCAAAGAAATCCAATGCAGTGCCAGCCATATTTGCCAAGAGTTTAATATGGCACCATGTTAAAAAGGGGTTGTTTAATACTGAGCCAGAAAAAAACTACACAAGTCCACTTCAGGATTTCCAATGTTACTGTACTACAGTCTCACTGTAAGAGCAGCCATGGAGAGTATAAGCTAGTCATCAATGAAATTGAGAACTACAAAAACAATCCAAAGAATCAATGAATGGAAGAGCTGGTTCTTTGAAAGAATAATATATACATATATATATATTTTTTTAAACAGATAAACCTTTAACAAATCTTACCAAATATAAAAGAAAAGGCCCCAAAATGCAATTAGAAATTGAAAAGTTTAAATCATAGTAGACAGAAAAATCCAGAAGATTATTAGCAACTGCTTCACAAACATGTATGACCATAAATTGGAGAATTCACAAGAAATGGACACATTCCTAGACAGAAAAAAACTATCAAAATTAATCAAAAAGATATAAAACCCCTGAATAATCCAATACAAATGAATGAAACTAAAGCAGTAACAAATAAAAATTTTAAAAAAATAAAAAGAAAAACACTGACAAAAGCTCAGGGCTCAACAGATTTACTGATGAATTCTATTAAAACTTTAGTAAGATGATCTCATCTTACTAAAAAGCTTCTGTACTTCAAAAGAAACCATTAGCAGAACTAAGAGACAATCTACAATGTGGGAAAAAATTTTTACCAGCTGTACCTCAGACAAAGGACTATTATCAAGGATATATAAAGAACTCAAAACAATCAGTCCCCCCAAATATAAAGACCCGATCCAAAAATGGGCATCCGAAATGAACAGACATTTCTCATACAAAGAAGTGAAAGCAGCAAGAAAATATATGAAAAAATGTTCCACATCACTGGTCATTCGAGAGATGCAGATGAAAACAACACTGAGATTCCACCTCACCCCACAAAGAATGGCTGCTATCAAGAAATCACACAATAACAAATGTTGGCGGGGTTGTGGGGAGAAAGGAACCCTCCTCCATTGTTGGTGGGAGTGCAGACTAGTGCAACCACTATGGAAATCAATATGGAGATACCTCAAAGAGCTTGGACTGGAGGTTCCATTTGACCCAGCCATCCCTCTGTTGGGTATCTTTCCAAGAGAACTAAAAGAATCATATCACAGAGAAGTATGTGCACCCATGTTTATAGCGGCACAGTTTGTAATAGCTAAATCTTGGAAACAACCTATTTGCCCATCCGTTGGAAACTGGATAAAGAAGTTGTGGTTTTTCTATAAAATGGAATATTACTCAGCCATAAAGAGCGAGAGAATAGATTCATTCATAGGAAAATGGATACATATTGAAGATATACTCCTAAGTGAAATAAATAAGTCCCACATGTGTAAATACCAAATAGTTTCCCTGGTGTGAATATTCTGCAACAATGCATAAGATTCTAATAAGATTACTGACATTTAGAAATGGGAGGAAAGGAGCTAAAGATGTAGGGAAGGTGTGATACGTAGGGGAAGAACAAAAAGGGAAAAGAAAAAAATGTGAGAGAATGAAAAGATGAAAATAAAGTGTTTGTAGATGGGGAGGGGAGGAGGGGGTGAAGGGAGGGCAGAGGTAAGGGGAAAAAATGAGAATCAAGACTTGCCATGTAAAGGTACATGATCCCAACAATGAATGTAACTGTACTGTATCCCTAAATGTACCAATAAACTCAATAAAAAAAAAAAAAAAAACTTTAGGAAAGATCTAATATCAATACTCCTCAAACTCTACTGAAACGGAAAAGAACTTCCTGCAGTCACTTCTGGAAGCTAGCATTATCCTGATTCAAAATCAGACAAGGATCCAATAAGAATAGGGAACTATAGACCAATCTCTTTCATGGATGTAAATGCAAAAATTCTCAAAGAGATTCTGATAAACAATGTAAAAAACCATCAACAAGATTGTACAACCTGACCAAGTAGGCTTTATTTTAGGAATACACATATGATGCAACATATAAAAGTCAATAAATATAACACATCACATAAACAAAATCATAGCCAAAAGTTCTATGATCATCTCAATCTCCTGTGTTAGTACTCAACTTTGGTCTCCTCAATTAATCACCTAGTCACCACCAATTATAATGAGCAAATAACTTCATATATATCTCCAGATGCAGAAAATTTTCCTCTGGTTATAACATTTCTCATCTAACTATGGCGAAAGTAAATAATAAATAATACAACATAATAATTTATTAGATAACATTAGCTTTGCAAAAACAAGTCTAAATACTTGGTTTATAAAAAATATACTTCAAAGAGGTAATACCATTGTTGTATTTTGGGAGGATATACTTTAAAAATTTGTTAAATTGCAGACTAACATGAGATTTTGTATTTTCTAAACAAATCCATGAAAATTCCAAGATTAACAAAAGTTTCGGGTAGTTATTTGATAAAGAGGAGATTTTCTTTTATTCATTTTTTCTCTTCTCTTCCTTATTTATGTCCAATTCATCCTTACCATTTATTTCCCTCTCTCTTCTCTTTGTCCCCTTATCTTCCCCTTCTTCTTTCCCTCTTTTTATCTCCTTTGACATTTCTACTGGTTTATCAGTAACTACTGGCAAGTTCCTCATGCATACGAAACTAGAGAAACTGATTTCTCAAGTTTCATAAAGCTTGTTAGTATGGACCATAAGTCAACTTTTAATGGTAAACAATATCTAATCATTTTTTAAAATATCTTTTAATAACACTTGTCATGACTGAGAGAGAAAGCAGCTTTTACAACAAAATGAAGGCTCTCATATCAGGCATATACTAATTTTCTCTATTCTCTTTTAAATTTAAAACTTCCATGAAGAGAATACCTAGATGGCTGAAGTGATCAGATCTACTTTTCATAGACATGTTCAATGGAGACCTTTTTACTTTATAAAAAGTATAGATTCTTGTACTTCTCTCAGCTCTACAGTTTGCTGCTGTTGCTGTTGTTTTTGCAGGCTTTTAAAATGTATGGCATTGTCTGTATGGAGGCACTCTTCTCCAGAAACCAACAAGCAACACATTAGCTGAGAAATTTGCAGGTGGGTGTGCTCCAGGGCACCAACAGATGGTTTAATTGGGTACAAAACTCCAGAAGGCAATGTACAAATTGACAGCAGTTTTATCCAAAACCAAGTTGATGTTGTCTTTCTGTAGGGAGCATAATACTACTTGAACAGTATCTGCGATTACATACAAAATGTATTCCCAATTTTTCTTCATTTTCTCAGTGAGACCTCAATTTGTGATGTTACAGATTTATTTCTGTGACTTAAGGTTTATCCCTTGTTGAAATGCAATTTTCTCTGGAGGTTTTATCAATTTAAACAGAAATGACTTATGTAGGTCTTTTCCAATTAGCTAAAGTTTATTTTAGGTCTTGCACTGGCCACTGACTCAGCCAGCTCCTCTTTGATACTAATAATAAAGGATTTGGAAGTACAATTAGGAGTAAACATGCACAGTATTCTAAAGAGGAATACTAGATTTGTTTCCACCAGTGGCTTGGAAGGATTTCCTGTGATGCTTAATGATGAGGTAATGGCTTAGGTCCCCTGACCCAGTATTTTCTCACTTATGACTTTAAATGGGAAACAGGATAGGGGGTAACCACACTGAAAGAGAGAAACGAGTGCTCCTGCTATATGTTAAGGTCAATTATGGGAGGGAAACCCTTACAGGAAAATTGACCAATTCCCCTTCTTCACCTAGAGACCTAGAGATGTTTTGACCTTTTAAAATTATTCATATATTTTCCCTTGGTTTATGTATTATAGGAAATATTCAGGTGCCTTTCAGTTTTAACATCTTTTTATTTTATTTATTTATTTTTTTGGTACCGGGGATTGAACTTGGGTCTTTGCAATTGCAAGGCAGGCCACCAAATCACTGAGCTAAATCCCTAGCCTTTAACATCTTTAATATAAGCTCTCACAGCTAAACTCTTGCTGAAGTTTTATTTATGCCTTTATATTTTATTGTTTTAAGTGCCTTCTAATGTGTTTTATTGATTTGTTTGTAGTGCTTTTCACATGGGAGGTTGGCCCCCTGTCTGCGTGTGTTGATATTCATATTGATTTTTAATATCTTTTATTTGGTCAGTGTTAATTGGCCCATTTTCAAATAAGAAACTGTAGGGATGGGGATGTAGCTCAATGGTGCCGCCGAATGCCTTGCAAGAGCAAAGACCTAAGTCCGATCCCCAGTACAGAAAGAAAGCAAGAAAGCAAGCAAGCATGCAAGCAAGCAAGAAAGAAATTGTAAAGTGGATCCTTTTTGTAATCTAGTGATTTCACACACACACACACACACACACACACACACACACACACACACACACACACACACACACACACACACACACACACACACACACACACACACACACAATTTATATATTGAGAAAAATGACTATACAACTGGGCAACAGAATGTCTCGGGTAGTATACAGGCAAGTCATAATAATTAATGATACTTCATTAGTGTTTGCTAAGTTTCAAGCATCATTAAGAGTATTGTTAATATAACTAACTTAGTACTCAAACACTTTTATTATTCCACATTTGTATGTCAAGACCCTGAGCCACAGATAAATAAATCTGCACTCTTTTTTCATTAACGGAAGAGGTTATATAACATAAAATCAATAGGCCTTTGAAGAATACAGAATACCTTCCTGTCTAATCCATTAATCTTTTGGAGAAAGACCATGAGAGGAACCTAGCAGAACTTTCCTTCTTTCCTTGATGGGCTGAAGCAGATGGAGATAGCATAAGGAAGGAGTGAAACAGAAGCTGAGATAAGGAGGTGGTATATGAGCTGAGAGTCTGTCTTCAGAGATAAAGCCATCACTCATAGTGATTAGGCTTTCTTTCCTGAAAGGACAGCAAGAACAGTATTGAGCTGAAGAAAGACCTACAGTCAAAGCATCAAGCCAAACACTGAGACATTTCTAAGGAAGTCCATCGAGAACAGAGAACTTATAATCAACAGACAGTTCTTGCTGTAGTGGTGCCTGCACAAATTCAATAACATAAATCCTGAAAATTAACCATTTGCACTTGGAACAAATGTGTTAAAAAAATCTTCTCATGTTACTTTAAATCAACACACAGCTAACAGCTTTGTCTGTATCTTAAATCCTTTCTAGTCACTAAAATCTAACAATAAAATTTACGATTTCATACTTCAAGCCCAAATCATAATACTATTGATATATACATTAGACTACATGAATATGGTAGTCATTTTAAAGACATTGTTTAACAGTCCTTCAAGACCTTATAGTGGGGCTTTCATGTGGATCATCTCATCCTTCTCATTTAAGTCATCTAACGCATGTATTATTCTCCCTATATTGTAGATACCGAGGTTGAGGTTGGAAGAGAACTGAATTTCAAGCCTATCCAAGGCCACTAACTAAGCAAGCCTTCATAAGTTTTTACCTCACATAGAAAACTTGCCGAGGGTATGGTGTTATTCCAAAGGCACTGAGGCCAAGCATTTCCATGTTGCCTCAACACAAAAAAGCTGACAATAGACCATCTGGTGAAGCATGTAAAAGAATGGATGAAATCTAACATTATTTTTTAAGTTCCTTTTTAATAGACAATTTTATATCATGAAAGAAAACACAGGAAATTATGAAAATCAGAATGCATAAGCATAAATAAGCTGCCAGAGAGTGCAATAAACCCTGTAATAAATACTTATTAGAAGTTCTAAACATATGAAAACTTCAAGACCAACACAAGCTCTTAAATTCTATGTGGGACTTTGGTATGGGAGTGACTCCTGCATAGCAAGTTATCTCTAAAGAGGGAATGCAACATTTTTCCCAGCAAATTCTCAGAGGGTTGTAGCCAGGAGTCATGGTAAGAGTTGGTGCTTATTGTTAGGATCTGAGATGCTCTGGGAAGCAAAAACTTTGGAGCAATCCCAAAGCACAGGCCCTGTGGAAACCCTGCTCACTGACTGAGATAGCCACAGAAGACCATGATGGCTGATGAAATTTTCTGACACAGGGAGGCCAGGAGGTATGAGTAACAGGAGCGTGGTCTGTGATGGAGAGTGGAGGGCACAGAGGCCAGGGTTCCCCACTACCTGTGATGAAGACAAAGCCTAGTCCGGTGAGGTGTCATGAAGAAGAGACATGTCTGAGATCCTGATGGAGGCAAAGAACACAGTTCCCTTACCCACCCCCAAGCACCACCACAGAAAACTTGGGTTTCACTGCTGCCTTCACACACTGTGGGCATCCTTGGTGTGCACCACAACTCGGACATTTGTAATGACCCCACCTGCACAGACTGAAGTCCGCAAAGTTGAATATATACAGCCTCCCTCATGTAGTCCAAGAAAGGCTAATTCTCCACCAGTGAGAAGAACTTGCTGCACCCAATACACTGGCCATCCCTTGGACACAGCCTGGGTGCCTCTGGAGGGAGTGGGGATAGTGAAAACATGCCAGGGAAGAGATGTATACATTCTTGGAGGCCTATTCTTTCTCTATCTAGTCTAATGGTTTTAAACTTTTTTTTTTATTTTCATCTTATTTTTATTACACTTCAATAGGATTATCCTGCTCTTCTACTACCCTCTTTTTTCATATTCAATTTTACTTTTATTAATTTTAATTCATTATTTAGAACATTTCTGCCCCCTTTAACTTATTGGCTTTTGGATTGGTGTCATTTTAAATTTATTGTTACTGTATTTCTATGGCTGGTTTGTTTTTATGTCATGATTGTAACTACTGCTTGTTTTTTTATCTTTATTTTTTTACATCCTGAATGTAACTGGGGATCAGGCCAAGTGTACTGAGCATGGTGGGTGGTTCCATTGCTGATGAGCTACATCAAGTCTAATGGCAAGAAATTCCCTCTTGATTTAACCACGATCTATTCCTGCTTGAATCATAAAAGATAATTGAAATTGAAGAATGGGGGAGATCGGCCCAAGCTGATGATACCGCTCCAGGTCCACATGATTTGGGAGGACCTGAATTTCTTCTCTTGGACATTCACTGCCCTCCCATTGCAACAACAGAGAGAAATAACACAGCTATTGTGGACACAGAATTTACTAGGATCTCCACCCTCCTTCAAAAGTTCATAATCTCTAAAAACAGACTCCAAAGATAACTAAGTGGAAGAAATACTGGACAAACAATTCAAACAATGAGAATAAAAGAAACTAACTATTAATCAATAAATCCCAGTAGCCCCTTCTCCTAAATTCTTCATAACATCAAAACAGTTTGGTTTCTATAATTTGCCTACTCTAGATATGTCCTTTAAGTAGGATTATATGTGTTCTTCAGTGTATTCTCTAGTGACATTTCATTTAGCATAATGTTCCTGAGGTTCACTGATACTGTAAGACATATTAGAATTTCATTCCTTTTTAATGGGCAAATATTTCATTATAGATATTTGCTGCCTTTTGCCTATATATTTAGCTACTCGTGAACACTTAGTTTATTTCTCCCCTTTGGCTACTGTGAATGATACTGTGAACATAGGAATATAAATACATGTTTGAGTTCCTGTTTTCAATTTCCTGGATTATATGCATATAGGACAGAAATTCTAGTTCATATATTTCCATATTCATGTGGAATCACAAAAACATTTGCAGTTACTTCATCATTTTATATTTCTACCAATACTGTGTGATGTTAAGTGTTTTCATATAATCATTCGTGTTTTACATTTTTAAAAAGTATTTGCCCATCACAGTTGGTCCAACGTGGTATAGTTTTGTGATCTTGATTTTCATCTCCTTAGTAACTAATAATATAGAGCTTCTTTTTTTCTGATTAAAGACCATTTGTATATATTCTTTGGAAATTATTTATTGAGGTTTTTGTTTCTTTTTCAACTAGGATACTTAATCTCTTGTTGAATTGTAGGAGTTTATTAGAGACTGAGTTATTTTTCGCAAAAATTATATGTTGAATCTCTAAATTTGTGGGCTGTGTTTGTAGGAATTGCTTATAAAAAGATGATTAAGGTTAACTGCATCAATAAATAAAAAACCATAACCTAATATGATTGTTCTTGCTGTAAAAAGAGAGACCAAAGGAACATAAAAAATGTCATATGAGGACATGGTCACAAGATAAGCTAAAAATAGAAGCTTCAGGGGGAAAAAACAAAACAAAACAAAAAACATTGACATGTTGATTATGGACAACCAGCTTCCAAAACTATTACAAAATAACTTTCTCTTCTAAACCACCCAGTATGTGATATTTTGCTATGGGACTTCTTGAAAATGAATAAAGGTTTATTTATAAATACTAAGTTTTAAGTGCATCATGTTTTATTTTCAAATATTTTTTTCATTTTGTCGGATGTCTTTGTACTTCCATGATATCATTTTTGAGAAACAAAAGTTTTAAAATTGGATGAGATCCAATTATCTATTTTTTTTGGTCATGCTTTTGAAATCATATTTAAAATATAATTAACTCAGGAGTAATTTTATTAATTACTAAGATCTGGGGAATATTTAGTCTTAGTGGTGACTTCTGAGTATAAAGTTAACTGGAATTCTGATAAATGTGTTTTTTGTGTTAGCTTTGCTCCCACTGTTATTTTTCTATGTTCTTTTCTCATAAAAGGGTGCTTGGTTTTATCAAAAATTTTTTTTAATGAATTGAGGTAATAATTGTATTTCTTTCATTTGTTCCACTAATGTAATGGACTACCTTGATTTATTTTATCATGAACTACCTTTGCATTCTTAAACGAATCTTGTTCATTGTGCTGTAAACTTCTTTAAGTTTGCTCTTGACTTTGTTTTGTATTGTATTTTATTGAGAATCACTGACTGTATATTCATAAAGAGTACTGAGCTATGATTTTCTTTCCTTGTTGCTATCATTATGTGGTTTTGATATTAGATTAAGCCTGGCCTTATAGAACATAAGAAACACATACAACTTATTTATTTTTTCTTTTATGCTTTGGAAGAGTTTCTTTTTTTAATTGTGGTTAATGCTCTAAATGTTTAATTTAACAAAGAGGCCAGCTCACCCTGAAATAGTCTCCTCTCAGATGTTTTGACTATTGAATCAAATCAATCTCTGCTTAGTGTCATTACAAGTTCTCCTTCCTGTTTATAATTGCTCTCGGACCTCTCTATTGAATATTTAACACATATTTTTTGATTCTAGATTTCAATTTGACTAATTTGTGCAATTATTAATATCATCTTTCTGTTCATACTGTCTGATTTCCATTAGTTTTTTATGTTTTCCTGTCTTCAAGCCTACTTAAAACATAAGTTTTAAAGTCATTGTTTCATAATTCTGATGTCTAGAAACACTCAGGAATGGTTAATTCCCTTTGTTTTCTCTAAATGGGCATGATAAACTGAAGTTTTTTTATGTTTTTTAAATCTTTTCTTTTGAAATTAGACATTTGTAATAGGAAGTTATTAAGAGCCAGTGGAAGGAGAAAGTGAGGGAGAGTAATGGGGGGATGGAAATGCTCCAAATATATTACATGCATTGTGTACTTCACCTCAAAAACACACACTCATAGAAAATCCAACATTTGAATATGGAAATATGGTTATTCTGTTAACCAATTTTTTTCATTTCGACAGAGTTTTGTGTTTTGTTGATTTTAAACACTATTTATCTCTTATCAAATGCTTTTTCTGCATCTATTGAGAGGATCATATGGTTTTTGTCCTTGACTTTGTTAATATAATGTATTACATTCACTGACTTTCGTATGTTGAACCACCCTTGCATCTCTGGAATAAATCCGACTTGGTCATGATGGATGATCTTCTTAATAATCCTCTGTATTCTGTTTGCTAGTATCTTATTAAGGATTTTTGCATCTATATTCATTAAGGAGATTGGTCTGTAGTTCTCCTTTTTGGTTGTATCTTTCTCTGGTTTGGGAATCAGAGTGATACTTGCTTCCAGGAATGAATTTGGAAGTATAGCTTCTCTTTCAATTTCATTGAAAAGTTTGAAGA